>NC_080832.1:137895919-138216282 GCF_030435755.1 Ochotona princeps
ATATGTGCTGCCAGAGCACTTGGTTTCCATGGCAGCGGGAAATGGCTTGGGCACTGAACTTGTCTTTGGCTGTGGAGTTTTGAGCGCCTTGAGTGAGGAGCTGCATGTTCGTTTTGTGTGGGTGCTGAAGCTGCTTGATTCCATCCCACTGGGCTCAATGGGCATGGGACCGGAAGTGACCCAACAGGGTTTCCTAGATAGCTGCCAGGAGAGCTGATGGTATGTGAAGTTCATGAGGCTGGTGGAGTTGTTTTGGCACTGGAAGAGCTGTTCTGCTGCTTCGGGCAGTTGCCATTCACCAGCACACTCCCTTGATTAGGTGTCATATCCACTTTCAGACATATGTGCTGCCAGAGCACTTGGTTTCCATGGCAGTGGGAAATGGCTTGGGCACTGAACTTTTCTTTGGCCGTGAAGTTTGGAGCGCCTTGAGTGAGGAGCTCCATGTTCGTTTTGTGTGGGTGCTCAAGCTGCTTGATTCCATCCCACTGGGCTCAATGGGCATGGGACCGGAAGTGACCCAACAGGGTTTCCTAGATAGCTGCCAGGATAGCTGATGGTATGTGAAGTCCATGAGGCAGGTGGAGTTGTTTTGGCAGTGGAAGAGCTGTGCTGCTGCTTCGGGCAGTTGCCATTCACCAGCACACTCCCTTCCCTAGGTGTCATATCCACTTTCAGACATATGTGCTGCCAGAGCACTTGGTTTCCATGGCAGTGGGAAATGTCTTGGGCACTGAACTTGTCTTTGGCAGTGAAGTATGGAGCGCCTTGAGTTAGGAGCTCCATGTTGGTTTTGTGTGGGTGCTCAAGCTGCTTGATTCCATCCCACTGGGCTCAATGGGCATGGGACCGGAAGTGACCCAACAGGGTTTCCTAGATAGCTGCCAGGACAGCTGATGGTATGTGAAGTTCATGAGGCAGGTGGAGTTGTTTTGGCAGTGGAAGAGCTGTGCTGCTGCTTCGGGCAGTTGCCATTCACCACCACACTCCCTTCCCTAGGTGTCATATCCACTTTCAGACATATGTGCTGCCAGAGCACTTGGTTTCCATGGCAGTGGGAAATGTCTTGGGCACTGAACTTGTCTTTGGCAGTGAAGTATGGAGCGCCTTGAGTTAGGAGCTCCATGTTGGTTTTGTGTGGGTGCTCAAGCTGCTTGATTCCATCCCACTGGGCTCAATGGGCATGGGACCGGAAGTGACCCAACAGGGTTTCCTAGATAGCTGCCAGGACAGCTGATGGTATGTGAAGTCCATGAGGCAGGTGGAGTTGTTTTGGCAGTGGAAGAGCTGTGCTGCTGCTTCGGGCAGTTGCCATTCACCAGCACACTCCCTTCCCTAGGTGTCATATCCACTTTCAGACATATGTGCTGCCAGAGCACTTGGTTTCCATGGCAGCCGGAAATGGCTTGGGCACTGAACTTGTCTTTGGCCGTGAAGTTTTGAGCGCCTTGAGTGAGGAGCTCCATGTTCGTTTTGTGTGGGTGCTCAAGCTGCTTGATTCCATCCCACTGGGCTCAATGGGCATGGGACCGGAAGTGACCCAACAGGGTTTCCTAGATAGCTGCCAGGACAGCTGATGGTATGTGAAGTTCATGAGGCAGGTGGAGTTGTTTTGGCAGTGGAAGAGCTGTGCTGCTGCTTTGGGCAGTTGCCATTCACCAGCACACTCCCTTCCCTAGGTGTCATATCCACTTTCAGACATATGTGCTGCCAGAGCACTTGGTTTCCATGGCAGCGGGAAATGGCTTGGTGCCGGAGTCCAGCTCCAGCCTGGGTTTCGGAACTCGGGAAGGGTGCGTGGACGAGGCGCAGAAAGAAAGAGACGGACCACTAGGTTTCCATGATGATAGTGGACACGGCAATAAAGCCGTCTGCTTTATTTATACAGAATCAGTTAAACTCTGGCTCAGACTTTCCACGTCATGGTCAAGTGGGTGTTTCTAAGGACAACCATGCCATCTGCTTTATCCAAAAACAATAGGAATTCCTGCTACAATTCTTATCCTACAACCTAATCTTGTATTACAATGAAAGGAGAACCTAAAGATTAAGGATAGGATGAAACCCTAAACACAGGTCCCTTGATTAGCATAAGGTCAATGGGGACACCCAAAACAGTAGGAATAATAGAAGGCCCTTTTGTAAGACATTATCATTGACATTAACCTCCAAGTTCACATTGTGTAAAAAGCCAGTCTCACAATAATGAAAATGCCTGGACAGATTAGAATTCTTCCGCTGAGCTGGCATAGTAGGCACGGCGAATGTCCAAGTGAAAAGCACTGACACACAGAGACCATGGTGGTGGTAGAATTGCTGGGCGCGGCCTGCTCCTAAGCCTCCTTATTACATATTATCTCCTCTTCCCCCCAAGTCCATTAACAGGACAATAGGACGTCAATGAGTCTGCAAAGGCCAGGTGCTACTGCCTTAGGCCTGATTCCTGAGTGCTCAGCTAAAGCAATGTAAATCAGCTCCACAGCCCACAACATATTCCCCTTCTGTATTAAAGCAGACTTGAATGCGCCTGTCTTAGGTTGTGGACTCTCAGGTTTGACAGCCTTACCCATCGTGGGGAATCTCCGTAGCATGACGGAGTCCCTGTCTTAGGTCGGTCCGTTCCTGTCTCCATCTTACCCGTCACTGGCTGCCTTTCAACGCGTTGTCTTCTGCAGCTGGCAAACCTGTTCCAGGGCTAGGAGTGACATCAACTCAGTAGCAATGAGCAAACACCAGTTCCCAGGCTTGGGAAAACATTTTGCACTTGCATAGATGATACACCAGGAATGCATACAATACAACAGAAAGGCATACGATGGAGTACACGAGGCTTAGACAAAATCTAACAATATCTGCTATTTCTTTTCCAACAAATCAACCCACAGTCACAGCATAAGCATTCCCACCCGCTCATGTTCATCAGTAAAGTCCTGTTGTTCCATAACTCTGGCAGTCTGTTCTGCGACCTTGTTCACTGTCACCACGGTAGCTGGTTGTGGCGGCTGTTGATGCACTGGCTATGATGGTCGCCGTTATGCCAAAGTCTTTTTTATTCTTATTCAGTCCCAACAGGCACAGGCAGGATTCAGGGCAGCTGCAGGATAACAGCAGAATCGCAATTGCCATTCCAGCATGCTGTCAGGGTGCACCGGAACTTGGCGTCATTCACTTCAGAAGCGTCTCCTGTACAGTCAAGGGGTCCTTCCACATAACATAACCCTTCTGCTTCTGGTATCCAAGCAAAGAAAGGTGAAGCTGCATCCAGGTGACTGTAGACATCCGCCGGGCCCTGCCTCAGTGGGAAGTTCCTTGTGGCCCTGCCTCATTGGAACAATGTCCTCACATCCTTGTGTCTCCCACATCCACTGCATGGACCCCAACATAGCACGGAGGATGACTGGGCCGGAGAACAATACGAAAAGGAGAATAATTAGTGCAATTCCTAAATTTATACAAAATGAAAACAGTAGCAGTATCATACCATAGTTCAGGCAAATTTACAGCTAACATTACATATGAGGACCTTCTTAAGACACCAAAAGTATCAGGCATCAAGTAACAATTAACAATGCACTAGTACAAATTACAGTGTATACAGAACCATCTCAGGGAAGCTGGAAGGAGCTTAAGGCTCCATCTTGTAAGGGAGGAATGTTACTTATCAACAGTCCTTTTGGAAGTGGCTTGAGTTCTGTGCAGAGATGTCTTCCGTGGTAGAAGGTAGTCAGCAGATGTACGCATGACGTGTCCTCATGGCAGGTGTTGATCTTCAGACTCAGCCTTTAAAACAGTTCCGGGTGGAAGTGTCTGTCGATCCCAGCAAGCGTAGCATGGAGGCTAGAGAAGCTCTTTCCGTTGTTATGGCCACAGGGAGGCAAGAAGGAGAGATAGCACCCTGGTACCTAGCTTGCTATTCTTCCTCTGGGCCTCTGGGAAAGTGGGCTGTAGAGGCAAACCTTGGGATTTCAGGTCCATAAGTTAGCCACACCTATATAAACTCTGGAGATCTAACTGTATATTCTGAGAGGCCCTTTGGAGTTTTTGGAGAGGAAGTATAAGAGAAGTGAAGGAAAAGTTAAAATAATTAAAAATAATTATATAGATCACTCTCAGTAACAATATCAGGTGAAAACCATCAAAAAACAGCCTTAGAAAATATTTGCCCAAAGGTCCAATGTTTGCTATAAATTTAAAATAAAGGCACATACCCAAGTAACACATTGAAAAAGGCAATGAGAGTATAACATGAGAAACCTGGCCATAAGTGAACTTAAGCAAAAGCCTATGGCTGACTAAAAAACATTTTCAATGATAGTCTGAGATTTAAATTAAGTGAGCCAAAAAACAATATTAGCTTACCACAATAAAGTAGCTTCAATAACGATCTAAGAGCTTTAGACATTTAAAATTATAAATTGGTTAGAATTATCCTGTTGTTTGTAGTAAAATAAGTTTGCATGGTTATTCAGATGGTTTACAAATATAGAATAGAAAATGGATTATAGTAAAAATTTTACCAAGATGGCTTAGGAAACATATATCAGACAAGTATATCTGTTCTTTAAATAATTTTTGTTACAAAACCTTTAAGAGTTAGTTAAAATATAGTATTTCCCAACTAGCAAATGCAGTAATGTATAACAGCAATTAAAAATTGTTCTGTAATAAATAGCTAGGAAAAATGGCATAAAACTAAGATCTATCATGTACCCATTTCTCATCTGATCTCAAGGAACATTGAAGACAAACAATAAAACAAACACACACACACATATACATTCTCCCTCTTTTTTTTTTTTAAACTATAGAGGATTATAAGAGTAAAATTTCAAACAATTTTAACAAAAAGACGTACAGCAAGACAGACATACGTGGCCACCACACTCACTCAATTTTAAATAGCGAATGAGCCATGACTTCTCATATCCTGACTCAAGAAGTTGTGTTGCATCCAGTCCTTTCAAGTCCCAGATGAGTACTCAAGACAAGCAAATTTGGATGATGAGTTACCTGTATATAGGCAGAGGTCAGTGCAAATCCTGCGAGCCAGGAAGCCAGGACTGGCAGTGGGGCCGTGTTAATCATCACGGTGGCCTCCCCAGACTACCGAGTCAGGCTCTAGAACTCAGGATGGCTACTACCTTCTGACTGAGGCCTTCAAAATATTACAAAGTGCACAAGAGATCATGTCAGATAAATTTAGGATTAACTAAGGCGCCTTTATAAACCAAGTTTGGTGATAGCAGTACCCATTAGAAAATTACTAAGTAAAAGTCAACAATGATAATTCAGTCTGAACTGAAACCCTGAGAGGAAAAAATTGGTCATTACCGAAGACCCTAATTTTAGTTATCTGAGCAATATAAATTAGCCTAAGAGATAAGCAGTCAACAGCTTAGACATATTTATAAAACCATAAATATTTATCCTTTTCTGGCTTTTTTGTTGTTAAGCATTACCTGTCCTGGAACTCTTGGAAATACAGAAATTTGAATTAACTTCTGTAAAAAAAAAATTGTTTTATAGTAGTATATTGATATGACAAAATTTTGCCCCACTTGGCATCTGGCAGCATCTTTAATACAATCCAAGTGCTTACTCAGTTGCATCTATTAAATAAAACTTTTGAATTTTTAAAATGCATATCAAGGATGTCAAGATCTATAACATCTAGTTGAAACAAAATCTTTATATAACACAATATAGATTAGATGTAATTATTGGCATTAAGTGATCTCTTTAAATACCTATAAAATAAGTACATAACCTTTATCAATCTTAAGCAATGTGAGCATATTGAAAGGCAGAAAACACAAAGATTACTTCAATATAGAATCTTATATTCTGAGACGCTTCAGCAAGGTCAGGTTTGGAGTTCACTGGAGCTAACTAGAAAAATTTAATCATTAATTATATAAAAACAATTAAGAAGATGTTATAATATTTGGGTTTAAAACTTTGTTGTTATGACAGAGGATCAGATTTTAATTCCATGTATCAATGATGAATATTTTAGAAAATGCTGCAAACAGTATTTTAAATACTATAGATCTAAATTAAAAACTAGCAGATATAAGCACGGGTACATCCCATACCTGGAAAAAAATTTAATAGTGAATTAAATGTTACTCTTTCAAAGCAACGCCTTAACCAATACCTTAAGAGTTATATTCCTAAGATTCAAAAATTCAATATAAAAGTTTAATAGAGTTAGAAAAGAGATGTTAATTATGAAAAAACATTGTTTATGAAGTACAAGAGGCTAGGTGTTCTTCTGGGGACCCAGTTTAGTTTATCTCCCATCACTCTGCTCTTGGCTAAAAAAAGGTTGGAGGAATGCTTGACAAAGGAATTAAAACAAAATACCTGCTGAAGAGAAGAGAATTTAACCTTGAAGTTGCTGGGCAGGAGGAAGAACTTCTGTAGAAGATGCTTGCTGCTGCGAAACGGCAGGGGGTGGAAATGTAAATTGGATAAGATCTAGAGCCCTAGTCAGCAAGTCCAAGCTCTGTGGAAAAAGAAAGCATTCCCTTCTCCAAAAGTTATGAGGAAACCATGTCCTTCCCATTGGCCTGTAAGGACGTTTTCAAAATCTTTGATTAAAGAAGTTGTTTTGTTATATGACCATCTGTAAAGACTAAAGAAGCAGGTTAAAGAAACAAAAAAGGTTAAAAACAAAGGAGTTAAGAAACAAATCTTTTGAAATATAACCAAATGACTTTTAACAAAATGTAAGAGAGGATTTTCAGCTAACTGGTTTGAAATTGAATCTACAAGGGTTAAGAGTGCTATTTGTCTTATCTCAACCTTGGATATTAAAAAAAGTAAGCTGTTTAGAGCTATAAGGAATAATTATTTACATCTTTGCCAAAAAAGCTCCTTATTCTTATGACATCTCTTTGTAATTAAGGTGGAGCTCAAAACACAATAAGAAGTAATAAGGTTTGGCAAGTTGGAGTAGCATTTTCAAAAGCTAATTGTTTAACTATAGGATCTGTAGCTGTACTGTTAATTACTGTCCGGCTCACCGCTTCTGTGAGTCGAGCTACAAAATCTTCAAAAGGCTCCTCCGCTTTCTGTTTAACATTTACAAAACCTGAAGACTTTTGATCTGGAGGTGGCAGGCGTTTCCATGCTCCCAATGCCAGGGAGGAGATAAGCTGTAGAGTCTCCTTAGGCAGAGTAAGTTGTTCTGAAACGCCAAGATGAGTGCCCTGTCCTAAAAGCATGTCTAAGGTAAAAGAAGGTTTGCCACACCTCACAGATCCCTGAGACTTTACTTCTGCTTTTGCTAATTCCTCATACTCCATTTTCCACACAAGGAAGTCTCCTCCTGTGAGGCAAGCCTTCGCAGTCTGAAACCAATCATACGGAGTCATCCACTTTGCTCCTAAGCTCTCCACCATTGCCATAGTGTACGGGGAGTTTGGCCCGTAGTCTGAGATAGCATGCTTTAGTTCTTTAATAAGCTTATAAGGCAACGGTTCCCATTCAGGTTCATCCCATTCGTAAATCACAGGAAAACAGAAAAAATCGCCTTCCTTATGAGCTTGCTGCATTGCTCCTTTAAAACCAATCTTTGCTATATCTAGTCTATCTGGAAACGGCTTGGAATGCTTAGCCGAATACCTTGAAGGCTTGTGATTAACAGCAGGAGACCTTTTATCATGTAATTCAGCCATTTGCCCCTTTTCACAATCTCTAACTCCTGGTTCAAATATTTCTGGCTTAAAAAAATCTTCCTCATCTGTTAAACCTTCCTGGTCAGTTTTACAATATTTTACATTATCTTCAGGACAGACACTTTCTATTGAGCCATAACCAAGGCCTAAGCCTCCCTTCTCAGGATCAATAAGGGGAGTATGTTCTCTCCGCTGAGATGAAGGTGTGGGATAAGGCTCGAGTCCCACATCTAATGCCTGCCTTAAAGCATTCCAGATGGCATATGCAGAGGATGGCATGCCCACTCTTCCATTATTCCGATACCACCTTTTCATATCATTCCCTACCTGATCCCATGTGTGTAAGTCTAAAGTGCCCTGCTCAATAAACCACGGGCTAACTTTTTGCACAAATTGTAAAAATTCAAATAGTTGCTTTCTGCTAACTTTAATGCTCTTCCTATGTAAGGTATGTTTAATACTATCAGCATATAAACTTCCTTCACTAGAATCACTCTGGCCCATTTTTACAGCACAGAGGGTACAAGACTTCTCAAAAACTGTTCTGACTGTTCACCCCTCCTAACATGACCTTCTGTCAGGGGGTCTGCAGTGCCCTGGGTGAAGTCCTGTTCACGCCGCAAAGAGAAAGAAAAGACCTACCTTCGTCGAGTCACTCACGTTGGGCGCCACTTGCCGGAGTCCAGCTCCAGCCTGGGTTTCGGAACTCGGGAAGGGTGCGTGGACGAGGCGCAGAAAGAAAGAGACGGACCACTAGGTTTCCATGATGATAGTGGACACGGCAATAAAGCCGTCTGCTTTATTTATACAGAATCAGTTAAACTCTGGCTCAGACTTTCCACGTCATGGTCAAGTGGGTGTTTCTAAGGACAACCATGCCATCTGCTTTATCCAAAAACAATAGGAATTCCTGCTACAATTCTTATCCTACAACCTAATCTTGTATTACAAAGAAAAGGAGAACCTAAAGATTAAGGAAAGGATGAAACCCTAAACACAGGTCCCTTGATTAGCATAAGGTCAATGGGGACACCCAAAACAGTAGGAATAATAGAAGGCCCTTTTGTAAGACATTATCATTGACATTAACCTCCAAGTTCACATTGTGTAAAAAGCCAGTCTCACAATAATGAAAATGCCTGGACAGATTAGAATTCTTCCGCTGAGCTGGCATAGTAGGCACGGCGAATGTCCAAGTGAAAAGCACTGACACACAGAGACCATGGTGGTGGTAGAATTGCTGGGCGCGACCTGCTCCTAAGCCTCCTTATTACATATTATCTCCTCTTCCCCCAAGTCCATTAACAGGACAATAGGACGTCAATGAGTCTGCAAAGGCCAGGTGCTACTGCCTTAGGCCTGATTTCTGAGTGCTCAGCTAAAGCAATGTAAACCAGCTCCACAGCCCACAACAGCTTGGGCACTGAACTTGTCTTTGGCTGTGCAGTTTTGAGCGCCTTGAGTGAGGAGCTCCATGTTCGTTTTGTGTGGGTGCTGAAGCTGCTTGATTCCATCCCACTGGGCTCAATGGGCATGGGACCGGAAGTGACCCAACAGGGTTTCCTAGATAGCTGCCAGGACAGCTGATGGTATGTGAAGTTCATGAGGCAGGTGGAGTTGTTTTGGCAGTGGAAGAGCTGTGCTGCTGCTTCGGGCAGTTGCCATTCACCAGCACACTCCCTTGCCTAGGTGTCATATCCACTTTCAGACATATGTGCTGCCAGAGCACTTGGTTTCCATGGCAGCGGTAAATGGTTTGGGCACTGAACTTGTCTTTCACCATGTAGTTTTGAGCGCCTTGAGTGAGGAGCTCCATGTTCGTTTTGTGTGGGTGCTGAAGCTGCTTGATTCCATCCCCCTGGGCTCAATGGGCATGGGACCGGAAGTGACCCAACAGGGTTTCCTAGACAGCTGAAAGGACAGCTGATGGTATGTGAAGTTCATGAGGCAGGTGGAGTTGTTTTGGCAGTTGAAGAGCTGTGCTGCTGCTTCGGGCAGTTGCCCTTCACCAGCACACTCTCTTCCCTAGGTGTCATATCCACTTTCAGACATATATGCTGCCAGAGCACTTGGTTTCCATGGCAGCGGGAAATGGCTTGGGCACTGAACTTGTCTTTGGCTGTGCAGTTTTGAGCGTCTTGAGTGAGGAGCTTTATGTTAGTTTTGTGTGGGTGCTGAAGCTGCTTGATTCCATCCCACTATGCTCAATGGGCATGGGACCGGAAGTGACCCAACAGGGTTTCCTAGATAGCTGCCAGGACAGCTGATGGTATGTAAAGTTCATGAGGCAGGTGGAGTTGTTTTGGCAGTGGAAGAGCTGTGCTGCAGCTTCGGGCAGTTGCCATTCAACAGCACACTCCCTTCCCTAGGTGTCATATTCACTTTCAGACATGTGCTGCCAGAGCACTTGGTTTCCATGGCAGCGGGAAATGGCTTGGGCACTGAACTTGTCTTTGGCTGTGGAGATTTGAGCGCCTTGAGTGAGGAGCTCCATGTTCGTTTTGTGTGGGTGCTCAAGCTGCTTGATTCCATCCCCCTGGGCTCAATGGGCATGGGACTGGAAGTGACCCAACAGGGTTTCCTTGATAGCTGCCAGGACAGCTGATGGTATGTGAAGTTCATGAGGCAGGTGGAGTTGTTTTGGCAGTGGAAGAGCTGTGCTGCTGCTTCGGGCAGTTGCCATTCACCAGCACACTCCCTTCCCTAGGTGTCATATCCACTTTCAGACATATGTGCTGCCAGAGCACTTGGTTTCCATGGCAGCGGCAAATGGCTTGGGCACTGAACTTGTCTTTGGCTATGAAGTTTTGAGCGCCTTGAGTGAGGAGCTCCATGTTCGTTTTGTGTGGGTGTTGAAGCTGCTTGATTCCATCCCACTGGGCTCAATGGGCATGGGACCGGAAGTGACCCAACAGGGTTTCCTAGATAGCTGCCAGGACAGCTGATGGTATGTGAAGTTCATGAGGCAGGTGGAGTTGTTTTGGCAGTGGAAGAGCTGTGCTGCAGCTTCGGGCAGTTGCCATTCACCAGCACACTCCCTTGCCTAGGTGTCATATCCACTTTCAGACATATGTGCTTCCAGAGCACTTGGTTTCCATGGCAGAGGGAAATGACTTGGGCACTGAACTTGTCTTTCGCCATGTAGTTTTGAGCGCCTTGAGTGAGGAGCTCCATGTTCGTTTTATGTGGGTACTCAAGCTGCTTGATTCCATCCCACTGGGCTCAATGGGCATGGGACCGGAAGTGACCCAACAGGGTTTCCTAGATAGCTGCCAGGACAGCTGATGGTATGTAAAGTTCATGAGGCAGGTGGAGTTGTTTTGGTACTGGAAGAGCTGTGCTGCTGCTTCGGGCAGTTGCGATTCACCAGCACACTCCCTTCCCTAGGTGTCATATCCACTTTCAGACATATGTGCTGCCAGAGCACTTGGTTTATATGGCAGCGGGAAATATATTCAGCACTGGACTTGTCTTTGGCTGTGACGTTTTGAGCGCCTTGAGTGAGGAGCTCCATGTTTGTTTTGTGTGGGTGCTGAAGCTGCTTGATTCCATCCCACTCGGCTCAATGGGCATGGGACCGGAAGTGACCCAACAGGGTTTCCTAGATAGCTGCCAGGACAGCTGATGGTATGTGAAGTTCATGAGGCAGGTGGAGTTGTTTTGGCAGTGGAAGAGCTGTGCTGCTGCTTCGGGCAGTTGCCATTCACCAACACACTCCCTTCCCTAGGTGTCATATCCACTTTCAGACATATGTGCTGCCAGAGCACTTGGTTTATATGGCAGCGGGAAATGGCTTCAGCACTGAACTTGTCTTTGGCTGTGGAGTTTTGAGCGACTTGAGTGAGGAGTTCCATGTTAGTTTTGTGTGGGTGCTGAAGCTGCTTGATTCCATCCCACTGGGCTTAATGGGCATGGGACCGGAAGTGACTCAACAGGGTTTCCTAGATAGCTGCCAGGACAGCTGATGGTATGTGAAGTTCATGAGGCAGGTGGAGTTGTTTTGGCAGTTGAAGAGCTGTGCTTTTGCATCGGGCAGTTGCCATTCACCAACACACTCCCTTGCCTAGGTATCATATCCACTTTCAGACATATGTGCTGCCAGAGCACTTGGTTTCCATGGCAGCGGGAAATGGCTTGGGCACTGAACTTGTCTTTGGCTGTGGAGTTTTGAGCGCCTTGAGTGAGGAGCTCCATGATAGCTTTGTGTGGGTGCTGAAGCTGCTTGATTCTATCCCACTGGGCTTAATGGGCATGGGACCGGAAGTGACCCAACAGGGTTTCCTAGATAGCTGCCAGGACAACTGATGGTATGTGAAGTTCATGAGGCAGGTGGAGTTGTTTTGGCAGTGGAAGAGCTGTGCTGCTGCTTCGGGCAGTTGCCATTCATCAACACACTCCCTTCCCTAGGTGTCATATCCACTTTCAGACATATGTGCTGCCAGAGCACTTGGTTTCCATGGCAGCGGGAAATGGCTTGGGCACTGAACTTGTCTTTGGCCGTGGAGTTTTGAGCGCCTTGAGTGAGGAGCTCCATGTTCGTTTTGTGTGGGTGCTGAAGCTGCTTGATTCCATCCCACTGGGCTCAATGGGCATGGGACCGGAAGTGACCCAACAGGGTTTCCTAAATAGCTGCTAAGACAGCTGATGGTATGGGAAGTTCATGAGGCAGGTGGAGTTGTTTTGGCACTGGAAGAGCTGTGCTGCTGCTTCGGGCAGTTGCCATTCACCAGCACACTCCCTTCCCTAGGTGTCATATCCACTTTCAGACATATGTGCTGCCAGAGCACTTGGTTTCCATGGCAGCGGGAAATGGCTTGGGCACTGAACTTGTCTTTGGCCGTGGAGTTTTGAGCGCCTTGAGTGAGGAGCTCCATGTTCGTTTTGTGTGGGTGCTGAAGCTGCTTGATTCCATCCCACTGGGCTCAATGGGCATGGGACCGGAAGTGACCCAACAGGGTTTCCTAAATAGCTGCCAAGACAGCTGATGGTATGGGAAGTTCATGAGGCAGGTGGAGTTGTTTTGGCAGTGGAAGAGCTGTGCTGCTGCTTCGGGCAGTTGCCATTAACCAGCACACTCCCTTCCCTAGGTGTCATATCCACTTTCAGACATATGTGCTGCCAGAGCACTTGGTTTCCATGGCAGCGGGAAATGGCTTGGGTAGTGAACTTGTCTTTGGCTGTGGAGTTTTGAGCGCCTTGAATGAGGAGCTCCATGTTCGTTTTGTGTGGGTGCTGAAGCTGCTTGATTCCATCCCACTGGGCTCAATGGGCATGGCACCGGAAGTGACCCAACAGGGTTTCCTAGATATCTGCCAGGACAGCTGATGGTATGTAAAGTTCATGAGGCAGGTGGAGTTGTTTTGGTACTGGAAGAGCTGTGCTGCTGCTTCGGGCAGTTGCCATTCACCAGCACAATCCCTTCCCTAGGTGTCATATCCACTTTCAGACATATGTGCTGCCAGAGCACTTGGTTTATATGGCAGCGGGAAATATATTCAGCACTGAACTTGTCTTTGGCTGTGACGTTTTGAGCGCCTTAAGTGAGGAGCTCCATGTTCGTTTTGTGTGGGTGCTCAAGCTGCTTGATTCCATCCCACTGGGCTCAATGGGCATGGGACCGGAAGTGACCCAACAGGGTTTCCTTGATAGCTGCCAGGACAGCTGATGGTATGTGAAGTTCATGAGGCAGGTGGAGTTGTTTTGGCAGTGGAAGAGCTGTGCTGCTGCTTCGGGCAGTTGCCATTCACCAGCACACTCCCTTGCCTAGGTATCATATCCACTTTCAGACATGTGTGCTGCCAGAGCACTTGGTTACCATGGCAGCGGGAAATGGCTTGGGCACTGAACTTGTCTTTGGCCATGTAGTTTTGAGCGCCTTGAGTGGGGAGCTCCATGTTCGTTTTGTGTGGGTGCTGAAGCTGCTTGATTCCATCCCACTGGGCTCAATGGGCATGGGACCGGAAGTGACCCAACAGGGTTTCCTAGATAGCTGCCAGGACAGCTGATGGTATGTGAAGTTCATGAGGCAGGTGGAGTTGTTTTGGCAGTGGAAGAGCTGTGCTGCAGCTTCGGGCAGTTGCCATTCACCAGCACACTCCCTTCCCTAGGTGTCATATCCACTTTCAGACATATGTGCTGCCAGAGCACTTGGTTTCCATGGCAGCGGGAAATGGCTTGGGCTCTGAACTTGTCTTTGGCTGTGGAGATTTGAGCGCCTTGAGTGAGGAGCTCTATGTTCATTTTGTGTGGGTGCTGAAGCTGCTTGATTCTATCCCACTGGGCTTAATAGGCATGGGACCGGAAGTGACCCAACAGGGTTTCCTAGATAGCTGCCAGGACAGCTGATGGTATGTGAAGTTCATGAGGCAGGTGGAGTTGTTTTGGCAGTGGAAGAGCTGTGCTGCTGCTTCAGGCAGTTGCCATTCATCAACACACTCCCTTCCCTAGGAGTCATATCCACTTTCAGACATATGTGCTGCCAGAGCACTTGGTTTCCATGGCAGCGGGAAATGGCTTGGGCACTGAACTTGTCTTTGGCCGTGGAGTTTTGAGCGCCTTGAGTGAGGAGCTCCATGTTCGTTTTGTCTGGGATCGGAAGCTGCTTGATTCCATCCCACTGGGCTCAATGGGCATGGCACCGGAAGTGACCCATCAGGGTTTCCTAGATAGCTGCCAGGACAGCTGATGGTATGTGAAGTTCATGAGGCAGGTGGAGTTGTTTTGGCAGTGGAAGAGCTGTGCTGCTGCTTCGGGTAGTTGCCATTCACCACCACACTCCCTTGCCTGGGTGTCATATCCACTTTCAGACATATGTGCTGCCAGAGCACTTGGTTTATATGGCAGCGGGAAATATATTCAGCACTGAACTTGTCTTTGGCTGTGACGTTTTGAGCGCCTTGAGTGAGGAGCTCCATGTTCGTTTTGTGTGGGTGCTGAAGCTGCTTGATTCCATCCCACTCGGCTCAATGGGCATGGGACCGGAAGTGACCCAACAGGGTTTCCTTGATAGCTGCCAGGACAGCTGATGGTATGTGAAGTTCATGAGGCAGGTGGAGTTGTTTTGGCAGTGGAAGAGCTGTGCTGCTGCTTCGGGCAGTTGCCATTCAGCAACACACTCCCTTCCCTAGGTGTCATATCCACTTTCAGACATATGTGCTGCCAGAGCACTTGGTTTCCATGGCAGCGGGAAATGGCTTGGGCACTGAACTTGTCTTTGGCTGTGGAGATTTAAGCGCCTTGAATGAGGAGCTCCATGTTCGTTTTGTGTGGCTGCTGAAGCTGCTTGATTCTATCCCACTGGGCTTAATGGGCATGGGACCGGAAGTGACCCAACAGGGTTTCCTAGATAGCTGCCAGGACAGCTGATGGTATGTGAAGTTCATGAGGCAGGTGGAGTTGTTTTGGCAGTGGAAGAGCTGTGCTGCTGCTTCAGGCAGTTGCCATTCATCAACACACTCCCTTCCCTAGGTGTCATATCCACTTTCAGACATATGTGCTGCCAGAGCACTTGGTTTCCATGGCAGCGGGAAATGGCTTGGGCACTGAACTTGTCTTTTTGCCGTGGAGTTTTGAGCGCCTTGAGTGAGGAGCTCCATGTTCGTTTTGTGTGGGTGCTGAAGCTGCTTGATTCCATCCCAGTATGCTCAATGGGCATGGGACCGGAAGTGACCCAACAGGGTTTCCTAAAGAGCTGCCAAGACAGCTGATGGTATGTGAAGTTCATGAGGCAGGTGGAGTTGTTTTGGCAGTGGAAGAGCTGTGCTGCTGCTTCGGGCAGTTGCCATTCACCAGCACACTCCCTTGCCTAGGTGTCATATCCACTTTCAGACATATGTGCTGCCAGAGCACTTGGTTTCCATGGCAGCGGTAAATGGTTTGGGCACTGAACTTGTCTTTCACCATGTAGTTTTGAGCGCCTTGAGTGAGGAGCTCCATGTTCGTTTTGTGTGGGTGCTGAAGCTGCTTGATTCCATCCCCCTGGGCTCAATGGGCATGGGACCGGAAGTGACCCAACAGGGTTTCCTAGACAGCTGAAAGGACAGCTGATGGTATGTGAAGTTCATGAGGCAGGTGGAGTTGTTTTGGCAGTTGAAGAGCTGTGCTGCTGCTTCGGGCAGTTGCCATTCACCAGCACACTCTCTTCCCTAGGTGTCATATCCACTTTCAGACATATATGCTGCCAGAGCACTTGGTTTCCATGGCAGCGGGAAATGGCTTGGGCACTGAACTTGTCTTTGGCTGTGCAGTTTTGAGCGTCTTGAGTGAGGAGCTTTATGTTAGTTTTGTGTGGGTGCTGAAGCTGCTTGATTCCATCCCACTATGCTCAATGGGCATGGGACCGGAAGTGACCCAACAGGGTTTCCTAGATAGCTGCCAGGACAGCTGATGGTATGTAAAGTTCATGAGGCAGGTGGAGTTGTTTTGGCAGTGGAAGAGCTGTGCTGCAGCTTCGGGCAGTTGCCATTCAACAGCACACTCCCTTCCCTAGGTGTCATATTCACTTTCAGACATGTGCTGCCAGAGCACTTGGTTTCCATGGCAGCGGGAAATGGCTTGGGCACTGAACTTGTCTTTGGCTGTGGAGATTTGAGCGCCTTGAGTGAGGAGCTCCATGTTCGTTTTGTGTGGGTGCTGAAGCTGCTTGATTCCATCCCCCTGGGCTCAATGGGCATGGGACTGGAAGTGACCCAACAGGGTTTCCTTGATAGCTGCCAGGACAGCTGATGGTATGTGAAGTTCATGAGGCAGGTGGAGTTGTTTTGGCAGTGGAAGAGCTGTGCTGCTGCTTCTGGCAGTTGCCATTCACCAGCACACTCCCTTCCCTAGGTGTCATATCCACTTTCAGACATATGTGCTGCCAGAGCACTTGGTTTCCATGGCAGCGGGAAATGGCTTGGGCACTGAACTTGTCTTTGGCTATGAAGTTTTGAGCGCCTTGAGTGAGGAGCTCCATGTTCGTTTTGTGTGGGTGTTGAAGCTGCTTGATTCCATCCCACTGGGCTCAATGGGCATGGGACCGGAAGTGACCCAACAGGGTTTCCTAGATAGCTGCCAGGACAGCTGATGGTATGTGAAGTTCATGAGGCAGGTGGAGTTGTTTTGGCAGTGGAAGAGCTGTGCTGCAGCTTCGGGCAGTTGCCATTGACGAGCACACTTCCTTCCCTAGGTGTCATATCCACTTTCAGACATATGTGCTTCCAGAGCACTTGGTTTCCATGGCAGAGGGAAATGACTTGGGCACTGAACTTGTCTTTCGCCATGTAGTTTTGAGCGCCTTGAGTGAGGAGCTCCATGTTCGTTTTATGTGGGTACTCAAGCTGCTTGATTCCATCCCACTGGGCTCAATGGGCATGGGACCGGAAGTGACCCAACAGGGTTTCCTAGATAGCTGCCAGGACAGCTGATGGTATGTAAAGTTCATGAGGCAGGTGGAGTTGTTTTGGTACTGGAAGAGCTGTGCTGCTGCTTCGGGCAGTTGCGATTCACCAGCACACTCCCTTCCCTAGGTGTCATATCCACTTTCAGACATATGTGCTGCCAGAGCACTTGGTTTATATGGCAGCGGGAAATATATTCAGCACTGGACTTGTCTTTGGCTGTGGAGTTTTGAGCGCCTTGAGTGAGGAGCTCCATGTTCGTTTTGTGTGGGTGCTGAAGCTGCTTGATTCCATCCCACTCGGCTCAATGGGCATGGGACCGGAAGTGACCCAACAGGGTTTCCTAGATAGCTGCCAGGACAGCTGATGGTATGTGAAGTTTATGAGGCAGGTGGAGTTGTTTTGGCAGTGGAAGAGCTGTGCTGCTGCTTCGGGCAGTTGCCATTCACCAGCACACTCCCTTCCCTAGGTGTCATATCCACTTTCAGACATATGTGCTGCCAGAGCACTTGGTTTCCATGGCAGCAGGCAATGGCTTGGACACTGAACTTGTCTTTGGCTGTGGAGTTTAGAGCGCCTTGAGTGAGGAGCTCCATGTTCGTTTTGTGTGGGTGCTGAGGCTGATTGATTGCATCCCACTGGGATCAATGGGCATGGGACCGGAAGTGACCCAACAGGGTTTCCTAGATAGCTGCCAAGACAGCTGATGGTATGTGAAGTTCATGAGGCAGGTGGAGTTGTTTTGGCACTGGAAGAGCTCTGCTGCTGCTTCGGGCAGTTGCCATTCACCAGCACACTCCCTTCCCTAGGTGTCATATCCACTTTCAGACATATGTGCTGCCAGAGCACTTGGTTTCCATGGCAGCAGGGAATGGCTTGGACACTGAACTTGTCTTTGGATGTGAAGTTTTTACTGCCTTGAGTGAGGAGCTCCATGTTCGTTTTGTGTGGGTGCTGAAGCTGCTTTATTCCATCCCACTGGGCTCAATGGGCATGGGACCGGAAGTGACCCAACAGGGTTTCCTAGATAGCTGCCAGGACAGCTGATGGTATGTGAAGTTCATGAGGCAGGTGGAGTTGTTTTGGCACTGGAAGAGCTGTGCTGCTGCTTCGGGCAGTTGCCATTCACCAGCACACTCCCTCCCTAGGTGTCATATCCACTTTCAGACATATGTGCTGCCGGAGCATTTGGTTTCCATGGCAGCGGGAAATGGCTTGGGCACTGAACTTGTCTTTGGCCGTGGAGTTTTGAGCACCTTGAGTGAGGAGCTCCATGTTCGTTTTGTGTGGGTGTTGAAGCTGCTTGATTCCATCCCACTGGGCTCAATGGGCATGGGACCGGAAGTGACACAACAGGGTTTCCTAGATAGCTGCCAGGACAGCTGATGGTATGTGAAGTTCATGAGGCAGGTGGAGTTGTTTTGGCAGTGGAAGAGCTGTGCTGCTGCTTCGGGCAGTTGCCATTCACCAGCACACTCCCTCCCTAGGTGTCATATCCACTTTCAGACATATGTGCTGCCGGAGCATTTGGTTTCCATGGCAGCGGGAAATGGCTTGGGCACTGAACTTGTCTTTGGCCGTGGAGTTTTGAGCGCCTTGAGTGAGGAGCTCCATGTTCGTTTTGTGTGGGTGCTGAAGCTGCTTGATTCCATCCCACTGGGCTCAATGGGCATGGGACCGGAAGTGACCCAACAGGGTTTCCTGGATAGCTGCCAGGACAGCTGATGGTATGTGAAGTTCATGAGGCAGGTGGAGTTGTTTTGGCAGTGGAAGAGCTGTGCTGCTGCTTCGGGCAGTTGCCATTCACCAGCACACTCCCTTCCCTAGGTGTCATATCCACTTTCAGACATATGTGCTGCCAGAGCACTTGGTTTCCATGGCAGCGGGAAATGGCTTGGGCACTAAACTTGTCTTTGGCTGTGGCGTTTTGAGCACCTTGAGTGAGGAGCTCCATGTTCGTTTTGTGTGGGTGCTGAAGCTGCTTGATTCCATCCCACTGGGCTCAATGGGCATGGGACCGGAAGTGACCCAACAGGGTTTCCTAATCAGCTGCCAGGACAGCTGATGGTATGTGAAGTTCATGAGGCAGGTGGAGTTGTTTTGGCACTGGAAGAGCTGTGCTGCTGCTTCGGGCAGTTGCCATTCACCAGCACACTCCCTTCCCTAGGTGTCATATCCACTTTCAGACTTATGTGCTGCCAGAGCACTTGGTTTCCATGGCAGCGGGAAATGGCTTGGGCACTGAACTTGTCTTTGGCCGTGGAGTTTTGAGCGCCTTGAGTGAGGAGCTCCATGTTCGTTTTGTGTGGGTGCTGAAGCTGCTTGATTCCATCCCACTGGGCTCAATGGGCATGGGACCGGAAGTGACCCAACAGGGTTTCCTAAATAGCTGCCAAGACAGCTGATGGTATGGGAAGTTCATGAGGCAGGTGGAGTTGTTTTGGCACTGGAAGAGCTGTGCTGCTGCTTCGGGCAGTTGCCATTCACCAGCACACTCCCTTCCCTAGGTGTCATATCCACTTTCAGACATATGTGCTGCCAGAGCACTTGGTTTCCATGGCAGCGGGAAATGGCTTGGGCACTGAACTTGTCTTTGGCCGTGGAGTTTTGAGCGCCTTGAGTGAGGAGCTCCATGTTCGTTTTGTGTGGGTGCTGAAGCTGCTTGATTCCATCCCACTGGGCTCAATGGGCATGGGACCGGAAGTGACCCAACAGGGTTTCCTAAATAGCTGCCAAGACAGCTGATGGTATGGGAAGTTCATGAGGCAGGTGGAGTTGTTTTGGCAGTGGAAGAGCTGTGCTGCTGCTTCGGGCAGTTGCCATTAACCAGCACACTCCCTTCCCTAGGTGTCATATCCACTTTCAGACATATGTGCTGCCAGAGCACTTGGTTTCCATGGCAGCGGGAAATGGCTTGGGTAGTGAACTTGTCTTTGACTGTGGAGTTTTGAGCGCCTTGAATGAGGAGCTCCATGTTCGTTTTGTGTGGGTGCTGAAGCTGCTTGATTCCATCCCACTGGGCTCAATGGGCATGGGACCGGAAGTGACCCAACAGGGTGTCCTAGATATCTGCCAGGACAGCTGATGGTATGTAAAGTTCATGAGGCAGGTGGAGTTGTTTTGGTACTGGAAGAGCTGTGCTGCTGCTTCGGGCATTTGCCATTCACCAGCACACTCCCTTCCCTAGGTGTCATATCCACTTTCAGACATATGTGCTGCCAGAGCACTTGGTTTATATGGCAGCGGGAAATATATTCAGCACTGAACTTGTCTTTGGCTGTGACGTTTTGAGCGCCTTAAGTGAGGAGCTCCATGTTCGTTTTGTGTGGGTGCTGAAGCTGCTTGATTCCATCCCACTGGGCTCAATGGGCATGGGACCGGAAGTGACCCAACAGGGTTTCCTTGATAGCTGCCAGGACAGCTGATGGTATGTGAAGTTCATGAGGCAGGTGGAGTTGTTTTGGCAGTGGAAGAGCTGTGCTGCTGCTTCGGGCAGTTGCCATTCACCAGCACACTCCCTTGCCTAGGTATCATATCCACTTTCAGACATGTGTGCTGCCAGAGCACTTGGTTACCATGGCAGCGGGAAATGGCTTGGGCACTGAACTTGTCTTTGGCCATGTAGTTTTGAGCGCCTTGAGTGAGGAGCTCCATGTTCGTTTTGTGTGGGTGCTGAAGCTGCTTGATTCCATCCCACTCGGCTCAATGGGCATGGCACCGGAAGTGACCCATCAGGGTTTCCTAGATAGCTGCCAGGACAGCTGATGGTAGGTGAAGTTCATGAGGCAGGTGGAGTTGTTTTGGCAGTGGAAGAGCTGTGCTGCTGCTTCGGGTAGTTGCCATTCACCACCACACTCCCTTGCCTGGGTGTCATATCCACTTTCAGACATATGTGCTGCCAGAGCACTTGGTTTATATGGCAGCGGGAAATATATTCAGCACTGAACTTGTCTTTGGCTGTGGAGATTTGAGCGCCTTGAGTGAGGAGCTCCATGTTCGTTTTGTGTGGGTGCTGAAGCTGCTTGATTCCATCCCACTCGGCTCAATGGGCATGGGACCGGAAGTGACCCAACAGGGTTTCCTAGATAGCTGCCAGGACAGCTGATGGTATGTGAAGTTCATGAGGCAGGTGGAGTTGTTTTGGCAGTGGAAGAGCTGTGCTGCTGCTTCGGGCAGTTGCCATTCAGCAACACACTCCCTTCCCTAGGTGTCATATCCACTTTCAGACATATGTGCTGCCAGAGCACTTGGTTTCCATGGCAGCGGGAAATGTCTTGGGCACTGAACTTGTCTTTGGCTGTGGAGATTTAAGCGCCTTGAGTGAGGAGCTCCATGTTCGTTTTGTGTGGGTGCTGAAGCTGCTTGATTCTATCCCACTGGGCTCAATGGGCATGGGACCGGAAGTGACCCAACAGGGTTTCCTAGATAGCTGCCAGGACAGCTGATGGTATGTGAAGTTCATGAGGCAGGTGGAGTTGTTTTGGCAGTGGAAGAGCTGTGCTGCTGCTTCAGGCAGTTGCCATTCATCAACACACTCCCTTCCCTAGGTGTCATATCCACTTTCAGACATATGTGCTGCCAGAGCACTTGGTTTCCATGGCAGCGGGAAATGGCTTGGGCACTGAACTTGTCTTTTTGCCGTGGAGTTTTGAGCGCCTTGAGTGAGGAGCTCCATGTTCGTTTTGTGTGGGTGCTGAAGCTGCTTGATTCCATCCCAGTATGCTCAATGGGCATGGGACCGGAAGTGACCCAACAGGGTTTCCTAAAGAGCTGCCAAGACAGCTGATGGTATGTGAAGTTCATGAGGCAGGTGGAGTTGTTTTGGCACTGGAAGAGCTGTGCTGCTGCTTCGGGCAGTTGCCATTCACCAGCACACTCCCTTCCCTAGGTGTCATATCCACTTTTAGACATATGTGCTGCCAGAGCACTTGGTTTATATGGCAGCGGGAAATGGCTTGGGCACTGAACTTGTCTTTGGCTGTGGAGTTTTGAGCGCCTTAAGTGAGGAGCTCCATGTTAGTTTTGTGTGGGTGCTCAAGCTGCTTGATTCCATCCCAGTGGGCTCAATGGGCATGGGACCGGAAGCGACCCAACAGGGTTTCCTAGATAGCTGCCAGGACAGCTGATGGTATGTAAAGTTCATGAGGCAGGTGGAGTTGTTTTGGTACTGGAAGAGCTGTGCTGCTGCTTCGGGCAGTTGCCATTCACCAGCACACTCCCTTCCCTAGGTGTCATATCCACTTTCAGACATATGTGCTGCCAGAGCACTTGGTTTATATGGCAGCGGGAAATATATTCAGCACTGAACTTGTCTTTGGCTGTGACGTTTTGAGCGCCTTGAGTGAGGAGCTCCATGTTCGTTTTGTGTGGGTGCTCAAGCTGCTTGATTCCATCCCACTGGGCTCAATGGGCATGGGACCGGAAGTGACCCAACAGGGTTTCATGGACAGCTGCCAGGACAGCTGATGGTATGTGAAGTTCATGAGGCAGGTGGAGTTGTTTTGGCAGTGGAAGAGCTGTGCTGCTGCTTCGGGCAGTTGCCATTCACTAGCACACTCCCTTGCCTAGGTATCATATCCACTTTCAGACATATGTGCTGCCAGAGCACTTGGTTACCATGACAGCGGGAAATGGCTTGGGCACTGAACTTGTCTTTGGCCATGTAGTTTTGAGCGCCTTGAGTGGGGAGCTCCATGTTCGTTTTGTGTGGGTGCTCAAGCTGCTTGATTCCATCCCACTGGGCTCACTGGGCATGGGACCGGAAGTGACCCAACACGGTTTCCTAGACAGCTGCCAGTGCAGCTGATGGTATGTGAAGTTCATGAGGCAGGTGGAGTTGTTTCTGCAGTGGAAGAGCTGTGCTGCTGCTTCGGGCAGTTGCCATTCACCAGCACACTCCCTTCCCTAGGTGTCATATCCACTTTCAGACATATGTGCTGCCAGAGCACTTGGTTTATATGGCAGCGGGAAATATATTCAGCATTGAACTTGTCTTTGGCTGTGACGTTTTGAGCGCCTTGAGTGAGAAGCTCCATGTTCGTTTTGTGTGGGTGCTGAAGCTGCTTGATTCCATCCCACTCGGCTCAATGGGCATGGGACCGGAAGTGACCCAACAGGGTTTCCTAGATATCTGCCAGGACAGCTGATGGTATGTGAAGTTCATGAGGCAGGTGGAGTTGTTTTGGCAGTGGAAGAGCTGTGCTGCTGCTTCGGGCAGTTGCCATTCACCAGCACACTCCCTTCCCTAGGTGTCATATCCACTTTCAGACATATGTGCTGCCAGAGCACTTGGTTTATATGGCAGTGCGAAATGGCTTCAACACTGAACTTGTCTTTGGCTGTGGAGTTTGGAGCGCCTTGAGTGAGGAGTTCCATGTTAGTTTTGTGTGGGTGCTCAAGCTGCTTGATTCCATCCCACTGGGCTTAATGGGCATGGGACCGGAAGTGACTCAACAGGGTTTCCTAGATAGCTGCCAGGACAGCTGATGGTATGTGAAGTTCATGAGGCAGGTGGAGTTGTTTTGGCAGTTAAAGAGCTGTGCTTTTGCTTCGGGCAGTTGCCATTCACCAACACACTCCCTTGCCTAGGTATCATATCCACTTTCAGACATATGTGCTGCCAGAGCACTTGGTTTCCATGGCAGCGGGAAATGGCTTGGGCACTGAACTTGTCTTTGGCTGTGGAGATTTGAGCGCCTTGAGTGAGGAGCTCCATGTTCGTTTTGTGTGGGTGCTGAAGCTGCTTGATTCTATCCCACTGGGCTTAATGGGCATGGGACCGGAAGTGACCCAACAGGGTTTCCTAGATAGCTGCCAGGACAACTGATGGTATGTGAAGTTCATGAGGAAAGTGGAGTTGTTTTGGCAGTGGAAGAGCTGTGCTGCTGCTTCGGGCAGTTGCCATTCATCAACACAGTCCCTTCCCTAGGTGTCATATCCACTTTCAGACATATGTGCTGCCAGAGCACTTGGTTTCCATGGAAGCGGGAAATGGCTTCAGCACTGAACTTGTCTTTGGCCGTGGAGTTTTGAGCGCCTTGAGTGAGGAGCTCCATGTTCGTTTTGTGTGGGTGCTGAAGCTGCTTGATTCCATCCCACTGGGCTCAATGGGCATGGGACCGGAAGTGACCCAACAGGGTTTCCTAAATAGCTGCCAAGACAGCTGATGGTATGGGAAGTTCATGAGGCAGGTGGAGTTGTTTTGGCACTGGAAGAGCTGTGCTGCTGCTTCGGGCAGTTGCCATTCACCAGCACACTCCCTTCCCTAGGTGTCATATCCACTTTCAGACATATATGCTGCCAGAGCACTTGGTTTCCATGGCAGCGGGAAATGGCTAGGGCACTGAACTTGTCTTTGGCCGTGGAGTTTTGAGCGCCTTGAGTGAGGAGCTCCATGTTCGTTTTGTGTGGGTGCTGAAGCTGCTTGATTCCATCCCACTGGGCTCAATGGGCATGGGACCGGAAGTGACCCAACAGGGTTTCCTAAATAGCTGCCAAGACAGCTGATGGTATGGGAAGTTCATGAGGCAGGTGGAGTTGTTTTGGCACTGGAAGAGCTGTGCTGCTGCTTCGGGCAGTTGCCATTAACCAGCACACTCCCTTCCCTAGGTGTCATATCCACTTTCAGACATATGTGCTGCCAGAGCACTTGGTTTCCATGGCAGCAGGAAATGGCTTGGGTAGTGAACTTGTCTTTGGCTGTGGAGTTTTGAGCGCCTTGAATGAGGAGCTCCATGTTCGTTTTGTGTGGGTGCTCAAGCTGCTTGATTCCATCCCACTGGGCTCAATGGGCATGGGACCGGAAGTGACCCAACAGGGTTTCCTAGATATCTGCCAGGACAGCTGATGGTATGTAAAGTTCATGAGGCAGGTGGAGTTGTTTTGGTACTGGAAGAGCTGTGCTGCTGCTTCGGGCAGTTGCCATTCACCAGCACACTCCCTTCCCTAGGTGTCATATCCACTTTCAGACATATGTGCTGCCAGAACACTTGGTTTCCATGGCAGCGGGAAATGGCTTCAGCACTGAACTTGTCTTTGGCCATGTAGTTTTGAGCGCCTTGAGTGAGGAGCTCCATGTTCGTTTTGTGTGGGTGCTCAAGCTGCTTGATTCCATCCCACTGGGCTCAATGGGCATGGCACCGGAAGTGACCCAACAGGGTTTCCTAGATAGCTGCCAGGACAGCTGATGGTATGTGAAGTTCATGAGGCAGGTGGAGTTGTTTTGGCAGTGGAAGAGCTGTGCTGCAGCTTCGGGCAGTTGCCATTCACCACCACACTCCCATGCCTAGGTGTCATATCCACTTTCAGAGATATGTGTTGCCAGAGCACTTGGTTTCCATGGCAGCGGGAAATGGCTTGGGCACTGAACTTGTCTTTGGCTCTGGAGTTTTGAGCGCCTTGAGTGAGGAGCTCCATGTTCGTTTTGTGTGGGTGCTCAAGCTGCTTGATTCCATCCCACTGGACTCAATGGGCATGGGACCGGAAGTGACCCAACAGTGTTTCCTAGATAGCTGCCAGGACAGCTGATGGTATGTAAAGTTCATGAGGCAGGTGGAGTAGTTTTTGGTACTGGAAGAGCTGTGCTGCTGCTTCGGGCAGTTGCCATTCACTACCACACTCCCTTCCCTAGGTGTCATATCCACTTTCAGACATATGTGCTGCCAGAGCACTTGGTTTCCATGGCAGCGGGAAATGGCTTCAGCACTGAACTTGTCTTTGGCTGTGGAGTTTTGAGCGCCTTGAGTGAGGAGCTCCATGTTCGTTTTGTGTGGGTGCTGAAGCTGCTTGATTCCATCCCACTGGGCTCAACGGGCATGGGACCGGAAGTGACCAAACATGGTTTCCTAGATAGCTGCCAGAACAGCTGATGGTATGTGAAGTTCATGAGGCAGGTGGAGTTGTTTTAGCAGTGAAAGTGCTGTGCTGCTGCTTCGGGCATTTGCCATTCACCAGCACACTCCCTTCCCTAGGTGTCATATCCACTTTCAGACATATGTGCTGCCAGAGCACTTGGTTTATATGGCAGCGGGAAATGGCTTCAGCACTGAACTTGTCTTTGGCTGTGGAGTTTTGAGCGCCTTGAGTGAGGAGCTCCATGTTCGTTTTGTGTGGGTGCTCAAGCTGCTTGATTCCATCCCACTGGGCTCAATGTGCATGGGACTGGAAGTGACCCAACAGGGTTTCCTAAATAGCTGCCAAGACAGCTGATGGTATGTGAAGTTCATGAGGCAGGTGGAGTTGTTTTGGCAGTGGAAGAGCTGTGCTGCTGCTTCGGGCAGTTGCCATTCACCAGCACACTCCCTTCCCTAGGTGTCATATCCAGTTTCAGACATATGGGCTGCCAGAGCACTTGGTTTCCATGGCAGCGGGAAATGGCTTGGGCACTGAACTTGTCTTTGGCTGTGGAGATTTGAGCGACTTGAGTGAGGAGCTCCATGTTCGTTTTGTGTGGGTGCTGAAGCTGCTTGATTCCATCCCACTGGGCTCAATGTGCATGGGACTGGAAGTGACCCAACAGGGTTTCCTAGATAGCTGCCAGGACAGTTGATGGTATGTAAAGTTCATGAGGCAGGTGGAGTTGTTTTGGCAGTGGAAGAGCTGTGCTGCTGCTTCAGGCAGTTGCCATTCACCAGCACACTCCCCTCCCTAGGTGTCATATCCACTTTCAGACATATGTGCTGCCAGAGCACTTGGTTTCCATGGAAGCGGGAAATGGCTTCAGCACTGAACTTGTCTTTGGCTGTGGAGTTTTTAGCGCCTTGAGTGAGGAGCTCCATGTTGGTTTTGTGTGGGTGCTGAGGCTGATTGATTCCATCCCACTGGGCTCAATGGGCATGGGACCGGAAGTGACCCAACAGGGTTTCCTAGATAGCTGCCAGGACAGCTGATGGTATGTAAAGTTCATGAGGCAGGTGGAGTTGTTTTGGCAGTGGAAGAGCTGTGCTGCTGCTTCGGGCAGTTGCCATTCACCAGCACAGTCCCTTCCCTAGGTGTCATATCCACTTTCAGACATATGTGCTGCCAGAACACTTGGTTTCCATGGCAGCGGGAAATGGCTTCAGCACTGAACTTGTCTTTGGCTGTGGAGTTTTGAGCGCCTTGAGTGAGGAGCTCCATGTTCGTTTTGTGTGGGTGCTCAAGCTGCTTGATTCCATCCCACTGGGCTCAATGGGCATGGCACCGGAAGTGACTCAACAGGGTTTCCTAGATAGCTGACAGGACAGCTGATGGTATGTAAAGTTCATGAGGCAGGTGGAGTAGTTTTTGGTACTGGAAGAGCTGTGCTGCTGCTTCGGGCAGTTGCCATTCATCAACACACTCCCTTCCCTAGGTGTCATATCCACTTTCAGACATATGTGCTGCCAGAGCACCTGGTTTATATGGCAGCGGGAAATATCTTCAGCACTGAACTTGTCTTTGGCTGTGACGTTTTGAGCGACTTGAGTGAGGAGCTCCATGTTCGTTTTGTGTGGGTGCTGAAGCTGCTTGATTCCATCCCACTCGGCTCAATGGGCATGGGACCGGAAGTGACCCAACAGGGTTTCCTTGATAGCTGCCAGGACAGCTGATGGTATGTGAAGTTCATGAGGCAGGTGGAGTTGTTTTGGCAGTGGAAGAGCTGTGCTGCTGCTTCGGGCAGTTGCCATTCACCACCACACTCCCTTCCCTAGGTGTCATATCCACTTTCAGACATATGTGCTGCCAGAGCACTTGGTTTATATGGCAGCGGGAAATGGCTTGGGCACTGAACTTGTCTTTGGCTGTGGAGTTTTGAGCGCCTTGAGTGAGGAGTTCCATGTTAGTTTTGTGTGGGTGCTCAAGCTGCTTGATTCCATCCCACTGGGCTTAATGGGCATGGGACCGGAAGTGACTCAACAGGGTTTCCTAGATAGGTGCCAGGACAGCTGATGGTATGTGAAGTTCATGAGGCAGGTGGAGTTGTTTTGGCACTGGAAGAGCTGTGCTGCTGCTTCGGGCAGTTGCCATTCACCAGCACAGTCCCTTCCCTAGGTGTCATATCCACTTTCAGACATATGTGCTGCCAGAACACTTGGTTTCCATGGCAGCGGGAAATGGCTTGGGCACTGAACTTGTCTTTGGCTGTGGAGTTTTGAGCGCCTTGAGTGAGGAGCTCCATGTTCGTTTTGTGTGGGTGCTCAAGCTGCTTGATTCCATCCCACTGGGCTCAATGGGCATGGCACCGGAAGTTACTCAACAGGGTTTCCTAGATAGCTGCCAGGACAGCTGATGGTATGTGAAGTTCATGAGGCAGGTGGAGTTGTTTTGGCAGTGGAAGAGCTGTGCTGCAGCTTCGGGCAGTTGCCATTCACCAGCACACTCCCTTCCCTAGGTGTCATATCCACTTTCAGAGATATGTGCTGCCAGAGCACTTGGTTTCCATGGCAGCGGGAAATGGCTTGGGCACTGAACTTGTCTTTGGCTGTGGAGTTTTGAGCGCCTTGAGTGAGGAGCTCCATGTTCGTTTTGTGTGGGTGCTGAAGCTACTTGATTCCATCTCCCTGGACTCAATGGGCATGGGACCGGAAGTGACCCAACAGTGTTTCCTAGATAGCTGCCAGGACAGCTGATGGTATGTAAAGTTCATGAGGCAGGTGGAGTTGTTTTTGGTACTGGAAGAGCTGTGCTGCTGCTTCGGGCAGTTGCCATTCACCAGCACAGTCCCTTCCCTAGGTGTCATATCCACTTTCAGACATATGTGCTGCCAGAGCACTTGGTTTCCATGGCAGCGGGAAATGGCTTGGGCACTGAACTTGTCTTTGGCTGTGACGTTTTGAGCGACTTGAGTGAGGAGCTCCATGTTCGTTTTGTGTGGGTGCTGAAGCTGCCTGATTCTATCCCACTGGGCTTAATGGGCATGGGACCGGAAGTGACCCAACAGGGTTTCCTAGATAGCTGCCAGGACAGCTGATGGTATGTGAAGTTCATGAGGCAGGTGGAGTTGTTTTGGCAGTGGAAAAGCTGTGCTGCTGCTTCAGGCAGTTGCCATTCATCAACACACTCCCTTCCCTAGGTGTCATATCCACTTTCAGACATATGTGTTGCCAGAGCACTTGGTTTCCATGGCAGCGGGAAATGGCTTGGGCACTGAACTTGTCTTTGGCTGTGGAGCTTTGAGCGCCTTGAGTGAGGAGCTCCATGTTCGTTTTGTGTGGGTGCTGAAGCTGCTTGATTCCATCCCACTGGGATCAATGGGCATGGGACCGGAAGTGACCCAACAGGGTTTCCTAAATAGCTGCCAAGACAGCTGATGGTATGGGAAGTTCATGAGGCAGGCGGAGTTGTTTTGGCACTGGAAGAGCTGTGCTGCTGCTTCAGGCAGTTGCCATTCACCAGCACACTCCCTTCCCTAGGTGTCATATCCACTTTCAGACATATGTGCTGCCAGAGCACTTGGTTTCCATGGCAGCGGGAAATGGCTTGGGCACTGAACTTGTCTTTCGCCATGTAGTTTTGAGCGCCTTGACTGAGGAGCTCCATGTTCATTTTGTGTGGGTGCTGAAGCTGCTTGATTCCATCCCACTCGGCTCAATGGGCATGGGACCGGAAGTGACCCAACAGGGTTTCCGAGATAGCTGCCAGGACAGCTGATGGTATGTGAAGTTCATGAGGCAGGTGGAGTTGTTTTGGCACTGGAAGAGCTGTGCTGCTGCTTCGGGCAGTTGCCATTCACCATTCACCAGCACACTCCCTTCCCTAGGTGTCATATCCACTTTCAGACATATATGCTGCCAGAGCACTTGGTTTCCATGGCAGCGGGAAATGGCTTGGGCACTGAACTTGTCTTTGGCTGTGGGGTTTTGAGCGCCTTGAGTGAGGAGCTCCATGTTCGTTTTGTGTGGGTGCTGAAGCTGCTTGATTCCATCCCACTGGGCTCAATGGGCATGGGACCGGAAGTGACCCAACAGGGTTTCCTAGATATCTGCCAGGACAGCTGATGGTATGAAAGTTCGTCAGGCAGGCGGAGTTGTTTTGGCAGTGGAAGAGCTGTGCTGCTGTTTCGGGCATTGCCATTCAGCAACACATTCCCTTCCCTAGGTGTCATATTCACTTTCAGACATATGTGCTGCCAGAGCACTTGGTTTCCATAGCAACGGCAAATGGCTTGGGCACTGAACTTGTCTTTGGCCGTGGAGTTTTACGGGCGTTGAGTGAGGAGCTCCATGTTCGTTTTGTGTGGGTGCTCAAGCTGCTTGATTCCATCCCACTGGGCTCAATGGGCATGGGACCGGAAGTGACCCAACAGGGTTTCCTAGATAGCTGCCAGGACAGCTGATGGTATGTGAAGTTCATGAGGCAGGTGGAGTTGTTTTGGCAGTGGAAGAGCTGTGCTGCTGCTTCGGGCAGTTGCCATTAACCAACACACTCCCTTCCCTAGGTGTCATATCCACTTTCAGACATATGTGCTGCCAGAGCACTTGGTTTCCATGGCAGCGGAAATGGCTTGGGCACTGAACTTGTCTTTCTTCATATAGTTTTGAGCACCTTGAGTGAGGAGCTCCATGTTCGTTTTGTGTGGGTGCTGAAGCTGCTTGATTCCATCCCACTGGGCTCAATGTGCATGGGACCGGAAGTGACCCAACAGGGTTTCCTAGATAGCTGCCAGGACAGCTGATGGTATGTGAAGTTCATGAGGCAGGTGGAGTTGTTTTGGCAGTGGAAGAGCTGTGCTGCTGCTTTGGGCAGTTGCCATTAACCAACACACTCCCTTCCCTAGGTGTCATATCCACTTTCAGACATATGTGCTGCCAGAGCACTTGGTTTCCATGGCAGCGGAAATGGCTTGGGCACTGAACTTGTCTTTCTTCATATAGTTTTGAGCACCTTGAGTGAGGAGCTCCATGTTCGTTTTGTGTGGTTGCTGAAGCTGCTTGATTCCAACCCACTGGGCTCAATGGGCATGGGACCGGAAGTGACCCAACAGGGTTTCCTTGATAGCTGCCAGGACAGCTGATGATATGTGAAGTTCATGAGGCAGGTGGAGTTGTTTTGGCAGTGGAAGAGCTGTGCTGCTGCTTCGGGTAGTTGCCATTCACCAACACACTCCCTTCCCTAGGTGTCATATCCACTTTCAGACATATGTGCTGCCAGAGCACTTGGTTTCCATGGCAGCGGGAAATGGCTTGGGCACTGAACTTGTCTTTGGCTGTGGAGTTTTGAGCGCCTTGAGTGAGGAGCTCCATGTTAGTTTTGTGTGGGTGCTCAAGCTGCTTGATTCCATCCCACTGGGCTCAATGGGCATGGGACCGGAAGTGACCCAACAGGGTTTCCTAGACAGCTGCCAGGACAGCTGATGGTATGTGAAGCTCATGAGGCAGGTGGAGTTGTTTTGGCAGTGGAAGAGCTGTGCTGCTGCTTCGGGCAGTTGCCATTCACCAACACACTCCCTTCCCTAGGTGTCATATGCACTTTCAGACATATGTGCTGCCAGAGCACTTGGTTTCCATGGCAGCGGGAAATGGCTTGGGCACTGAACTTGTCTTTGGCCGTGGAGTTTTGAGCGCCTGGAGGTGGAGCTCCATGTTTTTTTTTGTGTGGGTGCTGAAGCTGCTTGATTCCATCCCACTGGGCTCAATGGGCATGGGACCGGAAGTGACCCAACAGGGTTTCCTAGATAGCTGCCAGGACAGATGATGGTATGTGAAGTTCATGAGGCAGATGAGTTGTTTTTGCAGTGGAAGAACTGTGCTGCTGCTTCAGGCAGTTGCCATTCACGAGCACACTCCCTTCCCTAGATGTCATATCCACTTTCAGAGATATGTGCTGCCAGAGCACTTGGTTTCTATGGTAGCCGGAAATGGCTTGGGCACTGAACTTGTCTTTGGCTGTGGAGTTTTGAGCGCCTTGTGTGAGGAGCTCCATGTTCGTTTTGTGTGGGTGCTGAAGCTGCTTGATTCCATCCCACTGGGCTCAATGGGCATGAGACCAGAAGTGACCCAACAGGGTTTCTTAGACAGCTGCCAGGACAGCTGATGGTATGGGAAGTTCATGAGCAGGTGGAGTTGTTTTGGCACTGGAAGAGCTGTGTCGCTGCTTTGGACAGTTGCCATTCACCAGCACACTCCCTTCCCTAGGTGTCATATCCACTTTCAGACATATGTGCTGCCAGAGCACTTGGTTTCCATGGCAGCGGGAAATGGCTTGGGCACTGAACTTGTCTTTGGCCGTGAAGTTTTGAGCGCCTTGAGTGAGGAGCTCCATGTTCGTTTTGTGTGGGTGCTGAAGCTGCTTGATTCAATCCCACTATGCTCAATGGGCATGGGACCGGAAGTGACCCAACAGGGTTTCCTAGATAGCTGCCAGGACAGCTGATGGTATGTGAAGTTCATGAGGCAGGTGGAGTTGTTTTGGCACTGGAAGAGCTGTGCTGCAGCTTCGGGCAGGTGCCATTCACCAGCACACTCCCTTCCCTAGGTGACATATCCACTTTCAGACATATGTGCTGCCAGAGCACTTGGTTTCCATGGCAGCGGGAAATGGCTTGGGCACTGAACTTGTCTTTGGCTGTGGAGTTTTGAGCACCTTGAGTGAGGAGCTCCATGTTCGTTTTGTGTGGGTGCTGAAGCTGCTTGATTCCATCCCACTGGGCTCAATGGGCATGGGACCGGAAGTGACCCAACAGGGTTTCCTAGATAGCTGCCAGGACAGCTGATGGTATGTGAAGTTCATGAGGCAGGTGGAGTTGTTTTGGCAGTGGAAGAGCTGTGCTGCTGCTTCGGGCAGTTGCCATTCACCAACACACTCCCTTCCCTAGGTGTCATATCCACTTTCAGACATATGTGCTGCCAGAGCACTTGGTTTCCATGGCAGCGGGAAATGGCTTGGGCACTGAACTTGTCTTTCGCAATGTAGTTTTGAGCGCCTTGAGTGAGGAGCTCCATGTTCGTTTTGTGTGGGTGCTGAAGCTGCTTGATTCCATCCCACTGGGCTCAATGGGCATGGGACTGGAAGTGACCCAACAGGGTTTCCTAGACAGCTGCCAGGACAGCTGATGGTATGTGAAGTTCATGAGGCAGGTGGAGTTGTTTTGGCACTGGACGAGCTGTGCTGCTGCTTCGGACAGTTCCCATTCACCAACACACTCCCTTCCCTAGGTGTCATATGCACTTTCAGACATATGTGCTGCCACAGCACTTGGTTTCCATGGCAGCGGGAAATGGCTTGGGCACTGAACTTGTCTTTGGCTGTGGAGTTTTGAGCGCCTTGAGTGAGGAGCTCCATGTTTTTTTTGTGTGGGTGCTGAAGCTGCTTGATTCCATCCCACTATGCTCAATGGGCATGGGACCGGAATTGACCCAACAGGTTTTCCTAGATAGCTGCCAGGACAGCTGATGGTATGTGAAGTTCATGAGGCAGGTGGAGTAGTTTTTTCACTGGAAGAGCTGTGCTGCTGCTTCGGGCAGTTGCCATTCACCAGCACACTCCCTTCCATAGGTGTCATATCCACTTTCAGACATATGTGCTGCCAGAGCACTTGGTTTCCATGGCAGCAGGAAATGGCTTGGGCACTGAACTTGTCTTTGGCTGTGCAGTTTTGAGCGCCTTGAGTGAGTAGTTCCATGTTCGTTTTGTGTGGGTGCTGAAGCTGCTTGATTCCATCCCACTGGGCTCAATGGGCATGGGACCGGAAGTGACCCAACAGGGTTTCCTCGATAGCTGCCAGGACAGCTGATGGTATGTGAAGTTCATGAGGCAGGTGGAGTTGTTTCTGCAGTTGAAGAGCTGTGCTGCAGCTTCGGGCAGTTGCCATTCACCAACACACTCCCTTACCTAGGTGTCATATCCACTTTCAGACATATGTGCTTGCCAGAGCACTTGGTTTCCATGGCAGCGGGAAATGGCTTGGGCACTGAACTTGTCTTTGGCTGTGAAGTTTTGAGCGCCTTGAGTGAGGAGCTCCATGTTCGTTTTGTGTGGGTGCTGAAGCTGCTTGATTCCATCCCACTGGGCTCAATGGGCATGGGACCGGAAGTGACCCAACAGGGTTTCCTAGACAGCTGCCAGGACAGCTGATGGTATGTGAAGTTCATGAGGCAGGTGGAGTTGTTTTGGCAGTGGAAGAGCTGTGCTGCTGCTTAGGGCAGTTGCCATTCACCAGCACACTCCCTTCCCTAGGTGTCATATATACTTTCAGACATATGTGCTGCCAGAGCACTTGGTTTCCATGGCAGCGGGAAATGGCTTGGGCACTGAACTTGTCTTTGGCTGTGGAGTTTTGAGCGCCTTGAGTGAGGAGCTCCATGTTCGTTTTGTGTGGGTGCTCAAGCTGCTTGATTCCATCCCACTGGGCTCAATGGGCATGGGACCGGAAGTGACCCAACAGGGTTTCCTAGATAGCTGCCAGGACAGCTGATGGTATGTAAAGTTCATGAGGCAGGTGGAGTTGTTTTGGCAGTGGAAGAGCTGTGCTGCTGCGTAAGGCAGTTGCCATTCACCAACACACTCCCTTCCCTAGGTGTCATATCCACTTTCAGACATATGTGCTGCCAGAGCACTTGGTTTCCATGGCAGCGGGAAATGGCTTGGGCACTGAACTTGTCTTTCGCAATGTAGTTTTGAGCGCCTTGAGTGAGGAGCTCCATGTTCGTTTTGTGTGGGTGCTGAAGCTACTTGATTCCATCCCACTGGGCTCAATGGGCATGGGACCGGAAGTGACCCAACAGGGTTTCCTAGATAGCTGCCAGTGCAGCTGAAGGTATGTGAAGTTCATGAAGCAGTTGGAGTTGTTTTGGCACTGGAAGAGCTGTGCTGCTGCTTCGGGCAGTTGCCATTCAACAACACACTCCCTTCCCTAGGTGTCATATCCACTTTCAGACATATTTGCTGCCAGAGCACTTGGTTTCCATGGCAGCTGGAAATGGCTTGAGCACTGAACTTGTCTTTGGCTGTGGAGTTTTGAGCACCTTGAGTGAGGAGCTCCATGTTAGTTTTGTTTGGGTGCTGAAGCTGCTTGATTCCATCCCACTGGGCTCAATGGGCATGGGACCGGAAGTGACCCAACAGGGTTTCCTAGATAGCTGCCAGGACAGCTGATGGTATGTGAAGTTCATGAGGCAGGTGGAGTTGTTTTGGCAGTGGAAGAGCTGTGCTGCTGCTTCGGACAGTTGCCATTCACCAGCACACTCCCTTCCCTAGGTGTCATATCCACTTTCAGACATATGTGCTGCCAGAGCACTTGGTTTCCATGGCAGTGGAAATGACTTGGGCACTGAACTTGTCTTTTTCCATGTAGTTTTTAGCGCCTTGAGTGAGGAGCTCCATGTTCGTTTTGTGTATGTGCTGAAGCTGCTTGATTCCAACCCACTGGGCTCAATGGGCATGGGACCGGAAGTGACCCAACAGGGTTTCCTAGACAGCTGCCAGGACAGCTGATGGTATGTGAAGTTCATGAGGCAGGTGGAGTTGTTTTGGCAGTGGAAGAGCTGTGCTGCTGCTTCGGACAGTTCCCATTCACCAACACACTCCCTTCCCTAGGTGTCATATCCACTTTCAGACATATGTGCTGCCAGAGCACTTGGTTTCCACGGCAGCGGGAAATGGCTTGGGCACTGAACTTGTCTTTGGCTGTGGAGTTTTGAGCGCCTTGAGTGAGGAGTTCCATGTTCGTTTTGTGTGGGTGCTGAAGCTGCTTGATTCCATCCCACTGGGCTCAATGGGCATGGGACCGGAAGTGACCCAACAGGGTTTCCTAGATAGCTGCCAGGACAGCTGATGGTATGTGAAGTTCATGAGGCAGGTGGAGTTGTTTCTGCAGTGGAAGAGCTGTGCTGCTTCGGGCAGTTGCCATTCACCACCACACTCCCTTCCCTAGATGTCATATCCACTTTCAGAAATATGTGCTTGCCAGAGCACTTGGTTTCCATGGCAGCGGGAAATGGCTTGGGCACTGAACTTGTCTTTGGCTGTGAAGTTTTGAGCGCCTTGAGTGAGGATCTCCATGTTCGTTTTGTGTGGGTGCTGAAGCTGCTTGATTCCATCCCACTGGGCTCAATGGGCATGGGACCGGAAGTGACCCAACAGTGTTTCCTAGATAGCTGCCAGGACAGCTGATGGTATGTGAAGTTCATGAGGCAGGTGGAGTTGTTTTGGCAGTGGAAGAGCTGTGCTGCTGCTTCGGACAGTTCCCATTCACCAACACACTCCCTTCCCTAGGTGTCATATGCACTTTCAGACATATGTGCTGCCAGAGCACTTGGTTTCCATGGCAGCGGGAAATGGCTTGGGCACTGAACTTGTCTTTGGCTGTGGAGTTTTGAGCGCCTTGAGTGAGGAGCTCCATGTAGGTTTTGTGTGGGTGCTCAAGCTGCTTGATTCCATCCCACTGGGCTCAATGGGCATGGGACCGGAAGTGACCCAACAGGGTTTCCTAGATAGCTGCCAGGACAGCTGATGGTATGTGAAGTTCATGAGGCAGGTGGAGTTGTTTCTGCAGTGGAAGAGCTGTGCTGCTGCTTCGGGTAGTTGCCATTCACCAACACACTCCCTTCCCTAGGTGTCATATCCACTTTCAGACATATGTGCTTGCCAGAGCACTTGGTATCCATGGCAGCGGGAAATGGCTTGGGCACTGAACTTGTCTTTGGCTGTGGAGTTTTGAGCGCCTTGAGTGAGGAGCTCCATGTTCGTTTTGTGTGGGTGCTGAAGCTGCTTGATTCCATCCCCCTGGGCTCAATGGGCATGGGATCGGAAGTGACTCAACAGGGTTTCCTAGATAGCTGCCAGGACAGCTGATGGTATGTGAAGCTCATGAGGCAGGTGGAGTTGTTTTGGCAGTGGAAGAGCTGTGCTGCTGCTTCGGACAGTTCCCATTCACCAACACACTCCCTTCCCTAGGTGTCATATCCACTTTCAGACATATGTGCTGCCAGAGCACTTGGTTTCCATGGCAGCGGGAAATGGCTTGGGCACTGAACTTGTCTTTGGCTGTGGAGTTTTGAGCGCCTTGAGTGAGGAGCTCCATGTTAGTTTTGTGTGGGTGCTCAAGCTGCTTGATTCCATCCCACTGGGCTCAATGGGCATGGGACCGGAAGTGACCCAACAGGGTTTCCTAGATAGCTGCCAGGACAGCTGATGGTATGTGAAGTTCATGAGGCAGGTGGAGTTGTTTTGGCACTGGAAGAGCTGTGCTGCAGCTTTGGACAGTTCCCATTCACCAACACACTCCCTTCCCTAGGTGTCATATCCACTTTCAGACATATGTGCTGCCAGAGCACTTGGTTTCCATGGCAGCGGGAAATGGCTTGGGCACTGAACTTGTCTTTGGCTGTGGAGTTTTGAGCGCCTTGAGTGAGGAGCTCCATGTTCGTTTTGTGTGGGTGCTGAAGCTGCTTGATTCCATCCCCCTGGGCTCAATGGGCATGGGATCGGAAGTGACCCAACAGGGTTTCCTAGATAGCTGCCAGGACAGCTGATGGTATGTGAAGCTCATGAGGCAGGTGGAGTTGTTTTGGCAGTGGAAGAGCTGTGCTGCTGCTTCGGACAGTTCCCATTCACCAACACACTCCTTTCCCTAGGTGTCATATCTACTTTCAGACATATGTGCTGCCAGAGCACTTGGTTTCCATGGCAGCGGGAAATGGCTTGGGCACTGAACTTGTCTTTGGCTGTGGAGTTTTGAGCGCCTTGAGTGAGGAGATCCATGTTCGTTTTGTGTGGGTGCTGAAGCTGCTTGATTCCATCCCACTGCGCTCAATGGGCATGGGACCGGAAGTCACCCAACAGGGTTTCCTAGATAGCTGCCAGGACAGCTGATGGTATGTGAAGTTCATGAGGCAGGTGGAGTTGTTTCTGCAGTGGAAGAGCTGTGCTGCTGCTTCTGGCAGTTGCCATTCACCAGCACACTCCCTTCCCTAGGTGTCATATCCACTTTCAGACATATGTGCTGCCAGAGCACTTGGTTTCCATGGCAGCAGGAAATGGCTTGGGCACTGAACTTGTCTTTGGCCGTGAAGTTTTGAGCGCCTTGAGTGAGGAGCTCCATGTTCGTTTTGTGTGGGTGCTCAAGCTGCTTGATTCCATCCCCATGGGCTCAATGGGCATGGGACCGGAAGTGACCCAACAGGGTTTCCTAGATAGCTGCCAGGACAGCTGATGGTATGTGAAGTTCATGAGGCAGGTGGAGTTGTTTTGGCAGTGGAAGAGCTGTGCTGCTGCTTCGGGCAGTTGCCATTCACCAACACACTCCCTTCCCTAGGTGTCATATGCACTTTCAGACATATGTGCTGCCAGAGCACTTGGTTTCCATGGCAGCGGGAAATGGCTTGGGCACTGAACTTGTCTTTGGCTGTGGAGTTTTGAGTGCCTTGAGTGAGGAGCTCCATGTTCGTTTTCTGTGGGTGCTCAAGCTGCTTGATTCCATCCCACTGGGCTCAATGGGCATGGGACCGGAAGTGACCCAACAGGGTTTCCTAGACAGCTGCCAGGACAGCTGATGGTATGTGAAGTTCATGAGGCAGGTGGAGTTGTTTTGGCAGTGGAAGAGCTGTGCTGCTGCTTCGGACAGTTCCCATTCACCAACACACTCCCTTCCCTAGGTGTCATATGCACTTTCAGACATATGTGCTGCCAGAGCACTTGGTTTCCATGGCAGCGGGAAATGGCTTGGGCACTGAACTTGTCTTTGGCTGTGGAGTTTTGAGCGCCTTGAGTGAGGAGCTCCATGTTGGTTTTGTGTGGGTGCTCAAGCTGCTTGATTCCATCCCACTGGGCTCAATGGGCATGGGACCGGAAGTGACCCAACAGGGTTTCCTAGATAGCTGCCAGGACAGCTGATGGTATGTGAAGTTCATGAGGCAGGTGGAGTTGTTTCTGCAGTGGAAGAGCTGTGCTGCTGCTTCGGGTAGTTGCCATTCACCAACACACTCCCTTCCCTAGGTGTCATATCCACTTTCAGACATATGTGCTTGCCAGAGCACTTGGTTTCCATGGCAGCGGGAAATGGCTTGGGCACTGAACTTGTCTTTGGCTGTGGAATTTTGAGCGCCTTGAGTGAGGAGCTCCATGTTCGTTTTGTGTGGGTGCTGAAGCTGCTTGATTCCATCCCCCTGGGCTCAATGGGCATGGGATCGGAAGTGACTCAACAGGGTTTCCTAGATAGCTGCCAGGACAGCTGATGGTATGTGAAGCTCATGAGGCAGGTGGAGTTGTTTTGGCAGTGGAAGAGCTGTGCTGCTGCTTCGGACAGTTCCCATTCACCAACACACTCCCTTCCCTAGGTGTCATATCCACTTTCAGACATATGTGCTGCCAGAGCACTTGGTTTCCATGGCAGCGGGAAATGGCTTGGGCACTGAACTTGTCTTTGGCTGTGGAGTTTTGAGCGCCTTGAGTGAGGAGCTCCATGTTGGTTTTGTGTGGGTGCTCAAGCTGCTTGATTCCATCCCACTGGGCTCAATGGGCATGGGACCGGAAGTGACCCAGCAGGGTTTCCTAGATAGCTGCCAGGACAGCTGATGGTATGTGAAGTTCATGAGGCAGGTGGAGTTGTTTTGGCACTGGAAGAGCTGTGCTGCAGCTTTGGACAGTTCCCATTCACCAACACACTCCCTTCCCTAGGTGTCATATCCACTTTCAGACATATGTGCTGCCAGAGCACTTGGTTTCCATGGCAGCGGGAAATGGCTTGGGCACTGAACTTGTCTTTGGCTGTGGAGTTTTGAGCGCCTTGAGTGAGGAGCTCCATGTTCGTTTTGTGTGGGTGCTGAAGCTGCTTGATTCCATCCCCCTGGGCTCAATGGGCATGGGACCGGAAGTGACCCAACAAGGTTTCCTAGAGAGCTGCCAGGACAGCTGATGGTATGTGAAGTTCATGAGGCAGGTGAGTTGTTTTGGCACTGGAAGAGCTGTGCTGCTGCTTTGGGCAGTTGCCATTCACCAGCACAGTCCTTTCTCTAGCTGTCATATCCACTTTCAGACATATGTGCTGCCAGAGCACTTGGATTCCATGGCAGCGGGAAATGGCTTGGGCACTGAACTTGTCTTTGGCTGTGGAGTTTCGAGCGCCTTGAGTGAGGAGCTCCATGTTCGTTTTGTGTGGGTACTGAAGCTGCTTGATTCCATCTCACTGGGCTCAATGGGCATGGGACCGGAAGTGACCCAACAGGGTTTCCTAGATAGCAGCCAGGACAGCTGATGGTATGTGAAGTTCATGAGCAGGTGGAGTTGTTTTGGCACTGGAAGAGCTGTGCTGCTGCTTCAGGCAGTTGCCATTCACCACCACACTACCTTCCCTAGGTGTCATATCCACTTTCAGACATATGTGCTGCCAGAGCACTTGGTTTCCATGGCAGAGGGAAATGGCTTCTGCACTGAACTTGTCTTTGGCTGTGGAGTTTCGAGCCTCTTGAATGAGGAGCTCCATGTTCGTTTTCTGTGGGTGCTCAAGCTGCTTGATTCCATCCCACTGGGCTCAATGGGCATGGGAAAGGAAGTGACCCAACAAGGTTTCCTAGATAGCTGCCAGGACAGCTGATGGTATGTGAAGTTCATGAGGTACGTGAGTTGATTTGGCAGTGGAAGAGCTGTGCTGCTGCTTCGGGCATTTGCCATTCACCAGCACACTCCCTTCCCTAGGTGTCATATGCACTTTCAGACATATGTGCTGCCAGAGCACTTGGTTACCATGGCAGCGGGAAATGGCTTGGGCACTGAACTTGTCTTTGGCTGTGGAATTTTGAGCGCCTTGAGTGAGGAGCTCCATGTTCGTTTTGTGTGGGTGCTGAAGCTGCTTGATTCCATCCCACTGGGCTCAATGGGCATGGGACCGGAAGTGACCCAACAGGGTTTCCTAGACAGCTGCCAGTGCAGCTGATGGTATGTGAAGTTCATGAGGCAGGTGGAGTTGTTTTGGCAGTGGAAGAGCTGTGCTGCTGCTTCGGGCAGTTGCCATTCACCAACACACTCCCTTCCCTAGGTGTCTTATCCACTTTCAGACATATGTGCTGCCGGAGCACTTGGTTTCCATGGCAGCGGGAAATGGCTTGGGCACTGAACTTGTCTTTGGCCGTGGAGTTTTCAGCACCTTGAGTGAGGAGCTCCATGTTCGTTTTCTGTGGGTGCTCAAGCTGCTTGATTCCATCCCACTGGGCTCAATGGGCATGGGACCGGAAGTGACCCAACAGGGTTTCCTAGATAGCTGCCAGGACAGCTGATGGTATGTGAAGTTCATGAGGCAGGTTGAGTTGTTTTGGCACTGGAAGAGCTGTGCTGCTGCTTCGGGCAGTTGCCATTCACCAACACACTCCCTTCCCTAGGTGTCATATCAACTTTCAGACATATGTGCTTGCCAGAGCACTTGGTTTCCATGGCAGCGGGAAATGGCTTGGGCACTGAACTTGTCTTTGGCTGTGGAGTTTTGAGCGCCTTGAGTGAGGAGCTCCATGTTCGTTTTCTGTGGGTGCTCAAGCTGCTTGATTCCATCCCACTGGGCTCAATGGGCATGGGACCGGAAGTGACCCAACAGGGTTTCCTAGATAGCTGCCAGGACAGCTGATGGTATGTGAAGTTCATGAGGCTTGTGGAGTTGTTTTGGCAGTGGAAGAGCTGTGCTGCTGCTTCGGGCAGTTGCCATTCACCACCACACTCCCTTCCCTAGGTGTCATATCCACTTTCAGACATATGTGCTGCCAGAGCACTTGGTTACCATGGCAGCGGGAAATGGCTTGGGCTCTCAACTTGTCTTTGGCTGTGGAATTTTGAGCGCCTTGAGTGAGGAGCTCCATGTTCGTTTTGTGTGGGTGCTGAAGCTGCTTGATTCCATCCCACTCGGCTCAAAGGGCATGGGACCGGAAGTGACCCAACAGGGTTTCCTAGACAGCTGCCAGGACAGCTGATGGTATGTGAAGTTCATGAGGCAGGTGGAGTTGTTTTGGCACTGGAAGAGCTGTGCTGCTGCTTCGGGCAGTTGCCATTCATCAACACACTCCCTTCCCTAGGTGTCATATCCACTTTCAGACATATGTGCTGCCAGAGCACTTGGTTTCCATGGCAGCAGGAAATGGCTTGGGCACTGAACTTGTCTTTGTCCGTGAAGTTTTTAGCGCCTTGAGTGAGGAGCTCCATGTTCGTTTTGTGTGGGTGCTGAAGCTGCTTGATTCCATCCCCATGGGCTCAATGGGCATGGGACCGGAAGTGACCCAACAGGGTTTCCTAGATAGCTGCCAGGACAGCTGATGGTATGTGAAGTTCATGAGGCAGGTGGAGTTGTTTTGGCAGTGGAAGAGCTGTGCTGCTGCTTCGGGCAGTTGCCATTCACCACCACACTCCCTTCCCTAGGTGTCATATCCACTTTCAGACATATGTGCTGCCAGAGCACTTGGTTACCATGGCAGCGGGAAATGGCTTGGGCACTGAACTTGTCTTTGGCTGTGGAATTTTGAGCGCCTTGAGTGAGGAGCTCCATGTTCGTTTTGTGTTCGTGCTGAAGCTGCTTGATTCCATCCCACTGGGCTCAATGGGCATGGGACCGGAAGTGACCCAACAGGGTTTCCTAGACAGCTGCCAGGACAGCTGATGGTATGTGAAGTTCATGAGGCAGGTGGAGTTGTTTTGGCAGTGGATGAGCTGCGCTGCTGCTTCGGGCAGTTGCCATTCACCAGCACACTCCCTTCCCTAGGTGTCATATCCACTTTCAGACATATGTACTGCCAGAGCACTTGGTTTCCATGGCAGCGGGAAATGGCTTGGGCACTGAACTTGCCTTTGGCTGTGGAATTTTGAGCGCCTTGAGTGAGGAGCTCCATGTTCGTTTTGTGTGGGTGCTGAAGCTGCTTGATTCCATCCCCATGGGCTCAATGGGCATGGGACCAGAAGTGACCCAACAGGGTTTCCTAGATAGCTGCCAGGACAGCTGATGGTATGTGAAGTTCATGAGGCAGGTGGAGTTGTTTTGGCAGTGGAAGAGCTGTGCTGCTGCTTCGGGCAGTTGCCATTCACCAACACACTCCCTTCCCTAGGTGTCATATCCACTTTGAGACATATGTGCTGCCAGAGCACATGGTTTCCATGGCAGCGGGAAATGGCTTGGGCACTGAACTTGTCTTTGGCTGTGGAGTTTTGAGCGCCTTGAGTGAGGAGCTCCATGTTCGTTTTGTGTGGGTGCTGAAGCTGCTTGATTCCATCCCACTGTGCTCAATGGGCATTTGACCGGAAGTGACCCAACAGGGTTTCCTAGATAGCTGCCAGGACAGTTGATGGTATGTGAAGTTCATGAGGCAGGTGGAGTTGTTTTGGCAGTGGAAGAGCTGTGCTGCTGCTTCGGACAGTTCCCATTCACCAGCACACTCCCTTCCCTAGGTGTCATATGCACTTTCAGACATATGTGCTGCCAGAGCACTTGGTTTCCATGGCAGCGGGAAATGGCTTGGGCACTGAACTTGTCTTTGGCTGTGGAGTTTTGAGCGCCTTGAGTGAGGAGCTCCATGTTAGTATTGTGTGGGTGCTCAAGCTGCTTGATTACATCCCACTGGGTTCAATGATCATGGGACCTGAAGTGACCCAACAGGGTTTCCTAGACAGCTGCCAGTTCAGCTGATGGTATGTGAAGTTCAGGGCATGTGGAGTTGTTTTGGCAGTGGAAGAGCTGTGCTGCTGCTTCGGGCAGTTGCCATTCATCAACACACTCCCTTCCCTAGGTGTCATATCCACTTTCAGACATATGTGCTGCCAGAGCACTTGGTTTCCATGGCAGCGGGAAATGGCTTGGGCACTGAACTTGTCTTTGGCCGTGGAGTTTTGAGCACCTTGAGTGAGGAGCTCCATGTTCGTTTTGTGTGGGTGCTGAAGCTGCTTGATTCCATCCCACTGGGCTCAATGGGCATGGGATCGGAAGTGACCCATCAGGGTTTCCTAGATAGCTGCCAGGACAGCTGATGGTATGTGAAGTTCATGAGGCAGGTGGAGTTGTTCTGGCAGTGGAAGAGCTGTGCCGCTGCTTCGGACAGTTGCCATTCACCAGCACACTCCCTTCCCTAGGTGTCATATCCACTTTCAGACATATGTGCTGCCAGAGCACTTGGTTTCCATGGCAGCGGGAAATGGCTTGGGCACTGAACTTGTCTTTGGCTGTGGAGTTTTGAGCGCCTTGATTGAGGAGCTCCATGTTCGTTTTGTGTGGGTGCTCAAGCTGCTTGATTCCATCCCCCTGGGCTCAATGGGCATGGGACCGGAAGTGACCCAACAGGGTTTCCTAGATAGCTGCCAGGACAGCTGATGGTATGTGAAGTTCATGAGGCAGGTGGAGTTGTTTTTGCAGTGGAAGAGCTGTGCTGCAGCTTCGGGCAGTTGCCATTCACCACCACACTCCCTTCCCTAGGTGTCATATCCACTTTCAGACATATGTGCTTGCAAGAGCACTTGGTTTCCATGGCAGCGGGAAATGGCTTGGGCACTGAACTTGTCTTTGGCTGTGGAGTTTTGAGCGCCTTGAGTGAGGAGCTCCATGTTCGTTTTGTGTGGGTGCTGAAGCTGCTTGATTCCATCCCACTGGGCTCAATGGGCATGGGACTGGAAGTGACCCAACAGGGTTTCCTAGATAGCTGCCAGGACAGCTGATGGTATGTGAAGTTCATGAGGCAGGTGGAGTTGTTTTGGCAGTGGAAGAACTGTGCTGCTGCTTCAGGCAGTTCCCATTCAGCACCACACTCCCTTCCCTAGGTGTCATATCCACTTTCAGACATATGTGCTGCCAGAGCACTTGGTTTCCATGGCAGCGGGAAATGGCTTGGGCACTGAACTTGTCTTTGGCTGTGGAGTTTTGAGCGCCTTGATTGAGGAGCTCCATGTTCGTTTTGTGTGTTTGCTCAAGCTGCTTGATTCCATCCCACTGGGCTCAATGGGCATGGGACCAGAAGTGACCCAACAGGGTTTCCTAGATAGCTGCCAGGACAGCTGATGGTATGTGAAGTTCATGAGGCAGGTGGAGTTGTTTTGGCACTGGAAGAACTGTGCTGCTGCTTCAGGCAGTTGCCATTCACCACCACACTCCCTTCCCTAGGTGTCATATCCACTTTCAGACATATGTGCTGCCAGAGCACTTGGTTTCCATGGCAGCGGGAAATGGCTTGGGCACTGAACTTGTCTTTGGCTGTGGAGTTTTGAGCGCCTTGAGTGAGGAGCTCCATGTTAGTTTTGTGTGGGTGCTGAAGCTGCTTGATTCCATCCCCCTGGGCTCAAAGGGCATGCGACCGGAAGTGACCCAACAGGGTGTCCTAGACAGCTGCCAGGACAGCTGATGGTATGTGAAGTTCATGAGGCAGGTGGAGTTGTTTTGGCAGTGGAAGAGCTGTGCTGCTGCTTCGGGCAGTTGCCATTCACCAACACACTCCCTTCCCTAGGTGTCATATCCACTTTCAGACATATGTGCTGCCAGAGCACTTGGTTTCCATGGCAGCGGGAAATGGCTTGGGCACTGAACTTGTCTTTGGCTGTGGAGTTTTGAGCGCCTTGAGTGAGGAGCTCCATGTTCGTTTTGTGTGGGTGCTGAAGCTGCTTGATTCCATCCCACTGGGCTCAATGGGCATGGGACCGGAAGTGACCCAACAGGGTCTCCTAGATAGCTGCCAGGACAGCTGATGATATGTGAAGTTCATGATGCAGGTGGAGTTGTTTTGGCACTGGAACAGCTGTTCTGCTGCTTCGGGCAGTTGCCATTCACCAACACACTCCCTTCCCTAGGTGTCATATCCACTTTCAGACATATGTTGTGCCGGAGCACTTGGTTTCCATGGCAGCGGGAAATGGCTTGGGCACTGAACTTGTCTTTGGCTGTGGAGTTTTGAGCGCCTTGAGTGAGGAGCTCCATGTTCGTTTTGTGTGGGTTTTGAAGCTGCTTGATTCCATCCCACTGGGCTCAATGTGCATGGGACCGGAAGTGACCCAACAGGGTTTCCTAGATAGCTGCCAGGACAGCTGATGGTATGTGAAGTTCATGAGGCAGGTGGAGTTGTTTTGGCAGTGGAAGAGCTGTGCTGCTGCTTCGGGCAGTTGCCATTCACCAACACACTCCCTTCCCTAGGTGTCATATCCACTTTCAGACATATGTGCTGCCAGAGCACTTGGTTTCCATGGCAGCGGGAAATGGCTTGGGCACTGAACTTGTCTTTGGCTATGGAGTTTAGAGCGCCTTGAGTGAGGAGCTCCATGTTCGTTTTGTGTGGGTGCTGAAGCTGCTTGATTCCATCCCACTGGGCTCAATGGGCATGGGACCGGAAGTGACCCAACAGGGTTTCCTAGATAGCTGCCAGGACAGCTGATGGTATGTGAAGTTCATGAGGCAGGTGGAGTTGTTTTGGCAGTGGAAGAGCTGTGCTGCTGCTTCGGGCAGTTGCCATTCACCAACACACTCCCTTCCCTAGGTGTCATATCCACTTTCAGACATATGTGCTGCCAGAGCACTTGGTTTCCATGGCAGCGGGAAATGGCTTGGGCACTGAACTTGTCTTTGGCTGTGGAGTTTTGAGCGCCTTGAGTGAGGAGCTCCATGTTCGTTTTGTGTGGGTTTTGAAGCTGCTTGATTCCATCCCACTGGGCTCAATGGGCATGGGACCGGAAGTGACCCAACAGGGTTTCCTGGACAGCTGCCAGGACAGCTGATGGTATGTGAAGTTCATGAGGCAGGTGGAGTTGTTTTGGCAGTGGAAGAGCTGTGCTGCTGCTTCGGGCAGTTGCCATTCACCAACACACTCCCTTACCTAGGTGTCATATCCACTTTCAGACATATGTGCTGCCAGAGCACTTGGTTTCCATGGCAGCGGGAAATGGCTTGGGCACTGAACTTGTCTTTGGCTGTGAAGTTTTGAGCGCCTTGAGTGAGGAGCTCCATGTTCGTTTTGTGTGTGTCCTGAAGCTGCTTGATTCCATCCCCCTGGGCTCAATGGGCATGGGACCGGAAGTGACCCAACAGGGTCTCCTAGATAGCTGCCAGGACAGCTGATGATATGTGAAGTTCATGATGCAGGTGGAGTTGTTTTGGCACTGGAAGAGCTGTTCTGCTGCTTCGGGCAGTTGCCATTCACCAACACACTCCCTTCCCTAGGTGTCATATCCACTTTCAGACATATGTTGTGCCAGAGCACTTGGTTTCCATGGCAGCGGGAAATGGCTTGGGCACTGAACTTGTCTTTGGCTGTGGAGTTTTGAGCGCCTTGAGTGAGGAGCTCCATGTTCGTTTTGTGTGGGTTTTGAAGCTGCTTGATTCCATCCCACTGGGCTCAATGGGCATGGGACCGGAAGTGACCCAACAGGGTTTCCTGGACAGCTGCCAGGACAGCTGATGGTATGTGAAGTTCATGAGGCAGGTGGAGTTGTTTTGGCACTGGAAGAGCTGTGCTGCTGCTTCGGGCAGTTGCCATTCACCAACACACTCCCTTCCCTAGGTGTCATATCCACTTTCAGACATATGTGCTGCCAGAGCACTTGGTTTCCATGGCAGCGGGAAATGGCTTGGGCACTGAACTTGTCTTTGGCTATGGAGTTTTGAGCGCCTTGAGTGAGGAGCTCCATGTTCGTTTTGTGTGGGTGCTGAAGCTGCTTGATTCCATCCCACTGGGCTCAATGGGCATGGGACCGGAAGTGACCCAACAGGGTTTCCTAGATAGCTGCCAGGACAGCTGATGGTATGTGAAGTTCATGAGGCAGGTGGAGTTGTTTTGGCAGTGGAAGAGCTGTGCTGCTGCTTCGGGCAGTTGCCATTCACCAACACACTCCCTTCCCTAGGTGTCATATCCACTTTCAGACATATGTGCTGCCAGAGCACTTGGTTTCCATGGCAGCGGGAAATGGCTTGGGCACTGAACTTGTCTTTCGCCATGTAGTTTTTAGCGCCTTGAGTGAGGAGCTCCATGTTCGTTTTGTGTGGGTGCTGAAGCTGCTTGATTCCATCCCACTGGGCTCAATGGGCATGGGACCGGAAGTGACCCAACAGGGTTTCCTAGATAGCTGCCAGGACAGCTGATGGTATGTGAAGTTCATGAGGCAGTTGGAGTTGTTTTGGCAGTGGACGAGCTGTGCTGCTGCTTCAGGCAGTTGCCATTCACCACCACACTCCCTTCCCTAGGTGTCATATCCTCTTTCAGACATATGTGCTGCCAGAGCACTTGGTTTCCATGGCAGCGGGAAATGGCTTGGGCACTGAACTTGTCTTTGGCTGTGGAGTTTAGAGCGCCTTGAGTGAGGAGCTCCATGTTCGTTTTTTGTGGGTGCTGAAGCTGCTTGATTCCATCCCACTGGGCTCAATGGGCATGGGACCGGAAGTGACCCAACAGGGTTTCCTAGATAGCTGCCAGGACAGCTGATGGTATGTGAAGTTCATGAGGCAGGTGGAGTTGTTTTGGCACTGGAAAAGCTGTGCTGCTGCTTCGGGCAGTTGCCATTCACCAACACACTCCCTTCCCTAGGTGTCATATCCACTTTCAGACATATGTGCTGCCAGAGCACTTGATTTCCATGGCAGCGGGAAATGGCTTGGGCACTGAACTTGTCTTTGGCCGTGGAGTTTTGAGCGCCTTGAGTGAGGAGCTCCATGTTCGTTTTGTGTGTTTGCTCAAGCTGCTTGATTCCATCCCACTGGGCTCAATGGGCATGGGACCGGAAGTGACCCAACAGGGTTTCCTAGATAGCTGCCAGAACAGCTGATGGTATGTGAAGTTCATGAGGCAGGTGGAGTTGTTTTGGCAGTGGAAGAACTGTGCTGCTGCTTCAGGCAGTTCCCATTCACCAACACACTCCCTTCCCTAGGTGTCATATCCACTTTCAGACATATGTGCTGCCAGAGCACTTGGTTTCCATGGCAGCGGGAAATGGCTTGGGCACTGAACTTGTCTTTGGCTGTGGAGTTTTGAGCGCCTTGAGTGAGGAGCTCCATGTTCGTTTTGTGTGTTTGCTCAAGCTGCTTGATTCCATCCCACTGGGCTCAATGGGCATGGGACCAGAAGTGACCCAACAGGGTTTCCTAGATAGCTGCCAGGACAGCTGATGGTATGTGAAGTTCATGAGGCAGGTGGAGTTGTTTTGGCACTGGAAGAACTTTGCTGCTGCTTCAGGCAGTTGCCACTCACCACCACACTCCCTTCCCTAGGTGTCATATCCACTTTCAGACATATGTGCTGCCAGAGCACTTGGTTTCCATGGCAGCGGGAAATGGCTTGGGCACTGAACTTGTCTTTGGCTGTGGAGTTTTGAGCGCCTTGAGTGAGGAGCTCCATGTTCGTTTTGTGTGGGTTTTGAAGCTGCTTGATTCCATCCCACTGGGCTCAATGGGCATGGGACCGGAAGTGACCCAACAGGGTTTCCGAGATAGCTGCCAGGACAGCTGATGGTATGTGAGGTTCATGAGGGGGTGGAGTTGTTTTGGCAGTGGAAGAGCTGTGCTGCTGCTTCGGGCAGTTGCCATTCACCAACACACTCCCTTCCCTAGGTGTCATATCCACTTTCAGACATATGTGCTGCCAGAGCACTTGGTTTCCATGGCAGCGGGAAATGGCTTGGGCACTGAACTTGTATTTGGCTGTGGAGTTTTGAGCGCCTTGAGTGAGGAGCTCCATGTTCGTTTTGTGTGGGTGCTGAAGCTGCTTGATTCCATCCCACTGGGCTCAAAGGGCATGGGACCGGAAGTGACCCAACAAGGTTTCCTAGATAGCTGCCAGGACAGCTGATGGTATGTGAAGTTCATGAGGCAGGTGGAGTTGTTTTGGCAGTGGAAGAGCTGTGCTGCTGCTTCAGGCAGTTGCCATTCACCAGCCCATTCCCTTCCCTAGGTGTCATATCCACTTTCAGACATATGTGCTGCCAGAGCACTTGGTTTCCATGGCAGCGGGAAATGGCTTGGGCACTGAACTTGTCTTTGGCTGTGGAGTTTTGAGCGCCTTGAGTGAGGAGCTCCATGTTGGTTTTGTGTGTGTCCTGAAGCTGCTTGATTCCATCCCCCTGGGCTCAATGGGCATGGGACCGGAAGTGACCCAACAGGGTTTCCAAGATAGCTGCCAGGACAGCTGATGATATGTGAAGTTCATGAGGCAGGTGGAGTTGTTTTGGCAGTTGAAGAGCTGTGCTGCTGCTTCGGGCAGTTGCCATTCACCAACACACTCCCGTCCCTAGGTGTCATATCCACTTTCAGACATATGTGCTGCCAGAGCACTTGGTTCCCATGGCAGCGGGAAATGGCTTGGGCACTGAACTTGTCTTTGGCTGTGGAGTTTTGAGCGCCTTGAGTGAGGAGCTCCATGTTCGTTTTGTGTGGGTTTTGAAGCTGCTTGATTCCATCCCACTGGGCTCAATGGGCATGGGACCGGAAGTGACCCAACAGGGTTTCCTGGACAGCTGCCAGGACAGCTGATGGTATGTGAAGTTCATGAGGCAGGTGGAGTTGTTTTGGCAGTGGAAGAGCTGTGCTGCTGCTTCGGGCAGTTGCCATTCACCAACACACTCCCTTCCCTAGGTGTCATATCCACTTTCATACATATGTGCTGCCAGAGCACTTGGTTTCCATGGCAGCGGGAAATGGCTTGGGCACTGAACTTGTCTTTGGCTGTGGAGTTTTGAGCGCCTTGAGTGAGGAGCTCCATGTTCGTTTTGTGTGGGTTTTGAAGCTGCTTGATTCCATCCCACTGGGCTCAATGGGCATGGGACCGGAAGTGACCCAACAGGGTTTCCTGGACAGCTGCCAGGACAGCTGATGGTATGTGAAGTTCATGAGGCAGGTGGAGTTGTTTTGGCAGTGGAAGAGCTGTGCTGCTGCTTCGGGCAGTTGCCATTCACCAACACACTCCCTTCCCTAGGTGTCATATCCACTTTCAGACATATGTGCTGCCAGAGCACTTGGTTTCCATGGCAGCGGGAAATGGCTTGGGCACTGAACTTGTCTTTGGCTATGGAGTTTAGAGCGCCTTGAGTGAGGAGCTCCATGTTCGTTTTGTGTGGGTGCTGAAGCTGCTTGATTCCATCCCACTGGGCTCAATGGGCATGGGACCGGAAGTGACCCAACAGGGTTTCCTAGATAGCTGCCAGGACAGCTGATGGTATGTGAAGTTCATGAGGCAGGTGGAGTTGTTTTGGCAGTGGAAGAGCTGTGCTGCTGCTTCGGGCAGTTGCCATTCACCAACACACTCCCTTCCCTAGGTGTCATATCCACTTTCAGACATATGTGCTGCCAGAGCACTTGGTTTCCATGGCAGCGGGAAATGGCTTGGGCACTGAACTTGTCTTTGGCTGTGGAGTTTTGAGCGCCTTGAGTGAGGAGCTCCATGTTCGTTTTGTGTGTTTGCTCAAGCTGCTTGATTCCATCCCACTGGGCTCAATGGGCATGGGACCGGAAGTGACCCAACAGGGTTTCCTAGATAGCTGCCAGGACAGCTGATGGTATGTGAAGTTCATGAGGCAGGTGGAGTTGATTTGGCACTGGAAGAACTTTGCTGCTGCTTCAGGCAGTTGCCACTCACCACCACACTCCCTTCCCTAGGTGTCATATCCACTTTCAGACATATGTGCTGCCAGAGCACTTGGTTTCCATGGCAGCGGGAAATGGCTTGGGCACTGAACTTGTCTTTGGCTGTGGAGTTTTGAGCGCCTTGAGTGAGGAGCTCCATGTTCGTTTTGTGTGGGTTTTGAAGCTGCTTGATTCCATCCCACTGGGCTCAATGGGCATGGGACCGGAAGTGACCCAACAGGGTTTCCTGGACAGCTGCCAGGACAGCTGATGGTATGTGAAGTTCATGAGGCAGGTGGAGTTGTTTTGGCAGTGGAAGAGCTGTGCTGCTGCTTCGGGCAGTTGCCATTCACCAACACACTCCCTTACCTAGGTGTCATATCCACTTTCAGACATATGTGCTGCCAGAGCACTTAGTTTCCATGGCAGCGGGAAATGGCTTGGGCACTGAACTTGTCTTTGGCTATGGAGTTTTGAGCGCCTTGAGTGAGGAGCTCCATGTTAGTTTTGTGTGGGTGCTGAAGCTGCTTGATTCCATCCCCCTGGGCTCAAAGGGCATGCGACCGGAAGTGACCCAACAGGGTGTCCTATACAGCTGCCAGGACAGCTGATGGTATGTGAGGTTCATGAGGGGGTGGAGTTGTTTTGGCAGTGGAAGAGCTGTGCTGCTGCTTCGGGCAGTTGCCATTCACCAACACACTCCCTTCCCTAGGTGTCATATCCACTTTCAGACATATGTGCTGCCAGAGCACTTGGTTTCCATGGCAGCGGGAAATGGCTTGGGCACTGAACTTGTCTTTGGCCGTGGAGTTTTGAGCGCCTTGAGTGAGGAGCTCCATGTTCGTTTTGTGTGGGTGCTGAAGCTGCTTGATTCCATCCCACTGGGCTCAAAGGGCATGGGACCGGAAGTGACCCAACAGGGTTTCCTAGATAGCTGCCAGGACAGCTGATGGTATGTGAAGTTCATGAGGCAGGTGGAGTTGTTTTGGCAGTGGAAGAGCTGTGCTGCTGCTTCAGGCAGTTGCCATTCACCAGCCCATTCCCTTCCCTAGGTGTCATATCCTCTTTCAGACATATGTGCTGCCAGAGCACTTGGTTTCCATGGCAGCGGGAAATGGCTTATGCACTGAACTTGTCTTTGGCTGTGAAGTTTTGAGCGCCTTGAGTGAGGAGCTCCATGTTGGTTTTGTGTGTGTCCTGAAGCTGCTTGATTCCATCCCCCTGGGCTCAATGGGCATGGGACCGGAAGTGACCCAACAGGGTCTCCTAGATAGCTGCCAGGACAGCTGATGATATGTGAAGTTCATGATGCAGGTGGAGTTGTTTTGGCACTGGAAGAGCTGTTCTGCTGCTTCGGGCAGTTGCCATTCACCAACACACTCCCTTCCCTAGGTGTCATATCCACTTTCAGACATATGTTGTGCCAGAGCACTTGGTTTCCATGGCAGCGGGAAATGGCTTGGGCACTGAACTTGTCTTTGGCTGTGGAGATTTGAGCGCCTTGAGTGAGGAGCTCCATGTTCGTTTTGTGTGGGTTTTGAAGCTGCTTGATTCCATCCCACTGGGCTCAATGTGCATGGGACCGGAAGTGACCCAACAGGGTTTCCTGGACAGCTGCCAGGACAGCTGATGGTATGTGAAGTTCATGAGGCAGGTGGAGTTGTTTTGGCAGTGGAAGAGCTGTGCTGCTGCTTCGGGCAGTTGCCATTCACCAACACACTCCCTTCCCTAGGTGTCATATCCTCTTTCAGACATATGTGCTGCCAGAGCACTTGGTTTCCATGGCAGCGGGAAATGGCTTGGGCACTGAACTTGTCTTTGGCTATGGAGTTTTGAGCGCCTTGAGTGAGGAGCTCCATGTTCGTTTTGTGTGGGTGCTGAAGCTGCTTGATTCCATCCCACTGGGCTCAATGGGCATGGGACCGGAAGTGACCCAACAGGGTTTCCTAGATAGCTGCCAGGACAGCTGATGGTATGTGAAGTTCATGAGGCAGGTGGAGTTGTTTTGGCAGTGGAAGAGCTGTGCTGCTGCTTCGGGCAGTTGCCATTCACCAACACACTCCCTTCCCTAGGTGTCATATCCACTTTCAGACATATGTGCTGCCAGAGCACTTGGTTTCCATGGCAGCGGGAAATGGCTTGGGCACTGAACTTGTCTTTGGCTGTGGAGTTTTGAGCGCCTTGAGTTAGGAGCTCCATGTTCGTTTTGTGTGGGTGCTGAAGCTGCTTGATTCCATCCCACTGGGCTCAATGGGCATGGGACCGGAAGTGACCCAACAGGGTTTCCTAGATAGCTGCCAGGACAGCTGATGGTATGTGAAGTTCATGAGGCAGGTGGAGTTGTTTTGGCAGTGGACGAGCTGTGCTGCTGCTTCAGGCAGTTGCCATTCACCACCACACTCCCTTCCCTAGGTGTCATATCCTCTTTCAGACATATGTGCTGCCAGAGCACTTGGTTTCCATGGCAGCGGGAAATGGCTTGGGCACTGAACTTGTCTTTGGCTGTGAAGTTTAGAGCGCCTTGAGTGAGGAGCTCCATGTTCGTTTTTTGTGGGTGCTGAAGCTGCTTGATTCCATCCCACTGGGCTCAATGGGCATGGGACCGGAAGTGACCCAACAGGGTTTCCTAGATAGCTGCCAGGACAGCTGATGGTATGTGAAGTTCATGAGGCAGGTGGAGTTGATTTGGCACTGGAAAAGCTGTGCTGCTGCTTCGGGCAGTTGCCATTCACCAACACACTCCCTTCCCTAGGTGTCATATCCACTTTCAGACATATGTGCTGCCAGAGCACTTGATTTCCATGGCAGCGGGAAATGGCTTGGGCACTGAACTTGTCTTTGGCCGTGGAGTTTTGAGCGCCTTGAGTGAGGAGCTCCATGTTCGTTTTGTGTGTTTGCTCAAGCTGCTTGATTCCATCCCACTGGGCTCAATGGGCATGGGACCGGAAGTGACCCAACAGGGTTTCCTAGATAGCTGCCAGGACAGCTGATGGTATGTGAAGTTCATGAGGCAGGTGGAGTTGTTTTGGCAGTGGAAGAACTGTGCTGCTGCTTCAGGCAGTTCCCATTCACCAACACACTCCCTTCCCTAGGTGTCATATCCACTTTCAGACATATGTGCTGCCAGAGCACTTGGTTTCCATGGCAGCGGGAAATGGCTTGGGCACTGAACTTGTCTTTGGCTGTGGAGTTTTGAGCGCCTTGAGTGAGGAGCTCCATGTTCGTTTTGTGTGTTTGCTCAAGCTGCTTGATTCCATCCCACTGGGCTCAATGGGCATGGGACCAGAAGTGACCCAACAGGGTTTCCTAGATAGCTGCCAGGACAGCTGATGGTATGTGAAGTTCATGAGGCAGGTGGAGTTGTTTTGGCACTGGAAGAACTTTGCTGCTGCTTCAGGCAGTTGCCACTCACCACCACACTCCCTTCCCTAGGTGTCATATCCACTTTCAGACATATGTGCTGCCAGAGCACTTGGTTTCCATGGCAGCGGGAAATGGCTTGGGCACTGAACTTGTCTTTGGCTGTGGAGTTTTGAGCGCCTTGAGTGAGGAGCTCCATGTTCGTTTTGTGTGGGTTTTGAAGCTGCTTGATTCCATCCCACTGGGCTCAATGGGCATGGGACCGGAAGTGACCCAACAGGGTGTCTTATACAGCTGCCAGGACAGCTGATGGTATGTGAGGTTCATGAGGGGGTGGAGTTGTTTTGGCAGTGGAAGAGCTGTGCTGCTGCTTCTGGCAGTTGCCATTCACCAACACACTCCCTTCCCTAGGTGTCATATCCACTTTCAGACATATGTGCTGCCAGAGCACTTGGTTTCCATGGCAGCAGGGAAATGGCTTGGGCACTGAACTTGTCTTTGGCTGTGGAGTTTTGAGCGCCTTGAGTGAGGAGCTCCATGTTCGTTTTGTGTGGGTGCTGAAGCTGCTTGATTCCATCCCACTGGGCTCAAAGGGCATGGGAACGGAAGTGACCCAACAGGGTTTCCTAGATAGCTGCCAGGACAGCTGATGGTATGTGAAGTTCATGAGGCAGGTGGAGTTGTTTTGGCAGTGGAAGAGCTGTGCTGCTGCTTCAGGCAGTTGCCATTCACCAGCCCATTCCCTTCCCTAGGTGTCATATCCACTTTCAGACATATGTGCTGCCAGAGCACTTGGTTTCCATGGCAGCGGGAAATGGCTTGGGCACTGAACTTGTCTTTGGCTGTGGAGTTTTGAGCGCCTTGAGTGAGGAGCTCCATGTTGGTTTTGTGTGTGTCCTGAAGCTGCTTGATTCCATCCCCCTGGGCTCAATGGGCATGGGACCGGAAGTGACCCAACAGGGTTTCCAAGATAGCTGCCAGGACAGCTGATGGTATGTGAAGTTCATGAGGCAGGTGGAGTTGTTTTGGCAGTTGAAGAGCTGTGCTGCTGCTTCGGGCAGTTGCCATTCACCAACACACTCCCGTCCCTAGGTGTCATATCCACTTTCAGACATATGTGCTGCCAGAGCACTTGGTTCCCATGGCAGCGGGAAATGGCTTGGGCACTGAACTTGTCTTTGGCTGTGGAGTTTTGAGCGCCTTGAGTGAGGAGCTCCATGTTCGTTTTGTGTGGGTGCTAAAGCTGCTTGATTCCATCCCACTGGGCTCAATGGGCATGGGACCGGAAGTGACCCAACAGGGTCTCCTAGATAGCTGCCAGGACAGCTGATGATATGTGAAGTTCATGATGCAGGTGGAGTTGTTTTGGCACTGGAAGAGCTGTTCTGCTGCTTCGGGCAGTTGCCATTCACCAACACACTCCCTTCCCTAGGTGTCATATCCACTTTCAGACATATGTTGTGCCAGAGCACTTGGTTTCCATGGCAGCGGGAAATGGCTTGGGCACTGAACTTGTCTTTGGCTGTGGAGTTTTGAGCGCCTTGAGTGAGGAGCTCCATGTTCGTTTTCTGTGGGTGCTCAAGCTGCTTGATTCCATCCCACTGGGCTCAATGGGCATGGGACCGGAAGTGACCCAACAGGGTTTCCTGGACAGCTGCCAGGACAGCTGATGGTATGTGAAGTTCATGAGGCAGGTGGAGTTGTTTTGGCAGTGGAAGAGCTGTGCTGCTGCTTCGGGCAGTTGCCATTCACCAACACACTCCCTTCCCTAGGTGTCATATCCACTTTCATACATATGTGCTGCCAGAGCACTTGGTTTCCATGGCAGCGGGAAATGGCTTGGGCACTGAACTTGTCTTTGGCTATGGAGTTTAGAGCGCCTTGAGTGAGGAGCTCCATGTTCGTTTTGTGTGGGTGCTCAAGCTGCTTGATTCCATCCCACTGGGCTCAATGGGCATGGGACCGGAAGTGACCCAACAGGGTTTCCTAGATAGCTGCCAGGACAGCTGATGGTATGTGAAGTTCATGAGGCAGGTGGAGTTGTTTTGGCAGTGGAAGAATTGTGCTGCTGCTTCAGGCAGTTCCCATTCACCAACACACTCCCTTCCCTAGGTGTCATATCCACTTTCAGACATATGTGCTGCCAGAGCACTTGGTTTCCATGGCAGCGGGAAATGGCTTGGGCACTGAACTTGTCTTTGGCTGTGGAGTTTTGAGGGCCTTGAGTGAGGAGCTCCATGTTGGTTTTGTGTGGGTGCTGAAGCTGCTTGATTCCATCCCACTGGGCTCAATGGGCATGGGACCGGAAGTGACCCAACAAGGTTTCCTAGATAGCTGCCAGGACAGCTGATGGTATGTGAAGTTCATGAGGCAGGTGAGTTGTTTTGGCAGTGGAAGAGCTGTGCTGCTGCTTTGGGCAGTTGCCATTCACCAACACACTCCCTTCCTTAGGTGTCATATCCACTTTCAGACATATGTGCTGCCAGAGCACTTGGATTCCATGGCAGCGGGAAATGGCTTGGGCACTGAACATGTCTTTTGCCATGTAGTTTTGAGCGCCTTGAGTGAGGAGCTCCATGTTCGTTTTGTGTGGGATCTGAAGCTGCTTGATTCCATCCCACTGGGCTCAAAGGGCATGGGACCGGAAGTGACCCAACAGGGTTTCCTCGATACCTGCCAGGACAGCTGATGGTATGTGAAGTTCATGAGGCAGGTGGAGTTGTTTTGGCACTGGAAGTGCTGTGCTGCTGCTTCGGGCAGTTGCCATTCACCAACACACTCCCTTCCCTAGGTGTCATATCCACTTTCAGACATATGTGCTGCCAGAGCACTTGGTTTCCATGGCAGCGGGAAATGGCTTGGGCACTGAACTTGTCTTTGGCTGTGGAGTTTTGAGCGCCTTGAGTGAGGAGCTCCATGTTAGTTTTGTGTGGGTGCTGAAGCTGCTTGATTCCATCCCCCTGGGCTCAATGGGCATGCGACCGGAAGTGACCCAACGGGGTTTCCTAGACAGCTGCCAGGACAGCTGATGGTATGTGAAGTTAATGAAGCTGGTGGAGTTGTTTTGGCACTGGAAGAGCTGTGCTGCTGCTTCGGGCAGTTGCCATTCACCAACAAACTCCCTTCCCTAGGTGTCATATCCACTTTCAGACATATGTGCTGCCAGAGCACTTGGTTTCCATGGCAGCGGGAAATGGATTGGGCACTGAACTTGTCTTTGGCTGTGGAGGTTTGAGCGCCTTGAGTGAGGAGCTCCATGTTCGTTTTGTGTGGGTGCTCAAGCTGCTTGATTCCATCCCACTGGGCTCAATGGGCATGGGACCAGAAGTGACCCAACAGGGTTTCCTAGAGAGCTGCCAGGACAGCTGATGGTATGTGAAGTTCATGAGGCAGGTGAGTTGTTTTGGCAGTGGAAGAGCTGTGCGCTGCTGCTTTGGCAGTTGCCATGCACCAGCACAGTCCCTTCCCTAGGTGTCATATCCACTTTCAGACATATGTGCTGCCAGAGCACTTGGTTTCCATGGCAGAGGGAAATGGCTTCTGCACTGAACTTGTCTTTCACCATGTAGTTTCGAGCCTTTTGAATCAGGAGCTCCATGTTCGTTTTCTGTGGGTGCTGAAGCTGCTTGATTCCATCCCACTGGGCTCAATGGGCATGGGAACGGAAGTGACCCAACAAGGTTTCCTAGATAGATGCCAGGACAGCTGATGGTATGTGAAGTTCATGAGGTAGGTGAGTTGATTTGGCAGTGGAAGCGCTGTGCTGCTGCTTCGGGCAGTTGCCATTCACCAACACACTCCCTTCCCTAGGTGTCATATCCACTTTCAGACATATGTGCTGCCAGAGCACTTGGTTTCCATGGCAGCGGGAAATGGCTTGGGCACTGAACTTGTCTTTGGCTATGGAGTTTTGAGCGCCTTGAGTGAGGAGCTCCATGTTCGTTTTGTGTGGGTGCTGAAGCTGCTTGATTCCATCCCACTGGGCTCAATGGGCATGGGACCGGAAGTGACCCAACAGGGTTTCCTAGATAGCTGCCAGGACAGCTGATGGTATGTGAAGTTCATGAGGCAGGTGGAGTTGTTTTGGCAGTGGAAGAGCTGTGCTGCTGCTTCGGGCAGTTGCCATTCACCAACACACTCCCTTCCCTAGGTGTCATATCCACTTTCAGACATATGTGCTGCCAGAGCACTTGGTTTCCATGGCAGCGGGAAATGGCTTGGGCACTGAACTTGTCTTTGGCCGTGGAGTTTTGAGCGCCTTGAGTTAGGAGCTCCATGTTCGTTTTGTGTGGGTGCTGAAGCTGCTTGATTCCATCCCACTGGGCTCAATGGGCATGGGACCGGAAGTGACCCAACAGGGTTTCCTAGATAGCTGCCAGGACAGCTGATGGTATGTGAAGTTCATGAGGCAGGTGGAGTTGTTTTGGCACTGGAAAAGCTGTGCTGCTGCTTCAGGCAGTTGCCATTCACCACCACACTCCCTTCCCTAGGTGTCATATCCTCTTTCAGACATATGTGCTGCCAGAGCACTTGGTTTCCATGGCAGCGGGAAATGGCTTGGGCACTGAACTTGTCTTTGGCTGTGAAGTTTAGAGCGCCTTGAGTGAGGAGCTCCATGTTCGTTTTTTGTGGGTGCTGAAGCTGCTTGATTCCATCCCACTGGGCTCAATGGGCATGGGACCGGAAGTGACCCAACAGGGTTTCCTAGATAGCTGCCAGGACAGCTGATGGTATGTGAAGTTCATGAGGCAGGTGGAGTTGATTTGGCACTGGAAAAGCTGTGCTGCTGCTTCGGGCAGTTGCCATTCACCAACACACTCCCTTCCCTAGGTGTCATATCCACTTTCAGACATATGTGCTGCCAGAGCACTTGATTTCCATGGCAGCGGGAAATGGCTTGGGCACTGAACTTGTCTTTGGCCGTGGAGTTTTGAGCGCCTTGAGTGAGGAGCTCCATGTTCGTTTTGTGTGGGTGCTCAAGCTGCTTGATTCCATCCCACTGGGCTCAATGGGCATGGGACCGGAAGTGACCCAACAGGGTTTCCTAGATAGCTGCCAGGACAGCTGATGGTATGTGAAGTTCATGAGGCAGGTGGAGTTGTTTTGGCAGTGGAAGAACTGTGCTGCTGCTTCAGGCAGTTCCCATTCACCAACACACTCCCTTCCCTAGGTGTCATATCCACTTTCAGACATATGTGCTGCCAGAGCACTTGGTTTCCATGGCAGCGGGAAATGGCTTGGGCACTGAACTTGTCTTTGGCTGTGGAGTTTTGAGCGCCTTGAGTGAGGAGCTCCATGTTCGTTTTGTGTGTTTGCTCAAGCTGCTTCATTCCATCCCACTGGGCTCAATGGGCATGGGACCAGAAGTGACCCAACAGGGTTTCCTAGATAGCTGCCAGGACAGCTGATAGTATGTGAAGTTCATGAGGCAGGTGGAGTTGTTTTGGCACTGGAAGAACTTTGCTGCTGCTTCAGGCAGTTGCCACTCACCACCACACTCCCTTCCCTAGGTGTCATATCCACTTTCAGACATATGTGCTGCCAGAGCACTTGGTTTCCATGGCAGCGGGAAATGGCTTGGGCACTGAACTTGTCTTTGGCTGTGGAGTTTTGAGCGCCTTGAGTGAGGAGCTCCATGTTCGTTTTGTGTGGGTTTTGAAGCTGCTTGATTCCATCCCACTGGGCTCAATGGGCATGGGACCGGAAGTGACCCAACAGGGTGTCTTATACAGCTGCCAGGACAGCTGATGGTATGTGAGGTTCATGAGGGGGTGGAGTTGTTTTGGCAGTGGAAGAGCTGTGCTGCTGCTTCTGGCAGTTGCCATTCACCAACACACTCCCTTCCCTAGGTGTCATATCCACTTTCAGACATATGTGCTGCCAGAGCACTTGGTTTCCATGGCAGCGGGAAATGGCTTGGGCACTGAACTTGTCTTTGGCTGTGGAGTTTTGAGCGCCTTGAGTGAGGAGCTCCATGTTCGTTTTGTGTGGGTGCTGAAGCTGCTTGATTCCATCCCACTGGGCTCAAAGGGCATGGGAACGGAAGTGACCCAACAGGGTTTCCTAGATAGCTGCCAGGACAGCTGATGGTATGTGAAGTTCATGAGGCAGGTGGAGTTGTTTTGGCAGTGGAAGAGCTGTGCTGCTGCTTCAGGCAGTTGCCATTCACCAGCCCATTCCCTTCCCTAGGTGTCATATCCACTTTCAGACATATGTGCTGCCAGAGCACTTGGTTTCCATGGCAGCGGGAAATGGCTTGGGCACTGAACTTGTCTTTGGCTGTGGAGTTTTGAGCGCCTTGAGTGAGGAGCTCCATGTTGGTTTTGTGTGTGTCCTGAAGCTGCTTGATTCCATCCCCCTGGGCTCAATGGGCATGGGACCGGAAGTGACCCAACAGGGTTTCCAAGATAGCTGCCAGGACAGCTGATGGTATGTGAAGTTCATGAGGCAGGTGGAGTTGTTTTGGCAGTTGAAGAGCTGTGCTGCTGCTTCGGGCAGTTGCCATTCACCAACACACTCCCGTCCCTAGGTGTCATATCCACTTTCAGACATATGTGCTGCCAGAGCACTTGGTTCCCATGGCAGCGGGAAATGGCTTGGGCACTGAACTTGTCTTTGGCTGTGGAGTTTTGAGCGCCTTGAGTGAGGAGCTCCATGTTCGTTTTGTGTGGGTGCTAAAGCTGCTTGATTCCATCCCACTGGGCTCAATGGGCATGGGACCGGAAGTGACCCAACAGGGTCTCCTAGATAGCTGCCAGGACAGCTGATGATATGTGAAGTTCATGATGCAGGTGGAGTTGTTTTGGCACTGGAAGAGCTGTTCTGCTGCTTCGGGCAGTTGCCATTCACCAACACACTCCCTTCCCTAGGTGTCATATCCACTTTCAGACATATGTTGTGCCAGAGCACTTGGTTTCCATGGCAGCGGGAAATGGCTTGGGCACTGAACTTGTCTTTGGCTGTGGAGTTTTGAGCGCCTTGAGTGAGGAGCTCCATGTTCGTTTTGTGTGGGTTTTGAAGCTGCTTGATTCCATCCCACTGGGCTCAATGGGCATGGGACCGGAAGTGACCCAACAGGGTTTCCTGGACAGCTGCCAGGACAGCTGATGGTATGTGAAGTTCATGAGGCAGGTGGAGTTGTTTTGGCAGTGGAAGAGCTGTGCTGCTGCTTCGGGCAGTTGCCATTCACCAACACACTCCCTTCCCTAGGTGTCATATCCACTTTCATACATATGTGCTGCCAGAGCACTTGGTTTCCATGGCAGCGGGAAATGGCTTGGGCACTGAACTTGTCTTTGGCTGTGGAGTTTTGAGCGCCTTGAGTGAGGAGCTCCATGTTCGTTTTGTGTGGGTGCTCAAGCTGCTTGATTCCATCCCACTGGGCTCAATGGGCATGGGACCGGAAGTGACCCAACAGGGTTTCCTAGATAGCTGCCAGGACAGCTGATGGTATGTGAAGTTCATGAGGCAGGTGGAGTTGTTTTGGCAGTGGAAGAATTGTGCTGCTGCTTCAGGCAGTTCCCATTCACCAACACACTCCCTTCCCTAGGTGTCATATCCACTTTCAGACATATGTGCTGCCAGAGCACTTGGTTTCCATGGCAGCGGGAAATGGCTTGGGCACTGAACTTGTCTTTGGCTGTGGAGTTTTGAGGGCCTTGAGTGAGGAGCTCCATGTTGGTTTTGTGTGGGTGCTGAAGCTGCTTGATTCCATCCCACTGGGCTCAATGGGCATGGGACCGGAAGTGACCCAACAAGGTTTCCTAGATAGCTGCCAGGACAGCTGATGGTATGTGAAGTTCATGAGGCAGGTGAGTTGTTTTGGCAGTGGAAGAGCTGTGCTGCTGCTTTGGGCAGTTGCCATTCACCAACAAACTCCCTTCCTTAGGTGTCATATCCACTTTCAGACATATGTGCTGCCAGAGCACTTGGATTCCATGGCAGCGGGAAATGGCTTGGGCACTGAACTTGTCTTTTGCCATGTAGTTTTGAGCGCCTTGAGTGAGGTGCTCCATGTTCGTTTTGTGTGGGATCTGAAGCTGCTTGATTCCATCCCACTGGGCTCAAAGGGCATGGGACCGGAAGTGACCCAACAGGGTTTCCTCGATACCTGCCAGGACAGCTGATGGTATGTGAAGTTCATGAGGCAGGTGGAGTTGTTTTGGCACTGGAAGAGCTGTGCTGCTGCTTCGGGCAGTTGCCATTCACCAGCACACTCCCTTCCCTAGGTGTCATATCCACTTTCAGACATATGTGCTGCCAGAGCACTTGGTTTCCATGGCAGAGGGAAATGGCTTGGGCACTGAACTTGTCTTTGGCCGTGGAGTTTTGAGCGCCTTGAGTGAGGAGCTCCATGTTCGTTTTGTGTGGGTGCTGAAGCTGCTTGATTCCATCCCACTGGGCTCAATGGGCATGGGACCGGAAGTGACGCAACAGGGTTTCCTAGATAGCTGCCAGGACAGCTGATGGTATGTGAAGTTCATGAGGCAGGTGGAGCTGTTTTGGCACTGGAAGAGCTGCTGCTGCTTCAGGCAGTTGCCATTCACCAACACACTCCCTTCCCTAGGTGTCATATCCACTTTCAGACATATGTGCTGCCAGAGCACTTGGTTTCCATGGCAGCGGGAAATGGCTTGGGCACTGAACTTGTCTTGGCCGTGGAGTCTTGAGCGCCTTGAGTGAGGAGCTCCATGTTCGTTTTGTGTGGGTGCTGAAGCTGCTTGATTCCATCCCACTGTGCTCAATGGGCATGGGACTGGAAGTGACCCAGGAGGGTTTCCTAGATAGCTGCCAGGACAGCTGATGGTATGTGAAGTTCATGAGGCAGGTGGAGTTGTTTTGGCAGTGGAAGAGCTGTGCTGCTGCATCGGGCAGTTGCCATTCACCAACACACTCCCTTCCCTAGGTGTCATATCCACCTTCAGACATATGTGCTGCCAGAGCACTTGGTTTCCATGGCAGCGGGAAATGGCTTGGGCACTGAACTTGTCTTTGGCCGTGGAGTGTTTACCGCCATGAGTGAGGAGCTCCATGTTCGTTTTGTGTGGGTGCAGAAGCTGCTTGATTCCATCCCACTGGGCTCAATGGGCATGGGACCGGAAGTGACCCAACAGGGTTTCCTAGATACCTGCCAAGACAGCTGATGGTATGTGAAGTTCATGAGGCAGGTGGAGTTGTTTTGGCAGTGGAAGAGCTGTGCTGCTTCTTCGGGCAGTTGCCATTCACCAGCACACTCCCTTCCCTATGTGTCATATCCACTTTCAGACATATGTGCTGCCAGAGCACTTGGTTTCCATGGCAGCAGGGAATGGCTTGGACACTGAACTTGTCTTTGGATGTGAAGTTTTTACTGCCTTGAGTGAGGAGCTCCATGTTCGTTTTGTGTGGGTGCTCAAGCTGCTTGATTTCATCCCACTGGGCTCAATGGGCATGGGACCGGAAGTGACCCAACAGGGTTCCCTGGATAGCTGCCAGGACAGCTGATGGTATGTGAAGTTCATGAGGCAGGTGGAGTTGTTTTGGCAGTGGAAGAGCTGTGCTGCTGCTTCGGGCAGTTGCCATTCACCAGCACACTCCCTTCCCTAGGTGTCATATCCACCTTCAGACATATGTGCTGCTGGAGCATTTGGTTTCCATGGCAGCGGAAAATGGCTTGGGCAGTGAACTTGTCTTTGGCCGTGGAGTTTTGAGCACCTTGAGTGAGGAGCTCCATGTTCGTTTTGTGTGGGTGCTCAAGCTGCTTGATTCCATCCCACTGGGCTCAATGGGCATGGGACCGGAAGTGACCCAACAGGGTTTCCTGGATAGCTGCCAGGACAGCTGATGGTATGTGAAGTTCATGAGGCAGGTGGAGTTGTTTTGGCAGTGGAAGAGCTGTGCTGTTGCTTCGGGCAGTTGCCATTCACCAGCACACTCCCTTCCCTAGGTGCCATATCCTCTTTCAGACAAATGTGCTGCCAGAGCACTTGGTTGCCATGGCAGCGGGAAATGGCTTGGGCACTGAACTTGTCTTTGGCTGTGGAGTTTAGAGCGCCTTGAGTGAGGAGCTCCATGTTCGTTTTGTGTGGGTGCTGAAGCTGCTTGATTGCATCCCACTGGGCTCAATGGGCATGGGACCGGAAGTGACCCAACAGGGTTTCCTGGATAGCTGCCAGGACAGCTGATGGTATGTGAAGTTCATGAGGCAGGTGGAGTTGTTTTGGCAGTGGAAGAGCTGTGCTGCTGCTTCAGACAGTTGCCATTCACCACCACACTCCCTTGCCTAGGTGTCATATCCACTTTCAGACATATGTGCTGCCAGAGCACTTGGTTTCCATGGCAGCAGGAAATGGCTTGGGCACTGAACTTGTCTTTGGCTGTGGAGTTTAGAGCGCCTTGAGTGAGGAGCTCCATGTTCGTTTTGTGTGGGTGCTGAAGCTGCTTGATTCCATCCCACTGGGCTCAATGGGCATGGGACCGGAAGTGACCCAACAGGGTTTCCTGGATAGCTGCCAAGACAGCTGATGGTATGTGAAGTTCATGAGGCAGGTGGAGTTGTTTTGGCAGTGGAAGAGCTGTGCTGCTTCTTCGGGCAGTTGCCATTCACCAGCACACTCCCTTCCCTAGGTGTCATATCCACTTTCAGACATATGTGCTGCCAGAGCACTTGGTTTCCATGGCAGCAGGAAATGGCTTGGGCACTGAACTTGTCTTTGGCCGTGCAGTTTAGAGCGCCTTGAGTGAGGAGCTCCATGTTCGTTTTGTGTGGGTGCTGAAGCTGCTTGATTTCATCGCACTGGGCTCAATGGGCATGGGACCGGAAGTGACCCAACAGGGTTTCCTGGATAGCTGCCAGGACAGCTGATGGTATGTGAAGTTCATGAGGCAGGTGGAGTTGTTTTGGCAGTGGAAGAGCTGTGCTGTTGCTTCGGGCAGTTGCCATTCACCAGCACACTCCCTTCCCTAGGTGCCATATCCTCTTTCAGACAAATGTGCTGCCAGAGCACTTGGTTGCCATGGCAGCGGGAAATGGCTTGGGCACTGAACTTGTCTTTGGCTGTGGAGTTTAGAGCGCCTTGAGTGAGGAGCTCCATGTTCGTTTTGTGTGGGTGCTGAAGCTGCTTGATTGCATCCCACTGGGCTCAATGGGCATGGGACCGGAAGTGACCCAACAGGGTTTCCTGGATAGCTGCCAGGACAGCTGATGGTATGTGAAGTTCATGAGGCAGGTGGAGTTGTTTTGGCAGTGGAAGAGCTGTGCTGCTGCTTCAGACAGTTGCCATTCACCACCACACTCCCTTCCCTAGGTGTCATATCCACTTTCAGACATATGTGCTGCCAGAGCACTTGGTTTCCATGGCAGCAGGAAATGGCTTGGGCACTGAACTTGTCTTTGTCCGTGAAGTTTTTAGCGCCTTGAGTGAGGAGCTCCATGTTCGTTTTGTGTGGGTGCTGAAGCTGCTTGATTCCATCCCACTGGGCTCAATGGGCATGGGACCGGAAGTGACCCAACAGGGTTTCCTGGATAGCTGCCAAGACAGCTGATGGTATGTGAAGTTCATGAGGCAGGTGGAGTTGTTTTGGCAGTGGAAGAGCTGTGCTGCTTCTTCGGGCAGTTGCCATTCACCAGCACACTCCCTTCCCTAGGTGTCATATCCACTTTCAGACATATGTGCTGCCAGAGCACTTGGTTTCCATGGCAGCAGGGAATGGCTTGGACACTGAACTTGTCTTTGGATGTGAAGTTTATACTGCCTTGAGTGAGGAGCTCCATGTTCGTTTTGTGTGGGTGCTGAAGCTGCTTGATTTCATCGCACTGGGCTCAATGGGCATGGGACCGGAAGTGACCCAACAGGGTTTCCTAGATAGCTGCCAGGACAGCTGATGGTATGTGAAGTTCATGAGGCAGGTGGAGTTGTTTTGGCAGTGGAAGAGCTGTGCTGCTGCTTCAGGCAGTTGCCATTCACCACCACACTCCCTTGCCTAGGTGTCATATCCACTTTCAGACATATGTGCTGCCAGAGCACTTGGTTTCCATGGCAGCAGGAAATGGCTTGGGCACTGAACTTGTCTTTGGCCGTGCAGTTTAGAGCGCCTTGAGTGAGGAGCTCCATGTTCGTTTTGTGTGGGTGCTGAAGCTGCTTGATTTCATCGCACTGGGCTCAATGGGCATGGGACCGGAAGTGACCCAACAGGGTTTCCTGGATAGCTGCCAGGACAGCTGATGGTATGTGAAGTTCATGAGGCTGGTGGAGTTGTTTTGGCAGTGGAAGAGCTGTGCTGCTGCTTCGGGCAGTTGCCATTCACCAGCACATCTCTTCCCTAGGTGCCATATCCTCTTTCAGACATATGTTGTGCCAGAGCACTTGGTTTCCATGGCAGCGGGAAATGGCTTGGGCACTGAACTTGTCTTTGGCTGTGGAGTTTAGAGCGCCTTGAGTGAGGAGCTCCATGTTCGTTTTTTGTGGGTGCTGAAGCTGCTTGATTCCATCCCACTGGGCTCAATGGGCATGGGACCGGAAGTGACCCAACAGGGTTTCCTAGATAGCTGCCAGGACAGCTGATGGTATGTGAAGTTCATGAGGCAGGTGGAGTTGTTTTGGCAGTGGAAGAGCTGTGCTGCTGCTTCGGGCAGTTGCCATTCACCACCACACTCCCTTCCCTAGGTGTCATATCCACTTTCAGACATATGTGCTGCCAGAGCACTTGGTTTCCATGGCAGCGGGAAATGGCTTGGGCACTGAACTTGTCTTTGGCTGTGGAGTTTTGAGCACCTTGAGTGAGGAGCTCCATGTTCGTTTTGTGTGGGTGCTGAAGCTGCTTGATTCCATCCCACTGGGCTCAATGGGCATGGGACCGGAAGTGACCCAACAGGGTTTCCTAGATAGCTGCCAGGACAGCTGATGGTATGTGAAGTTCATGAGGCAGGTGGAGTTGTTTTGGCACTGGAAGAGCTGTGCTGCTGCGTCGGGCAGTTGCCATTCACCAGCACACTCCCTTCCCTAGGTGTCATATCCACTTTCAGACATATGTGCTGCCAGAGCACTTGGTTTCCATGGCAGCAGGCAATGGCTTGGACACTGAACTTGTCTTTGGATGTGAAGTTTTTACTGCCTTGAGTGAGGAGTTCCATGTTCGTTTTGTGTGGGTGCTGAAGCTGCTTGATTTCATCGCACTGGGCTCAATGGGCATGGGACCGGAAGTGACCCAACAGGGTTTCCTGGATAGCTGCCAGGACAGCTGATGGTATGTGAAGTTCATGAGGCTGGTGGAGTTGTTTTGGCAGTGGAAGAGCTGTGCTGTTGCTTCGGGCAGTTGCCATTCACCAGCACACTCCCTTCCCTAGGTGTCATATCCACTTTCAGACATATGTGCTGCCGGAGCATTTGGTTTCTATGGCAGCGGGAAATGGCTTGGGCACTGAACTTGTCTTTCGCCATGTAGTTTTGAGCACCTTGAGTGAGGAGCTCCATGTTCGTTTTGTGTGGGTTCTCAAGCTGCTTGATTCCATCCCACTGGGCTCAATGGGCATTGGACCGGAAGTGACCCAACAGGGTTTCCTGGATAGCTGCCAGGACAGCTGATGGTATGTGAAGTTCATGAGGCAGGTGGAGTTGTTTTGATACTGGAAGAGCTGTGCTGCTGCTTCAGGCAGTTGCCATTCAGCAGCGCACTCCCTTCCCTAGGTGTCATATCCACTTTCAGACATATGTGCTGCCAGAGCACTTGGTTCCCATGGCAGCCGGAAATGGCTTGGGCACTGAACTTGTCTTTGGCTGTGGAGTTTTGAGCGCCTTGAGTGAGGAGCTCCATGTTCGTTTTGTGTGGGTGCTGAAGCTGCTTGATTCCATCCCACTGGGCTCAATGGGCATGGGACCTGAAGTGACCCAACAGGGTTTCCTAGATAGCTGCCAGGACAGCTGATGGTATGTGAAGTTCATGAGGCAGGTGGAGTTGTTTTGGCAGTGGAAGAGCTGTGCTGCTGCTTCGGGCAGTTGCCATTCACCACCACACTCCCTCCCTAGGTGCCATATCCTCTTTCTGACATATGTGCTGCCAGAGCACTTGGTTTCCATGGCAGCGGGAAATGGCTTGGGCACTGAACTTGTCTTTGGCCGTGGAGTTTAGAGCGCCTTGAGTGAGGAGCTCCATGTTCGTTTTGTGTGGGTGCTGAAGCTGCTTGATTCCATCCCACTGGGCTCAATGGGCATGGGACCGGAAGTGACCCAACAGGGTTTCCTAGATAGCTGCCAGGGCAGCTGATGGTATGTGAAGTTCATGAGGCAGGTGGAGTTGTTTTGGCAGTGGAAGAGCTGTGCTGCTGCTTCGGGCAGTTGCCATTCACCACCACACTCCCTTCCCTAGGTGTCATATCCACTTTCAGACATATGTGCTGCCAGAGCACTTGATTTCCATGGCAGCGGGAAATGGCTTGGGCACTGAACTTGTCTTTGGCTGTGGAGTTTTGAGCACCTTGAGTGAGGAGCTCCATGTTCGTTTTATGTGGGTGCTCAAGCTGCTTGATTCCATCCCACTGGGCTCAATGGGCATGGGACCGGAAGTGACCCAACAGGGTTTCCTAGATAGCTGCCAGGACAGCTGATGGTATGTGAAGTTCATGAGGCAGGTGGAGTTGTTTTGGCAGTGGAAGAGCTGTGCTGCTGCTTCGGGCAGTTGCCATTCACCACCACACTCCCTCCCTAGGTGCCATATCCTCTTTCTGACATATGTGCTGCCAGAGCACTTGGTTTCCATGGCAGCGGGAAATGGCTTGGGCACTGAACTTGTCTTTGGCCGTGCAGTTTAGAGCGCCTTGAGTGAGGAGCTCCATGTTCGTTTTGTGTGGGTGCTCAAGCTGCTTGATTGCATCCCACTGGGCTCAATGGGCATGGGACCGGAAGTGACCCAACAGGGTTTCCTAGATAGCTGCCAGGACAGCTGATGGTATGTGAAGTTCATATGGAAGGTGGAGTTGTTTTGGCAGTGGAAGAGCTGTGCTGCTGCTTCGGGCAGTTGCCATGAACCAACACACTCCCTTCCCTAGGTGTCATATCCACTTTCAGACATATGTGCTGCCAGAGCACTTGGTTTCCATGGCAGCAGGCAATGGCTTGGACACTGAACTTGTCTTTGGATGTGAAGTTTTTACTGCCTTGAGTGAGGAGTTCCATGTTCGTTTTGTGTGGGTGCTGAAGCTGCTTGATTTCATCGCACTGGGCTCAATGGGCATGGGACCGGAAGTGACCCAACAGGGTTTCCTGGATAGCTGCCAGGACAGCTGATGGTATGTGAAGTTCATGAGGCTGGTGGAGTTGTTTTGGCAGTGGAAGAGCTGTGCTGTTGCTTCGGGCAGTTGCCATTCACCAGCACACTCCCTTCCCTAGGTGTCATATCCACTTTCAGACATATGTGCTGCCGGAGCATTTGGTTTCTATGGCAGCGGGAAATGGCTTGGGCACTGAACTTGTCTTTCGCCATGTAGTTTTGAGCACCTTGAGTGAGGAGCTCCATGTTCGTTTTGTGTGGGTTCTCAAGCTGCTTGATTCCATCCCACTGGGCTCAATGGGCATTGGACCGGAAGTGACCCAACAGGGTTTCCTGGATAGCTGCCAGGACAGCTGATGGTATGTGAAGTTCATGAGGCAGGTGGAGTTGTTTTGATACTGGAAGAGCTGTGCTGCTGCTTCAGGCAGTTGCCATTCAGCAGCGCACTCCCTTCCCTAGGTGTCATATCCACTTTCAGACATATGTGCTGCCAGAGCACTTGGTTCCCATGGCAGCCGGAAATGGCTTGGGCACTGAACTTGTCTTTGGCTGTGGAGTTTTGAGCGCCTTGAGTGAGGAGCTCCATGTTCGTTTTGTGTGGGTGCTGAAGCTGCTTGATTCCATCCCACTGGGCTCAATGGGCATGGGACCTGAAGTGACCCAACAGGGTTTCCTAGATAGCTGCCAGGACAGCTGATGGTATGTGAAGTTCATGAGGCAGGTGGAGTTGTTTTGGCAGTGGAAGAGCTGTGCTGCTGCTTCGGGCAGTTGCCATTCACCACCACACTCCCTCCCTAGGTGCCATATCCTCTTTCTGACATATGTGCTGCCAGAGCACTTGGTTTCCATGGCAGCGGGAAATGGCTTGGGCACTGAACTTGTCTTTGGCCGTGGAGTTTAGAGCGCCTTGAGTGAGGAGCTCCATGTTCGTTTTGTGTGGGTGCTGAAGCTGCTTGATTCCATCCCACTGGGCTCAATGGGCATGGGACCGGAAGTGACCCAACAGGGTTTCCTAGATAGCTGCCAGGGCAGCTGATGGTATGTGAAGTTCATGAGGCAGGTGGAGTTGTTTTGGCACTAGAAGAGCTGTGCTGCTGCTTCGGGCAGTTGCCATTCACCACCACACTCCCTTCCCTAGGTGTCATATCCACTTTCAGACATATGTGCTGCCAGAGCACTTGATTTCCATGGCAGCGGGAAATGGCTTGGGCACTGAACTTGTCTTTGGCTGTGGAGTTTTGAGCACCTTGAGTGAGGAGCTCCATGTTCGTTTTGTGTGGGTGCTCAAGCTGCTTGATTCCATCCCACTGGGCTCAATGGGCATGGGACCGGAAGTGACCCAACAGGGTTTCCTAGATAGCTGCCAGGACAGCTGATGGTATGTGAAGTTCATATGGAAGGTGGAGTTGTTTTGGCAGTGGAAGAGCTGTGCTGCTGCTTCGGGCAGTTGCCATGAACCAACACACTCCCTTCCCTAGGTGTCATATCCACTTTCAGACATATGTGCTGCCAGAGCACTTGATTTCAATGTCAGCGGGAAATGGCTTGGGCACTGAACTTGTCTTTCGCCATGTAGTTTTTAGCGCCTTGAGTGAGGAGCTCCATGTTAGTTTTGTGTGGGTGCTGAAGCTGCTTGATTCCATTCCAGTGCGCTCAATGGGCATGGGACCGGAAGTGACCCAACAGGGTTTCCTAGATAGCTGCCAAGACAGCTGATGGTATGTGAAGTTCATGAGGCAGGTGGAGTTGTTTTGGCACTGGAAGAGCTGTGCTGCAGCTTCGGACATTTGAAATTCACCAGCACACTCCCTTCCCTAGGTGTCATATCCACTTTCAGACATATGTGCTGCCAGAGCACTTGATTTCCATGGCAGCGGGAAATGGCTTGGGCACTGAACTTGTCTTTGGCTGTGGAGTTTTGAGCACCTTGAGTGAGGAGCTCCATGTTCGTTTTGTGTGGGTGCTGAAGCTGCTTGATTCCATCCCACTGGGCTCAATGGGCATGGGACCGGAAGTGACCCAACAGGGTTTCCTAGATAGCTGCCAGGACAGCTGATGGTATGTGAAGTTCATGAGGCAGGTTGAGTTGTTTTGGCAGTGGAAGAGCTGTGCTGCTGCTTCGGGCAGTTGCCATTCACCACCACACTCCCTCCCTAGGTGCCATATCCTCTTTCTGACATATGTGCTGCCAGAGCACTTGGTTTCCATGGCAGCGAGAAATGGCTTGGGCACTGAACTTGTCTTTGGCTGTGGAGTTTTGAGCGCCTTGAGTGAGGAGCTCCATGTTCGTTTTGTGTGGGTGCTCAAGCTGCTTGATTCCATCCCACTGGGCTCAATGGGCATGGGACCGGAAGTGACCCAACAGGGTTTCCTAGATAGCTGCCAGGACAGCTGATGGTATGTGAAGTTCATATGGAAGGTGGAGTTGTTTTGGCAGTGGAAGAGCTGTGCTGCTGCGTCGGGCAGTTGCCATTCACCAGCACACTCCCTTCCCTAGGTGTCATATCCACTTTCAGACATATGTGCTGCCAGAGCACTTGATTTCCATGGCAGCGGGAAATGGCTTGGGCACTGAACTTGTTTTTCGCCATGTAGTTTTTAGCGCCTTGAGTGAGGAGCTCCATGTTCGTTTTGTGTGGGTGCTGAAGCTGCTTGATTCCATCCCACTGGGCTCAATGGGCATGGGACCGGAAGTGACCCAACAGGGTTTCCTAGATAGCTGCCAGGACAGCTGATGGTATGTGAAGTTCATGAGGCAGGTGGAGTTGTTTTGGCAGTGGACGAGCTGTGCTGCTGCTTCAGGCAGTTGCCATTCACCACCACACTCCCTTCCCTAGGTGCCATATCCTCTTTCAGACATATGTGCTGCCAGAGCACTTGGTTTCCATGGCAGCGGGAAATGGCTTGGGCACTGAACTTGTCTTTGGCCGTGGAGTTTTGAGCGCCTTGAGTGAGGAGCTCCATGTTAGTTTTGTGTGGGTGCTCAAGCTGCTTGATTCCATCCCCCTGGGCTCAATGGGCATGGGACCGGAAGTGACCCAACAGGGTTTCCTAGATAGCTGCCAGGACAGGTGATGGTATGTGAAGTTCATGAGGCAGGTGGAGTTGTTTTGGCACTGGAAGAGCTGTGCTGCTGCTTCGGGCAGTTGCCATTCACCACCACACTCCCTCCCTAGGTGCCATATCCTCTTTCTGACATATGTGCTGCCAGAGTACTTGGTTTCCATGGCAGCGGGAAATGGCTTGGGCACTGAACTTGTCTTTGGCCGTGCAGTTTAGAGCGCCTTGAGTGAGGAGCTCCATGTTCGTTTTGTGTGGGTGCTCAAGCTGCTTGATTCCATCTCACTGGGCTCAATGGGCATGGGACCGGAAGTGACCCAACAGGGTTTCCTAGATAGCTGCCAGGACAGCTGATGGTATGTGAAGTTCATATGGAAGGTGGAGTTGTTTTGGCACTGGAAGAGCTGTGCTGCTGCGTCGGGCAGTTGCCATTCACGAACACACTCCCTTCCCTAGGTGTCATATCCACTTTCAGACATATGTGCTGCCAGAGCACTTGGTTTCCATGGCAGCAGGCAATGGCTTGGACACTGAACTTGTCTTTGGATGTGAAGTTTTGAGCGCCTTGAGTGAGGAGTTCCATGTTCGTTTTGTGTGGGTGCTGAAGCTGCTTGATTTCATCGCACTGGGCTCAATGGGCATGGGACCGGAAGTGACCCAACAGGGTTTCCTGGATAGCTGCCAGGACAGCTGATGGTATGTGAAGTTCATGAGGCTGGTGGAGTTGTTTTGGCAGTGGAAGAGCTGTGCTGTTGCTTCGGGCAGTTGCCATTCACCAGCACACTCCCTTCCCTAGGTGTCATATCCACTTTCAGACATATGTGCTGCCAGAGCACTTGGTTCCCATGGCAGCGGGAAATGGCTTGGGCACTGAACTTGTCTTTGGCTGTGAAGTTTTTACCGCCATGAGTGAGGAGCTCCATGTTCGTTTTGTGTGGGTGCTGAAGCTGCTTGATTCCATCGCACTGGGCTCAATGGGCATGGGACCGGAAGTGACCCAACAGGGTTTCCTAGAAAGCTGCCAGGATAGCTGATGGTATGTGAAGTTCATGAGGCAGGTGGAGTTGTTTTGGCAGTGGAAGAGCTGTGCTGCTGCTTCGGGCAGTTGCCATTCACCACCACACTCCCTCCCTAGGTACCATATCCTCTTTCTGACATATGTGCTGCCAGAGCACTTGGTTTCCATGGCAGCCGGAAATGGCTTGGGCACTGAACTTGTCTTTGGCCGTGGAGTTTTGAGCACCTTGAGTGAGGAGCTCCATGTTCGTTTTGTGTGGGTGCTGAAGCTGCTTGATTCCATCCCACTGGGCTCAATGGGCATGGGACCGGAAGTGACCCAACAGGGTTTCCTAGATAGCTGCCAAGACAGCTGATGGTATGTGAAGTTTATGAGGCAGGTGGAGTTGTTTTGGCAGTGGAAGAGCTGTGCTGCTGCTTCGGGCAGTTGCCATTCACCAGCACACTCCCTTCCCTAGGTGTTATATCCACTTTCAGACATATGTGCTGCCAGAGCACTTGGTTCCCATGGCAGCAGGCAATGGCTTGGACACTGAACTTGTCTTTGGCTGTGGAAATTTGAGCGCCTTGAGTGAGGAGCTGCATGTTCGTTTTGTGTGGGTGCTGAAGCTGCTTGATTCCATCCCACTGGGCTCAATGGGCATGGGACCGGAAGTGACCCAACAGGGTTTCCTAGATAGCTGCCAGGACAGCTGATGCTATGTGAAGTTCATGAGGCAGGTGGAGTTGTTTTGGCACTGGAAGAGCTGTGCTGCTGCTTCGGGCAGTTGCCATTCACCACCACACTCCCTCCCTAGGTGCCATATCCTCTTTCTGACATATGTGCTGCCAGAGCACTTGGTTTCCATGGCAGCGGGAAATGGCTTGGGCACTGAACTTGTCTTTGGCCGTGCAGTTTAGAGCGCCTTGAGTGAGGAGCTCCATGTTCGTTTTGTGTGGGTGCTCAAGCTGCTTGATTGCATCCCACTGGGCTCAATGGGCATGGGACCGGAAGTGACCCAACAGGGTTTCCTAGATAGCTGCCAAGACAGCTGATGGTATGGGAAGTTCATGAGGCAGGTGGAGTTGTTTTGGCACTGGAAGAGCTGTGCTGCAGCTTCGGACATTTGAAATTCACCAGCACACTCCCTTCCCTAGGTGTCATATCCACTTTCAGACATATGTGCTGCCAGAGCACTTGGTTTCCATGGCAGCGGGAAATGGCTTGGGCATTGAACTTGTCTTTGGCCGTGAAGTTTTTACTGCCATGAGTGAGGAGCTCCATGTTCGTTTTGTGTGGGTGCTGAAGCTGCTTGATTCCATCCCACTGGGATCAATGGGCATGGGACCGGAAGTGACCCAACAGGGTTTCCTAGATAGCTGCCAGGACAGCTGATGGTATGTGAAGTTCATGAGGCAGGTGGAGTTGTTTTGGCACTGGAAGAGCTATACTGCTGCTTCGGGCAGTTGCCATTCACAACCACACTCCCTTCCCTAGGTGTCATATCCACTTTCAGACATATGTGCTGCCAGAGCACTTGGTTTCCATGGCAGCAGGCAATGGCTTGGACACTGAACTTGTCTTTGGCTGTGGAGTTTTGAGCGCCTTGAGTGAGGAGCTCCATGTTCGTTTTGTGTGGGTGCTCAAGCTGCTTGATTTCATCGCACTGGGCTCAATGGGCATGGGACCGGAAGTGACCCAACAGGGTTTCCTAGATAGCTGCCAGGACAGCTGATGGTATGTGAAGTTCATGAGGCAGGTGGAGTTGTTTTGGCAGTGGAAGAGCTGTGCTGCTGCTTCGGGCAGTTGCCATTCACCAGCACACTCCCTTCCCTAGGTGTCATATCCACTTTCAGACATATGTGCTGCCAGAGCACTTGGTTTCCATTTCAGCGGGAAATGGCTTGGGCACTGAACTTGTCTTTGGCTGTGGAGTTTTGAGCGCCTTGAGTGAGGAGTTCCATGTTCGTTTTGTGTGGGTGCTGAAGCTGCTTGATTCCATCCCACTGGGCTCAATGGGCATGGGACCGGAAGTGACCCAACAGGGTTTCCTAGATAGCTGCCAGGACAGCTGATGGTATGTGAAGTTCATGAGGCAGGTGGAGTTGTTTTTGCAGTGGAAGAGCTGTGCTGCTGCTTCGGGCAGTTGCCATTCACCAGCACACTCCCTTCCCTAGGTGTCATATCCACTTTCAGACATATGTGCTGCCAGAGCACTTGGTTTCCATGGCAGCAGGCAATGGCTTGGACACTGAACTTGTCTTTGGCTGTGGAGTTTTGAGCGCCTTGAGTGAGGAGCTCCATGTTCGTTTTGTGTGGGTTCTCAAGCTGCTTGATTGCATCCCACTGGGCTCAATGGGCATGCGACCGGAAGTGACCCAACAGGGTTTCCTAGATAGCTGCCAAGACAGCTGATGGTATGTGAAGTTCATGAGGCAGGTGGAGTTGTTTTGGCACTGGAAGAGCTGTGCTGCTTCTTCGGGCAGTTGCCATTCACCAGCACACTCCCTTCCCTAGGTGTCATATCCACTTTCAGACATATGTGCTGCCGGAGCATTTGGTTTCCATGGTAGCGGGAAATGGCTTGGGCACTGAACTTGTCTTTGGCCATGGAGTTTTGAGCACCTTGAGTGAGGAGCTCCATGTTCGTTTTGTGTGGGTGCTCAAGCTGCTTGATTGCATCCCACTGGGCTCAATGGGCATGGGACCGGAAGTGACCCAACAGGGTTTCCTGGATAGCTGCCAGGACAGCTGATGGTATGTGAAGTTCATGAGGCAGGTGGAGTTGTTTTGGCACTGGAAGAGCTGTGCTGCTGCTTCGGGAAGTTGCCATTCACCAGCACACTCCCTTCCCTAGGTGCCATATCCTCTTTCAGACATATGTGCTGCCAGAGCACTTGGTTTCCATGGCAGCGAGAAATGGCTTGGGCACTGAACTTGTCTTTGGCTGTGGAGTTTAGAGCGCCTTGAGTTAGGAGCTCCATGTTCGTTTTTTGTGGGTGCTGAAGCTGCTTGATTCCATCCCACTGGGCTCAAAGGGCATAGGACCGGAAGTGACCCAACAGGGTTTCCTAGATAGCTGCCAGGACAGCTGATGGTATGTGAAGTTCATGAGGCAGGTGGAGTTGTTTTGGCAGTGGAAGAGCTGTGCTGCTGTTTCGGGCAGTTGCCATTCACCACCACACTCCCTCCCTAGGTGAGATATCCTCTTTCTGACATATGTGCTGCCAGAGCACTTGGTTTCCATGGCAGCGGGAAATGGCTTGGGCACTGAACTTGTCTTTGGCCGTGCAGTTTAGGGCGCCTTGAGTGAGGAGCTCCATGTTCGTTTTGTGTGGGTGCTCAAGCTGCTTGATTTCATCGCACTGGGCTCAATGGGCATGGGACCGGAAGTGACCCAACAGGGTTTCCTGGATAGCTGCCAGGACAGCTGATGGTATGTGAAGTTCATGAGGCTGGTGGAGTTGTTTTGGCAGTGGAAGAGCTGTGCTGCTGCTTCGGGCAGTTGCCATTCACCAGCACATCTCTTCCCTAGGTGCCATATCCTCTTTCAGACAAATGTGCTGCCAGAGCACTTGGTTTCCATGGCAGCGGGAAATGGCTTGGGCACTGAACTTGTCTTTGGCTGTGGAGTTTTGAGCGCCTTGAGTGAGGAGCTCCATGTTCGTTTTGTGTGGGTGCTGAAGCTGCTTGATTTCATCGCACTGGGCTCAATGGGCATGGGACCGGAAGTGACCCAACAGGGTTTCCTGGATAGCTGCCAGGACAGCTGATGGTATGTGAAGTTCATGAGGCTGGTGGAGTTGTTTTGGCAGTGGAAGAGCTGTGCTGTTGCTTCGGGCAGTTGCCATTCACCAGCACACTCCCTTCCCTAGGTGTCATATCCACTTTCAGACATATGTGCTGCCAGAGCATTTGGTTTCCATGGCAGCGGGAAATGGCTTGGGCACTGAACTTGTCTTTCGCCATGTAGTTTTGAGCACCTTGAGTGAGGAGCTCCATGTTCGTTTTGTGTGGGTTCTCAAGCTGCTTGATTGCATCCCACTGGGCTCAATGGGCATGGGACCGGAAGTGACCCAACAGGGTTTCCTGGATAGCTGCCAGGACAGCTGATGGTATGTGAAGTTCATGAGGCAGGTGGAGTTGTTTTGGCAGTGGAAGAGCTGTGCTGCTGCTTCAGGCAGTTGCCATTCAGCAGCACACTCCCTTCCCTAGGTGTCATATCCACTTTCAGACATATGTGCTGCCAGAGCACTTGGTTCCCATGGCAGCGGGAAATGTCTTGGGCACTGAACTTGTCTTTGGCTGTGGAGTTTTGAGCGCCTTGAGTGAGGAGCTCCATGTTCGTTTTGTGTGGGTGCTGAAGCTGCTTGATTCCATCCCACTGGGCTCAATGGGCATGGGACCGGAAGTGACCCAACAGGGTTTCCTAGATAGCTGCCAGGACAGCTGATGGTATGTGAAGTTCATGAGGCAGGTGGAGTTGTTTTGGCAGTGGAAGAGCTGTGCTGCTGCTTCGGGCAGTTGCCATTCACCACCACACTCCCTCCCTAGGTGCCATATCCTCTTTCTGACATATGTGCTGCCAGAGCACTTGGTTTCCATGGCAGCGGGAAATGGCTTGGGCACTGAACTTGTCTTTGGCTGTGGAGTTTAGAGCACCTTGAGTGAGGAGCTCCATGTTCGTTTTGTGTGGGTTCTCAAGCTGCTTGATTGCATCCCACTGGGCTCAATGGGCATGGGACCGGAAGTGACCCAACAGGGTTTCCTGGATAGCTGCCAGGACAGCTGATGGTATGTGAAGTTCATGAGGCAGGTGGAGTTGTTTTGGCACTGGAAGAGCTGTGCTGCTGCTTCAGGCAGTTGCCATTCAGCAGCACACTCCCTTCCCTAGGTGTCATATCCACTTTCAGACATATGTGCTGCCAGAGCACTTGGTTCCCATGGCAGCGGGAAATGGCTTGGGCACTGAACTTGTCTTTGGCTGTGGAGTTTTGAGCGCCTTGAGTGAGGAGCTCCATGTTCGTTTTGTGTGGGTGCTCAAGCTGCTTGATTCCATCCCACTGGGCTCAATGGGCATGGGACCGGAAGTGACCCAACAGGGTTTCCTAGATAGCTGCCAGGACAGCTGATGGTATGTGAAGTTCATGAGGCAGGTGGAGTTGTTTTGGCAGTGGAAGAGCTGTGCTGCTGCTTCGGGCAGTTGCCATTCACCACCACACTCCCTCCCTAGGTGCCATATCCTCTTTCTGACATATGTGCTGCCAGAGCACTTGGTTTCCATGGCAGCGGGAAATGGCTTGGGCACTGAACTTGTCTTTGGCCGTGGAGTTTAGAGCGCCTTGAGTGAGGAGCTCCATGTTCGTTTTGTGTGGGTGCTGAAGCTGCTTGATTCCATCCCACTGGGCTCAATGGGCATGGGACCGGAAGTGACCCAACAGGGTTTCCTAGATAGCTGCCAGGGCAGCTGATGGTATGTGAAGTTCATGAGGCAGGTGGAGTTGTTTTGGCACTAGAAGAGCTGTGCTGCTGCTTCGGGCAGTTGCCATTCACCACCACACTCCCTTCCCTAGGTGTCATATCCACTTTCAGACATATGTGCTGCCAGAGCACTTGATTTCCATGGCAGCGGGAAATGGCTTGGGCACTGAACTTGTCTTTGGCTGTGGAGTTTTGAGCACCTTGAGTGAGGAGCTCCATGTTCGTTTTGTGTGGGTGCTGAAGCTGCTTGATTCCATCCCACTGGGCTCAATGGGCATGGGACCGGAAGTGACCCAACAGGGTTTCCTAGATAGCTGCCAGGACAGCTGATGGTATGTGAAGTTCATGAGGCAGGTGGAGTTGTTTTGGCACTGGAAGAGCTGTGCTGCTGCTTCGGGCAGTTGCCATTCACCACCACACTCCCTCCCTAGGTGCCATATCCTCTTTCTGACATATGTGCTGCCAGAGCACTTGGTTTCCATGGCAGCGGGAAATGGCTTGGGCACTGAACTTGTCTTTGGCCGTGCAGTTTAGAGCGCCTTGAGTGAGGAGCTCCATGTTCGTTTTGTGTGGGTGCTCAAGCTGCTTGATTGCATCCCACTGGGCTCAATGGGCATGGGACCGGAAGTGACCCAACAGGGTTTCCTAGATAGCTGCCAGGACAGCTGATGGTATGTGAAGTTCATATGGAAGGTGGAGTTGTTTTGGCAGTGGAAGAGCTGTGCTGCTGCGTCGGGCAGTTGCCATTCACCAACACACTCCCTTCCCTAGGTGTCATATCCACTTTCAGACATATGTGCTGCCAGAGCACTTGATTTCCATGGCAGCGGGAAATGGCTTGGGCACTGAACTTGTCTTTCGCCATGTACTTTTTAGCGCCTTGAGTGAGGAGCTCCATGTTCGTTTTGTGTGGGTGCTCAAGCTGCTTGATTCCATCCCACTGGGCTCAATGGGCATGGGACCGGAAGTGACCCAACAGGGTTTCCTAGATAGCTGCCAGGACAGCTGATGGTATGTGAAGTTCATGAGGCAGGTGGAGTTGTTTTGGCAGTGGACGAGCTGTGCTGCTGCTTCAGGCAGTTGCCATTCACCACCACACTCCCTTCCCTAGGTGCCATATCCTCTTTCAGACATATGTGCTGCCAGAGCACTTGGTTTCCATGGCAGCGGGAAATGGCTTGGGCACTGAACTTGTCTTTGGCTGTGGAGTTTAGAGCGCCTTGAGTGAGGAGCTCCATGTTCGTTTTTTGTGGGTGCTGAAGCTGCTTGATTCCATCCCACTGGGCTCAATGGGCATGGGACCGGAAGTGACCCAACAGGGTTTCCTAGATAGCTGCCAGGACAGCTGATGGTATGTGAAGTTCATGAGGCAGGTGGAGTTGTTTTGGCACTGGAAAAGCTGTGCTGCTGCTTCGGGCAGTTGCCATTCACCAACACACTCCCTTCCCTAGGTGTCATATCCACTTTCAGACATATGTGCTGCCAGAGCACTTGATTTCCATGGCAGCGGGAAATGGCTTGGGCACTGAACTTGTCTTTGGCCGTGGAGTTTTGAGCGCCTTGAGTGAGGAGCTCCATGTTCGTTTTGTGTGGGTGCTCAAGCTGCTTGATTCCATCCGACTGGGCTCAATGGGCATGGGACCGGAAGTGACCCAACAGGGTTTCCTAGATAGCTGCCAGGACAGCTGATGGTATGTGAAGTTCATGAGGCAGGTGGGGTTGTTTTGGCAGTGGAAGAGCTGTGCTGCTGCTTCGGGCAGTTGCCATTCACCACCACACTCCCTCCCTAGGTGCCATATCCTCTTTCTGACATATGTGCTGCCAGAGCACTTGGTTTCCATGGCAGCGGGAAATGGCTTGGGCACTGAACTTGTCTTTGGCCGTGCAGTTTAGATCGCCTTGTGTGAGGAGCTCCATGTTCGTTTTGTGTGGGTGCTCAAGCTGCTTGATTCCATCCCACTGGGCTCAATGGGCATGGGACCGGAAGTGACCCAACAGGGTTTCCTAGATAGCTGCCAGGACAGCTGATGGTATGTGAAGTTCATATGGAAGGTGGAGTTGTTTTGGCAGTGGAAGAGCTGTGCTGCTGCGTCGGGCAGTTGCCATTCACCAACACACTCCCTTCCCTAGGTGTCATATCCACTTTCAGACATATGTGCTGCCAGAGCACTTGGTTTCCATGGCAGCAGGCAATGGCTTGGACACTGAACTTGTCTTTGGCCATGGAGTTTTGAGCACCTTGAGTGAGGAGCTCCATGTTCGTTTTGTGTGGGTTCTCAAGCTGCTTGATTGCATCCCACTGGGCTCAATGGGCATGGGACCGGAAGTGACCCAACAGGGTTTCCTGGATAGCTGCCAGGACAGCTGATGGTATGTGAAGTTCATGAGGCAGGTGGAGTTGTTTTGGCACTGGAAGAGCTGTGCTGCTGCTTCAGGCAGTTGCCATTCACCAGCACACTCCCTTCCCTAGGTGTCATATCCACTTTCAGACATATGTGCTGCCAGAGCACTTGGTTCCCATGGCAGCGGGAAATGGCTTGGGCACTGAACTTGTCTTTGGCTGTGGAGTTTTGAGCGCTTTGAGTGAGGAGCTCCATGTTCGTTTTGTGTGGGTGCTGAAGCTGCTTGATTCCATCCCACTGGGCTCAATGGGCATGGGACCGGAAGTGACCCAACAGGGTTTCCTAGATAGCTGCCAGGACAGCTGATGGTATGTGAAGTTCATGAGGCAGGTGGAGTTGTTTTGGCAGTGGAAGAGCTGTGCTGCTGCTTCGGGCAGTTGCCATTCACCAACACACTCCCTCCCTAGGTGCCATATCCTCTTTCTGACATATGTGCTGCCAGAGCACTTGATTTCAATGGCAGCGGGAAATGGCTTGGGCACTGAACTTGTCTTTGGCCGTGGAGTTTAGAGCGCCTTGAGTGAGGAGCTCCATGTTCGTTTTGTGTGGGTGCTGAAGCTGCTTGATTCCATCCCACTGGGCTCAATGGGCATGGGACCGGAAGTGACCCAACAGGGTTTCCTAGATAGCTGCCAGGGCAGCTGATGGTATGTGAAGTTCATGAGGCAGGTGGAGTTGTTTTGGCACTAGAAGAGCTGTGCTGCTGCTTCGGGAAGTTGCCATTCACCACCACACTCCCTTCCCTAGGTGTCATATCCACTTTCAGACATATGTGCTGCCAGAGCACTTGATTTCCATGGCAGCGGGAAATGGCTTGGGCACTGAACTTGTCTTTGGCTGTGGAGTTTTGAGCACCTTGAGTGTGGAGCTCCATGTTCGTTTTGTGTGGGTGCTGAAGCTGCTTGATTCCATCCCACTGGGCTCAATGGGCATGGGACCGGAAGTGACCCAACAGGGTTTCCTAGATAGCTGCCAGGACAGCTGATGGTATGTGAAGTTCATGAGGCAGGTGGAGTTGTTTTGGCACTGGAAGAGCTGTGCTGCTGCTTCGGGCAGTTGCCATTCAGCACCACACTCCCTCCCTAGGTGCCATATCCTCTTTCTGACATATGTGCTGCCAGAGCACTTGGTTTCCATGGCAGCGGGAAATGGCTTGGGCACTGAACTTGTCTTTGGCCGTGCAGTTTAGAGCGCCTTGAGTGAGGAGCTCCATGTTCGTTTTGTGTGGGTGCTCAAGCTGCTTGATTGCATCCCACTGGGCTCAATGGGCATGGGACCGGAAGTGACCCAACAGGGTTTCCTAGATAGCTGCCAGGACAGCTGATGGTATGTGAAGTTCATATGGAAGGTGGAGTTGTTTTGGCACTGGAAGAGCTGTGCTGCTGCGTCGGGCAGTTGCCATTCACCAACACACTCCCTTCCCTAGGTGTCATATCCACTTTCAGACATATGTGCTGCCAGAGCACTTGATTTCAATGGCAGCGGGAAATGGCTTGGGCACTGAACTTGTCTTTGGATGTGAAGTTTTTAGCGCCTTGAGTGAGGAGCTCCATGTTAGTTTTGTGTGGGTGCTGAAGCTGCTTGATTCCATCCCAGTGCGCTCAATGGGCATGGGACCGGAAGTGACCCAACAGGGTTTCCTAGATAGCTGCCAAGACAGCTGATGGTATGTGAAGTTCATGAGGCAGGTGGAGTTGTTTTGGCACTGGAAGAGCTGTGCTGCAGCTTCGGACATTTGAAATTCACCAGCACACTCCCTTCCCTAGGTGTCATATCCACTTTCAGACATATGTGCTGCCAGAGCACTTGATTTCCATGGCAGCGGGAAATGGCTTGGGCACTGAACTTGTCTTTGGCTGTGGAGTTTTGAGCACCTTGAGTGAGGAGCTCCATGTTCGTTTTGTGTGGGTGCTGAAGCTGCTTGATTCCATCCCACTGGGCTCAATGGGCATGGGACCGGAAGTGACCCAACAGGGTTTCCTAGATAGCTGCCAGGACAGCTGATGGTATGTGAAGTTCATGAGGCAGGTGGAGTTGTTTTTTCACTGGAAGAGCTGTGCTGCTGCTTCGGGCAGTTGCCATTCACCACCACACTCCCTCCCTAGGTGCCATATCCTCTTTCTGACATATGTGCTGCCAGAGCACTTGGTTTCCATGGCAGCGGGAAATGGCTTGGGCACTGAACTTGTCTTTGGCCGTGGAGTTTTGAGCGCCTTGAGTGAGGAGCTCCATGTTCGTTTTGTGTGGGTGCTCAAGCTGCTTGATTCCATCCCACTGGGCTCAATGGGCATGGGACCGGAAGTGACCCAACAGGGTTTCCTAGATAGCTGCCAGGACAGCTGATGGTATGTGAAGTTCATATGGAAGGTGGAGTTGTTTTGGCAGTGGAAGAGCTGTGCTGCTGCGTCGGGCAGTTGCCATTCACCAACACACTCCCTTCCCTAGGTGTCATATCCACTTTCAGACATATGTGCTGCCAGAGCACTTGATTTCCATGGCAGCGGGAAATGGCTTGGGCACTGAACTTGTCTTTCGCCATGTAGTTTTTAGGGCCTTGAGTGAGGAGCTCCATGTTCGTTTTGTGTGGGTGCTCAAGCTGCTTGATTGCATCCCACTGGGCTCAATGGGCATGGGACCGGAAGTGACCCAACAGGGTTTCCTGGATAGCTGCCAGGACAGCTGATGGTATGTGAAGTTCATGAGGCAGGTGGAGTTGTTTTGGCACTGGAAGAGCTGTGCTGCTGCTTCAGGCAGTTGCCATTCAGCAGCACACTCCCTTCCCTAGGCGTCATATCCACTTTCAGACATATGTGCTGCCAGAGCACTTGGTTCCCATGGCAGCGGGAAATGGCTTGGGCACTGAACTTGTCTTTGGCTGTGGAGTTTTGAGCGCCTTGAGTGAGGAGCTCCATGTTCGTTTTGTGTGGGTGCTGAAGCTGCTTGATTCCATCCCACTGGGCTCAATGGGCATGGGACCGGAAGTGACCCAACAGGGTTTCCTAGATAGCTGCCAGGACAGCTGATGGTATGTGAAGTTCATGAGGCAGGTGGAGTTGTTTTGGCAGTGGAAGAGCTGTGCTGCTGCTTCGGGCAGTTGCCATTCACCACCACACTCCCTCCCTAGGTGCCATATCCTCTTTCTGACATATGTGCTGCCAGAGCACTTGATTTCAATGGCAGCGGGAAATGGCTTGGGCACTGAACTTGTCTTTGGCCGTGGAGTTTAGAGCGCCTTGAGTGAGGAGCTCCATGTTCGTTTTGTGTGGGTGCTGAAGCTGCTTGATTCCATCCCACTGGGCTCAATGGGCATGGGACCGGAAGTGACCCAACAGGGTTTCCTAGATAGCTGCCAGGGCAGCTGATGGTATGTGAAGTTCATGAGGCAGGTGGAGTTGTTTTGGCACTAGAAGAGCTGTGCTGCTGCTTCGGGCAGTTGCCATTCACCACCACACTCCCTTCCCTAGGTGTCATATCCACTTTCAGACATATGTGCTGCCAGAGCACTTGATTTCCATGGCAGCGGGAAATGGCTTGGGCACTGAACTTGTCTTTGGCTGTGGAGTTTTGAGCACCTTGAGTGAGGAGCTCCATGTTCGTTTTGTGTGGGTGCTGAAGCTGCTTGATTCCATCCCACTGGGCTCAATGGGCATGGGACCGGAAGTGACCCAACAGGGTTTCCTAGATAGCTGCCAGGACAGCTGATGGTATGTGAAGTTCATGAGGCAGGTGGAGTTGTTTTGGCACTGGAAGAGCTGTGCTGCTGCTTCAGGCAGTTGCCATTCACCACCACACTCCCTCCCTAGGTGCCATATCCTCTTTCTGACATATGTGCTGCCAGAGCACTTGGTTTCCATGGCAGCGGGAAATGGCTTGGGCACTGAACTTGTCTTTGGCCGTGGAGTTTTGAGCGCCTTGAGTGAGGAGCTCCATGTTCGTTTTGTGTGGGTGCTCAAGCTGCTTGATTCCATCCCACTGGGCTCAATGGGCATGGGACCGGAAGTGACCCAACAGGGTTTCCTAGATAGCTGCCACTACAGCTGATGGTATGTGAAGTTCATGAGGAAGGTGGAGTTGTTTTGGCAGTGGAAGAGCTGTGCTGCTGCGTCGGGCAGTTGCCATTCACCAACACACTCCCTTCCCTAGGTGTCATATCCACTTTCAGACATATGTGCTGCCAGAGCACTTGATTTCCATGGCAGCGGGAAATGGCTTGGGCACTGAACTTGTCTTTCGCCATGTAGTTTTTAGCGCCTTGAGTGAGGAGCTCCATGTTCGTTTTGTGTGGGTGCTGAAGCTGCTTGATTCCATCCCACTGGGCTCAATGGGCATGGGACCGGAAGTGACCCAACAGAGTTTCCTAGATAGCTGCCAAGACAGCTGATGGTATGTGAAGTTCATGAGGCAGGTGGAGTTGTTTTGGCACTGGAAGAGCTGTGCTGCTGCTTCAGGCAGTTGCCATTCACCAGCACACTCCCTTCCCTAGGTGTCATATCCACTTTCAGACATATGTGCTGCCAGAGCACTTGGTTCCCATGGCAGCGGGAAATGGCTTGGGCACTGAACTTGTCTTTGGCTGTGAAGTTTTGAGTGCCTTGAGTGAGGAGCTCCATGTTCGTTTTTTGTGGGTGCTGAAGCTGCTTGATTCCATCCCACTGGGCTCAATGGGCATGGGACCGGAAGTGACCCAACAGGGTTTCCTAGATAGCTGCCAGGACAGCTGATGGTATGTGAAGTTCATGAGGCAGGTGGAGTTGTTTTGGCACTGGAAGAGCTGTGCTGCAGCTTCGGACATTTGAAATTCACCAGCACACTCCCTTCCCTAGGTGTCATATCCACTTTCAGACATATGTGCTGCCAGAGCACTTGATTTCAATGGCAGCGGGAAATGGCTTGGGCACTGAACTTGTCTTTCGCCATGTAGTTTTTAGCGCCTTGAGTGAGGAGCTCCATGTTAGTTTTGTGTGGGTGCTGAAGCTGCTTGATTCCATCCCACTGGGCTCAATGGGCATGGGACCGGAAGTGACCCAACAGGGTTTCCTAGATAGCTGCCAGGACAGCTGATGGTATGTGAAGTTCATGAGGCAGGTGGAGCTGTTTTGGCACTGGAAGAGCTGTGTTGCTGCTTCGGGCAGTTGCCATTCACCACCACACTCCCTCCCTAGGTGCCATATCCTCTTTCTGACATATGTGCTGCCAGAGCACTTGGTTTCCATGGCAGCGGGAAATGGCTTGGGCACTGAACTTGTCTTTGGCCGTGCAGTTTAGAGCGCCTTGAGTGAGGAGCTCCATGTTCGTTTTGTGTGGGTGCTCAAGCTGCTTGATTCCATCCCACTGGGCTCAATGGGCATGGGACCGGAAGTGACCCAACAGGGTTTCCTAGATAGCTGCCAGGACAGCTGATGGTATGTGAAGTTCATATGGAAGGTGGAGTTGTTTTGGCACTGGAAGAGCTGTGCTGCTGCGTCGGGCAGTTGCCATTCACCACCACACTCCCTTCCCTAGGTGTCATATCCACTTTCAGACATATGTGCTGCCAGAGCACTTGGTTTCCATGGCAGCAGGCAATGGCTTGGACACTGAACTTGTCTTTGGATGTGAAGTTTTGAGCGCCTTGAGTGAGGAGTTCCATGTTCGTTTTGTGTGGGTGCTCAAGCTGCTTGATTTCATCGCACTGGGCTCAATGGGCATGGGACCGGAAGTGACCCAACAGGGTTTCCTGGATAGCTGCCAGGACAGCTGATGGTATGTGAAGTTCATGAGGCTGGTGGAGTTGTTTTGGCAGTGGAAGAGCTGTGCTGTTGCTTCGGGCAGTTGCCATTCACCAGCACACTCCCTTCCCTAGGTGTCATATCCACTTTCAGACATATGTGCTGCCAGAGCACTTGGTTCCCATGGCAGCGGGAAATGGCTTGGGCACTGAACTTGTCTTTGGCTGTGGCATTTATAGCGCCTTGAGTGAGGAGCTCCATGTTCGTTTTGTGTGGGTGCTGAAGCTGCTTGATTCCATCCGACTGGGCTCAATGGGCATGGGACCGGAAGTGACCCAACAGGGTTTCCTAGATAGCTGCCAGGACAGCTGATGGTATGTGAAGTTCATGAGGCAGGTGGAGTTGTTTTGGCACTGGAAGAGCTGTGCTGCTGCTTCGGGCAGTTGCCATTCACCACCACACTCCCTCCCTAGGTACCATATCCTCTTTCTGACATATGTGCTGCCAGAGCACTTGGTTTCCATGGCAGCCGGAAATGGCTTGGGCACTGAACTTGTCTTTGGCCGTGGAGTTTTGAGCACCTTGAGTGAGGAGCTCCATGTTCGTTTTGTGTGGGTGCTGAAGCTGCTTGATTCCATCCCACTGGGCTCAATGGGCATGGGACCGGAAGTGACCCAACAGGGTTTCCTAGATAGCTGCCAGGACAGCTGATGGTATGTGAAGTTTATGAGGCAGGTGGAGTTGTTTTGGCACTGGAAGAGCTGTGCTGCTGCTTCGGGCAGTTGCCATTCACCAGCACACTCCCTTCCCTAGGTGTCATATCCACTTTCAGACATATGTGCTGCCAGAGCACTTGGTTCCCATGGCAGCAGGCAATGGCTTGGACACTGAACTTGTCTTTGGCTGTGGAGTTTTGAGCGCCTTGAGTGAGGAGCTCCATGTTCGTTTTGTGTGGGTGCTGAAGCTGCTTGATTCCATCCCACTGGGCTCAATGGGCATGGGACCGGAAGTGACCCAACAGGGTTTCCTAGATAGCTGCCAGGACAGCTGATGGTATGTGAAGTTCATGAGGCAGGTGGAGTTGTTTTGGCAGTGGAAGAGCTGTGCTGCTGCTTCGGGCAGTTGCCATTCACCAACACACTCCCTCCCTAGGTGCCATATCCTCTTTCTGACATATGTGCTGCCAGAGCACTTGGTTTCCATGGCAGCGGGAAATGGCTTGGGCACTGAACTTGTCTTTGGCCGTGGAGTTTAGAGCGCCTTGAGTGAGGAGCTCCATGTTCGTTTTGTGTGGGTGCTGAAGCTGCTTGATTCCATCCCACTGGGCTCAATGGGCATGGGACCGGAAGTGACCCAACAGGGTTTCCTAGATAGCTGCCAGGGCAGCTGATGGTATGTGAAGTTCATGAGGCAGGTGGAGTTGTTTTGGCAGTGGAAGAGCTGTGCTGCTGCTTCGGGCAGTTGCCATTCACCACCACACTCCCTTCCCTAGGTGTCATATCCACTTTCAGACATATGTGTTGCCAGAGCACTTGATTTCCATGGCAGCGGGAAATGGCTTGGGCACTGAACTTGTCTTTGGCTGTGGAGTTTTGTGCACCTTGAGTGAGGAGCTCCATGTTCGTTTTGTGTGGGTGCTGAAGCTGCTTGATTCCATCCCACTGGGCTCAATGGGCATGGGACCGGAAGTGACCCAACAGGGTTTCCTAGATAGCTGCCAGGACAGCTGATGGTATGTGAAGTTCATGAGGCAGGTGGAGTTGTTTTGGCAGTGGAAGAGCTGTGCTGCTGCTTCGGGCAGTTGCCATTCACCACCACACTCCCTCCCTAGGTGCCATATCCTCTTTCTGACATATGTGCTGCCAGAGCACTTGGTTTCCATGGCAGCGGGAAATGGCTTGGGCACTGAACTTGTCTTTGGCCGTGCAGTTTAGAGCGCCTTGAGTGAGGAGCTCCATGTTCGTTTTGTGTGGGTGCTCAAGCTGCTTGATTGCATCCCACTGGGCTCAATGGGCATGGGACCGGAAGTGACCCAACAGGGTTTCCTAGATAGCTGCCAGGACAGCTGATGGTATGTGAAGTTCATGAGCAGGTGGAGTTGTTTTGGCAGTGGAAGAGCTGTGCTGCAGCTTCGGACATTTGAAATTCACCAGCACACTCCCTTCCCTAGGTGTCATATCCACTTTCAGACATATGTGCTGCCAGAGCACTTGGTTTCCATGGCAGCGGGAAATGGCTTGGGCATTGAACTTGTCTTTGGCCGTGAAGTTTTTACTGCCATGAGTGAGGAGCTCCATGTTCGTTTTGTGTGGGTGCTGAAGCTGCTTGATTGCATCCCACTGGGATCAATGGGCATGGGACCGGAAGTGACCCAACAGGGTTTCCTAGATAGCTGCCAGGACAGCTGATGGTATGTGAAGTTCATGAGGCAGGTGGAGTTGTTTTGGCACTGGAAGAGCTGTGCTGTTGCTTCGGGCAGTTGCCATTCACAACCACACTCCCTTCCCTAGGTGTCATATCCACTTTCAGACATATGTGCTGCCAGAGCACTTGGTTTCCATGGCAGCAGGCAATGGCTTGGACACTGAACTTGTCTTTGGCTGTGGAGTTTTGAGCGCCTTGAGTGAGGAGCTCCATGTTCGTTTTGTGTGGGTGCTGAAGCTGCTTGATTCCATCCCACTGGGCTCAATGGGCATGGGACCGGAAGTGACCCAACAGGGTTTCCTGGATAGCTGCCAGGACAGCTGATAGTATGTGAAGTTCATGAGGTACGTGAGTTGTTTTGGCAGTGCAAGAGCTGTGCTGTTGCTTCGGGCAGTTGCCATTCACCAGCACACTCCCTTCCCTAGGTGTCATATCCACTTTCAGACATATGTGCTGCCAGAGCATTTGGTTTCCATGGCAGCGGGAAATGGCTTGGGCACTGAAGTTGTCTTTGGCCGTGGAGTTTTGAGCACCTTGAGTGAGGAGCTCCATGTTCGTTTTGTGTGGGTTCTCAAGCTGCTTGATTGCATCCCACTGGGCTCAATGGGCATGGGACCGGAAGTGACCCAACAGGGTTTCCTAGATAGCTGCCAAGACAGCTGATGGTATGTGAAGTTCATGAGGCAGGTGGAGTTGTTTTGGCACTGGAAGAGCTGTGCTGCTTCTTCGGGCAGTTGCCATTCACCAGCACACTCCCTTCCCTAGGTGTCATATCCACTTTCAGACATATGTGCTGCCGGAGCATTTGGTTTCCATGGTAGCGGGAAATGGCTTGGGCACTGAACTTGTCTTTGGCTGTGGAGTTTAGAGCGCCTTGAGTTAGGAGCTCCATGTTCGTTTTTTGTGGGTGCTGAAGCTGCTTGATTCCATCCCACTGGGCTCAATGGGCATAGGACCGGAAGTGACCCAACAGGGTTTCCTAGATAGCTGCCAGGACAGCTGATGGTATGTGAAGTTCATGAGGCAGGTGGAGTTGTTTTGGCACTGGAAGAGCTGTGCTGCAGCTTCGGACATTTGAAATTCACCAGCACACTCCCTTCCCTAGGTGTCATATCCACTTTCAGACATATGTGCTGCCAGAGCACTTGGTTTCCATGGCAGCGGGAAATGGCTTGGGCACTGAACTTGTCTTTGGCCGTGGAGTTTTGAGCGCCTTGAGTGAGGAGCTCCATGTTCGTTTTGTGTGGGTGCTCAAGCTGCTTGATTCCATCCCACTGGGCTCAATGGGCATGGGACCGGAAGTGACCCAACAGGGTTTCCTAGATAGCTGCCAAGACAGCTGATGGTATGTGAAGTTCATATGGAAGGTGGAGTTGTTTTGGCAGTGGAAGAGCTGTGCTGCTGCGTCGGGCAGTTGCCATTCACCAACACACTCCCTTCCCTAGGTGTCATATCCACTTTCAGACATATGTGCTGCCAGAGCACTTGATTTCCATGGCAGCGGGAAATGGCTTGGGCACTGAACTTGTCTTTCGCCATGTAGTTTTTAGCGCCTTGAGTGAGGAGCTCCATGTTCGTTTTGTGTGGGTGCTCAAGCTGCTTGATTTCATCGCACTGGGCTCAATGGGCATGGGACCGGAAGTGACCCAACAGGGTTTCCTGGATAGCTGCCAGGACAGCTGATGGTATGTGAAGTTCATGAGGCAGGTGGAGTTGTTTTGGCAGTGGAAGAGCTGTGCTGTTGCTTCGGGCAGTTGCCATTCACCACCAGACTCCCTTCCCTAGGTGTCATATCCACTTTCAGACATATGTGCTGCCAGAGCATTTGGTTTCCATGGCAGCGGGAAATGGCTTGGGCACTGAACTTGTCTTTGGCCGTGGAGTTTTGAGCACCTTGAGTGAGGAGCTCCATGTTCGTTTTGTGTGGGTTCTCAAGCTGCTTGATTGCATCCCACTGGGCTCAATGGGCATGGGACCGGAAGTGACCCAACAGGGTTTCCTAGATAGCTGCCAAGACAGCTGATGGTATGTGAAGTTCATGAGGCAGGTGGAGTTGTTTTGGCACTGGAAGAGCTGTGCTGCTTCTTCGGGCAGTTGCCATTCACCAGCACACTCCCTTCCCTAGGTGTCATATCCACTTTCAGACATATGTGCTGCTGGAGCATTTGGTTTCCATGGTAGCGGGAAATGGCTTGGGCACTGAACTTGTCTTTGGCCATGGAGTTTTGAGCACCTTGAGTGAGGAGCTCCATGTTCGTTTTGTGTGGGTGCTCAAGCTGCTTGATTCCATCCCACTGGGCTCAATGGGCATGGGACCGGAAGTGACCCAACAGGGTTTCCTGGATAGCTGCCAGGACAGCTGATGGTATGTGAAGTTCATGAGGCAGGTGGAGTTGTTTTGGCACTGGAAGAGCTGTGCTGCTGCTTCGGGAAGTTGCCATTCACCAGCACACTCCCTTCCCTAGGTGCCATATCCTCTTTCAGACATATGTGCTGCCAGAGCACTTGGTTTCCATGGCAGCGGGAAATGGCTTGGGCACTGAACTTGTCTTTGGCTGTGGAGTTTAGAGCGCCTTGAGTTAGGAGCTCCATGTTCGTTTTTTGTGGGTGCTGAAGCTGCTTGATTCCATCCCACTGGGCTCAAAGGGCATAGGACCGGAAGTGACCCAACAGGGTTTCCTAGATAGCTGCCAGGACAGCTGATGGTATGTGAAGTTCATGAGGCAGGTGGAGTTGTTTTGGCACTGGAAGAGCTGTGCTGCTCTTTCAGGCAGTTGCCATTCACCACCACAATCCCTCCCTAGGTGAGATATCCTCTTTCTGACATATGTGCTGCCAGAGCACTTGGTTTCCATGGCAGCGGGAAATGGCTTGGGCACTGAACTTGTCTTTGGCCGTGCAGTTTAGAGCGCCTTGAGTTAGGAGCTCCATGTTCGTTTTGTGTGGGTGCTCAAGCTGCTTGATTGCATCCCACTGGGCTCAATGGGCATGGGACCGGAAGTGACCCAACAGGGTTTCCTAGATAGCTGCCAAGACAGCTGATGGTATGTGAAGTTCATGAGGCAGGTGGAGTTGTTTTGGCACTGGAAGAGCTGTGCTGCAGCTTCGGACATTTGAAATTCACCAGCACACTCCCTTCCCTAGGTGTCATATCCACTTTCAGACATATGTGCTGCCAGAGCACTTGGTTTCCATTTCAGCGGGAAATGGCTTGGGCATTGAACTTGTCTTTGGATGTGAAGTTTTAATGCCATGAGTGAGGAGCTCCATGTTCGTTTTGTGTGGGTGCTGAAGCTGCTTGATTGCATCCCACTGGGATCAATGGGCATGGGACCGGAAGTGACCCAACAGGGTTTCCTAGATAGCTGCCAGGACAGCTGATGGTATGTGAAGTTCATGAGGCAGGTGGAGTTGTTTTGGCACTGGAAGAGCTGTGCTGTTGCTTCGGGCAGTTGCCATTCACCAGCACACTCCCTTCCCTAGGTGTCATATCCACTTTCAGACATATGTGCTGCCAGAGCACTTGGTTTCCATGGCAGCAGGCAATCTCTTGGACACTGAACTTGTCTTTGGCTGTGGAGTTTAGAGCGCCTTGAGTGAGGAGCTCCATGTTCGTTTTGTGTGGGTGCTCAAGCTGCTTGATTTCATCGCACTGGGCTCAATGGGCATGGGACCGGAAGTGACCCAACAGGGTTTCCTGGATAGCTGCCACTACAGCTGATGGTATGTGAAGTTCATGAGGCAGGTGGAGTTGTTTTGGCAGTGGAAGAGCTGTGCTGTTGCTTCGGGCAGTTGCCATTCACCAGCACACTCCCTTCCCTAGGTGTCATATCCACTTTCAGACATATGTGCTGCCAGAGCATTTGGTTTCCATGGCAGCGGGAAATGGCTTGGGCACTGAACTTGTCTTTGGCCGTGGAGTTTTGAGCACCTTGAGTGAGGAGCTCCATGTTCGTTTTGTGTGGGTTCTCAAGCTGCTTGATTGCATCCCACTGGGCTCAATGGGCATGGGACCGGAAGTGACCCAACAGGGTTTCCTAGATAGCTGCCAAGACAGCTGATGGTATGTGAAGTTCATGAGGCAGGTGGAGTTGTTTTGGCACTGGAAGAGCTGTGCTGCTTCTTCGGGCAGTTGCCATTCACCAGCACACTCCCTTCCCTAGGTGTCATATCCACTTTCAGACATATGTGCTGCCGGAGCATTTGGTTTCCATGGCAGCGGGAAATGGCTTGGGCACTGAACTTGTCTTTGGCCATGGAGTTTTGAGCACCTTGAGTGAGGAGCTCCATGTTCGTTTTGTGTGGGTGCTCAAGCTGCTTGATTGCATCCCACTGGGCTCAATGGGCATGGGACCGGAAGTGACCCAACAGGGTTTCCTGGATAGCTGCCAGGACAGCTGATGGTATGTGAAGTTCATGAGGCAGGTGGAGTTGTTTTGGCAGTGGAAGAGCTGTGCTGCTGCTTCGGGAAGTTGCCATTCACCAGCACACTCCCTTCCCTAGGTGCCATATCCACTTTCAGACATATGTGCTGCCAGAGCACTTGGTTTCCATGGCAGCGGGAAATGGCTTGGGCACTGAACTTGTCTTTGGCTGTGGAGTTTTGAGCACCTTGAGTGAGGAGCTCCATGTTCGTTTTTTGTGGGTGCTGAAGCTGCTTGATTCCATCCCACTGGGCTCAATGGGCATGGGACCGGAAGTGACCCAACAGGGTTTCCTAGATAGCTGCCAGGACAGCTGATGGTATGTGAAGTTCATGAGGCAGGTGGAGTTGTTTTGGCACTGGAAGAGCTGTGCTGCTGCTTCGGGCAGTTGCCATTCACCAACACACTCCCTTCCCTAGGTGTCATATCCACTTTCAGACATATGTGCTGCCAGAGCACTTGATTTCAATGGCAGCGGGAAATGGCTTGGGCACTGAACTTGTCTTTCGCCATGTGGTTTTTAGCGCCTTGAGTGAGGAGCTCCATGTTCGTTTTGTGTGGGTGCTCAAGCTGCTTGATTCCATCCCACTGGGCTCAATGGGCATGGGACCGGAAGTGACCCAACAGGGTTTCCTAGATAGCTGCCAGGACAGCTGATGGTATGTGAAGTTCATGAGGCAGGTGGAGTTGTTTTGGCACTGGAAGAGCTGTGCTGCTGCTTCGGGCAGTTGCCATTCACCACCACACTCCCTTCCCTAGGTGCCATATCCTCTTTCAGACATATGTGCTGCCAGAGCACTTGGTTTCCATGGCAGCGGGAAATGGCTTGGGCACTGAACTTGTCTTTGGCTGTGGAGTTTAGAGCGCCTTGAGTGAGGAGCTCCATGTTCGTTTTTTGTGGGTGCTGAAGCTGCTTGATTCCATCCCACTGGGCTCAATGGTCATGGGACCGGAAGTGACCCAACAGGGTTTCCTAGAGAGCTGCCAGGACAGCTGATGGTATGTGAAGTTCATGAGGCAGGTGGAGTTGTTTTGGCAGTGGAAGAGCTGTGCTGCTGCTTCGGGCAGTTGCCATTCACCAACACACTCCCTTCCCTAGGTGTCATATCCACTTTCAGACATATGTGCTGCCAGAGCACTTGGTTTCCATGGCAGCGGGAAATGGCTTGGGCACTGAACTTGTCTTTGGCTGTGGAGTTTAGAGCGCCTTGAGTGAGGAGCTCCATGTTCGTTTTGTGTGGGTGCTGAAGCTGCTTGATTCCATCCCACTGGGCTCAATGGGCATGGGACCGGAAGTGACCCAACAGGGTTTCCTAGATAGCTGCCAGGACAGCTGATGGTATGTGAAGTTCATGAGGCAGGTGGAGTTGTTTTGGCACTGGAAGAGCTGTGCTGCTGCTTCGGGCAGTTGCCATTCACCACCACACTCCCTCCCTAGGTGCCATATCCTCTTTCTGACATATGTGCTGCCAGAGCACTTGGTTTCCATGGCAGCGGGAAATGGCTTGGGCACTGAACTTGTCTTTGGCCATGGAGTTTAGAGCGCCTTGAGTGAGGAGCTCCATGTTCGTTTTGTGTGGGTGCTCAAGCTGCTTGATTCCATCCCACTGGGCTCAATGGGCATGGGACCGGAAGTGACCCAACAGGGTTTCCTGGATAGCTGCCAGGACAGCTGATGGTATGTGAAGTTCATGAGGCAGGTGGAGTTGTTTTGGCACTGGAAGAGCTGTGCTGCTGCTTCAGGCAGTTGCCATTCACCACCACACTCCCTTCCCTAGGTGTCATATCCACTTTCAGACATATGTGCTGCCAGAGCACTTGGTTCCCATGGCAGCGGGAAATGGCTTGGGCACTGAACTTGTCTTTGGCTGTGGAGTTTTTAGCACCTTGAGTGAGGAGCTCCATGTTCGTTTTGTGTGGGTGCTGAAGCTGCTTGATTGCATCCCACTGGGCTCAATGGGCATGGGACCGGAAGTGACCCAACAGGGTTTCCTAGATAGCTGCCACTACAGCTGATGGTATGTGAAGTTCATGAGGCAGGTGGAGTTGTTTTGGCAGTGGAAGAGCTGTGCTGCTGCTTCGGGCAGTTGCCATTCACCAACACACTCCCTTCCCTAGGTGTCATATCCACCTTCAGACATATGTGCTGCCAGAGCACTTGGTTTCCATGGCAGCGGGAAATGGCTTGGGCACTGAACTTGTCTTTGGCTGTGAAGTTTTTACCGCCATGAGTGAGGAGCTCCATGTTCGTTTTTTGTGGGTGCTGAAGCTGCTTGATTCCATCCCACTGGGCTCAATGGGCATGGGACCGAAAGTGACCCAACAGGGTTTCCTAGATAGCTGCCAGGACAGCTGATGGTATGTGAAGTTCATGAGGCAGGTGGAGTTGTTTTGGCACTGGAAGAGCTGTGCTGCTTCTTCGGGCAGTTGCCATTCACCAGCACACTCCCTTCCCTAGGTGTCATATCCACTTTCAGACATATGTGCTGCCGGAGCATTTGGTTTCCATGGCAGCGGGAAATGGCTTGGGCACTGAACTTGTCTTTGGCCATGGAGTTTTGAGCACCTTGAGTGAGGAGCTCCATGTTCGTTTTGTGTGGGTGCTCAAGCTGCTTGATTGCATCCCACTGGGCTCAATGGGCATGGGACCGGAAGTGACCCAACAGGGTTTCCTGGATAGCTGCCAGGACAGCTGATGGTATGTGAAGTTCATGAGGCAGGTGGAGTTGTTTTGGCACTGGAAGAGCTGTGCTGCTGCTTCGGGAAGTTGCCATTCACCACCACACTCCCTTCCCTAGGTGCCATATCCTCTTTCTGACATATGTGCTGCCAGAGCACTTGGTTTCCATGGCAGCGGGAAATGGCTTGGGCACTGAACTTGTCTTTGGCCGTGCAGTTTAGAGCGCCTTGAGTTAGGAGCTCCATGTTCGTTTTTTGTGGGTGCTGAAGCTGCTTGATTCCATCCCACTGGGCTCAAAGGGCATAGGACCGGAAGTGACCCAACAGGGTTTCCTAGATAGCTGCCAGGACAGCTGATGGTATGTGAAGTTCATGAGGCAGGTGGAGTTGTTTTGGCAGTGGAAGAGCTGTGCTGCTGCTTCGGGCAGTTGCCATTCACCACCACACTCCCTTCCCTAGGTGTCATATCCACTTTCAGACATATGTGCTGCCAGAGCACTTGGTTTCCATGGCAGCGGGAAATGGCTTGGGCACTGAACTTGTCTTTGGCTGTGGAGTTTAGAGCACCTTGAGTGAGGAGCTCCATGTTCGTTTTGTGTGGGTGCTGAAGCTGCTTGATTCCATCCCACTGGGCTCAATGGGCATGGGACCGGAAGTGACCCAACAGGGTTTCCTAGATAGCTGCCAGGACAGCTGATGGTATGTGAAGTTCATGAGGCAGGTGGAGTTGTTTTGGCACTGGAAGAGCTGTGCTGCTGCTTCGGGCAGTTGCCATTCACCACCACACTCCCTTCCCTAGGTGTCATATCCACTTTCAGACATATGTGCTGCCAGAGCACTTGATTTCCATGGCAGCGGGAAATGGCTTGGGCACTGAACTTGTCTTTGGCTGTGGAGTTTTGAGCACCTTGAGTGAGGAGCTCCATGTTCGTTTTGTGTGGGTGCTGAAGCTGCTTGATTCCATCCCACTGGGCTCAATGGGCATGGGACCGGAAGTGACCCAACAGGGTTTCCTAGATAGCTGCCAGGACAGCTGATGGTATGTGAAGTTCATGAGGCAGGTGGAGTTGTTTTGTCACTGGAAGAGCTGTGCTGCTGCTTCGGGAAGTTGCCATTCACCAGCACACTCCCTTCCCTAGGTGCCATATCCTCTTTCAGACATATGTGCTGCCAGAGCACTTGGTTTCCATGGCAGCGGGAAATGGCTTGGGCACTGAACTTGTCTTTGGCTGTGGAGTTTAGAGCGCCTTGAGTTAGGAGCTCCATGTTCGTTTTGTGTGGGTGCTCAAGCTGCTTGATTCCATCCCACTGGCTCAATGGGCATGGGACAGGACGTGACCCAACAGGGTTTCCTAGACAGCTGCCAGGACAGCTGATGGTATGTGAAGTTCATGAGGCAGGTGGAGTTGTTTTGGCACTGAAGAGCTGTGCTGCTGCTTCAGGCAGTTGCCATTCACCAGCACACTCCCTTCCCTAGGTGCCATATCCTCTTTCAGACATATGTGCTGCCAGAGCACTTGGTTCCCATGGCAGCGGGAAATGGCTTGGGCACTGAACTTGTCTTTGGCTGTGAATTTTTGAGTGCCTTGAGTGAGGAGCTCCATGTTAGTTTTGTGTGGGTGCTGAAGCTGCTTGATTCCATCCCACTGGGCTCAATGGGCATGGGACCGGAAGTGACCCAACAGGGTTTCCTGGATAGCTGCCAGGACAGCTGATGGTATGTGAAGTTCATGAGGCAGGTGGAGTTGTTTTAGCACTGGAAGAGCTGTGCTGGTGCTTCAGGCAGTTGCCATTCACCAGCACACTCCCTTCCCTAGGTGTCATATCCACTTTCAGACATATGTGCTGCCAGAGCACTTGGTTTCCATGGCAGCGGGAAATGGCTTGGGCACTGAACTTGTCTTTGGCTGTGGAGTTTTGAGCGCCTTGAGTGAGGAGCTCCATGTTCGTTTTGTGTGGGTGCTGAAGCTGCTTGGTTCCATCCCACTGGGCTCAATGGGCATGGGACCGGAAGTGACCCAACAGGGTTTCCTAGATAACTGCCAGGACAGCTGATGGTATGTGAAGTTCATGAGGCAGGTGGAGTTGTTTTGGCACTGGAAGAGCTGTGCTGCTGCTTCAGTCAGTTGCCATTCACCAGCACACTCCCTTCCCTAGGTGTCATATCCACTTTCAGACATATGTGCTGCCAGAGCACTTGATTTCTATGGCAGTGGGAAATTGTCTGGGCACTGATTTGTGTTTTTCCTTGTAGTTTTGAGCACCTTGAGTGAGGAGCTCCATGTTCGTTTTGTGTGGGTGCTGAAGCTGCTTGATTCCATCCCACTGGGCTCAATGGGCATGGGACCGGAAATGACCCAACAGGGTTTCCTAGATAGCTGCCAGGACAGCTGATGGTATGTGAAGTTCATGAGGCAGGTGGAGTTGTTTTGGCAGTAGAAGAGCTGTGCTGCTGCTTCGGGCCGTTGCCATTCACCAGCACACTCCCTTCCCTAGGTGTCATATCCACTTTCAGACATATGTGCTGCCAGAGCACTTGGTTTCCATGGCAGCGGGAAATGGCTTGGACCCTGAACTTGTCTTTGGCGAAGAGTTTTGAGCGCCTTGAGTGAGGAGCTCCATGTTAGTTTTGTCTGGATGCTGAAGCTGCTTGATTCCATCCCAGTGTGCTCAATGGGCATGGGACCGGAAGTGACCCAACAGGGTTTCCTAGATAGCTGCCAAGACAGCTGATGGTATGTGAAGTTCATGAGGCAGGTGGAGTTGTTTTGGCAGTGGAAGAGCTGTGCTGCAGCTTCGGTCATTTGAAATTCACCAGCACACTCCCTTCCCTAGGTGTCATATCCACTTTCAGACATATGTGCTGCCAGAGCACTTGGTTTCCATGGCAGCAGGCAATGGCTTGGACACTGAACTTGTCTTTGGATGTGAAATTTTTACTGCCTTGAGTGAGGAGCTCCATGTTCGTTTTGTGTGGGTGCTGAAGCTGCTTGATTCCATCCCACTGGGCTCAATGGGCATGGGACCGGAAGTGACCCAACAGGGTTTCCTGGATAGCTGCCAGGACAGCTGATGGTATGTGAAGTTCATGAGGCTGGTGGAGTTGTTTTGGCACTGGAAGAGCTGTGCTGTTGCTTCGGGCAGTTGCCATTCACCAGCACACTCCCTTCCCTAGGTGTCATATCCACTTTCAGACATATGTGCTGCCAGAGCACTTGATTTCCATGGCAGCGGGAAATGGCTTGGGCACTGAACTTGTCTTTGGCTGTGGAGTTTTGAGCACCTTGAGTGAGGAGCTCCATGTTCGTTTTGTGTGGGTGCTGAAGCTGCTTGATTCCATCCCACTGGGCTCAATGGGCATTTGACCGGAAGTGACCCAACAGGGTTTCCTAGATAGCTGCCAGGACAGCTGATGGTATGTGAAGTTCATGAGGCAGGTGGAGTTGTTTTGTCACTGGAAGAGCTGTGCTGCTGCTTCGGGAAGTTGCCATTCACCAGCACACTCCCTTCCCTAGGTGCCATATCCTCTTTCAGACATATGTGCTGCCAGAGCACTTGGTTTCCATGGCAGCGGGAAATGGCTTGGGCACTGAACTTGTCTTTGGCTGTGGAGTTTAGAGCGCCTTGAGTTAGGAGCTCCATGTTCGTTTTGTGTGGGTGCTCAAGCTGCTTGATTCCATCCCACTGGCTCAATGGGCATGGGACAGGACGTGACCCAACAGGGTTTCCTAGACAGCTGCCAGGACAGCTGATGGTATGTGAAGTTCATGAGGCAGGTGGAGTTGTTTTGGCACTGAAGAGCTGTGCTGCTGCTTCAGGCAGTTGCCATTCACCAGCACACTCCCTTCCCTAGGTGCCATATCCTCTTTCAGACATATGTGCTGCCAGAGCACTTGGTTCCCATGGCAGCGGGAAATGGCTTGGGCACTGAACTTGTCTTTGGCTGTGAATTATTGAGTGCCTTGAGTGAGGAGCTCCATGTTAGTTTTGTGTGGGTGCTGAAGCTGCTTGATTCCATCCCACTGGGCTCAATGGGCATGGGACCGGAAGTGACCCAACAGGGTTTCCTGGATAGCTGCCAGGACAGCTGATGGTATGTGAAGTTCATGAGGCAGGTGGAGTTGTTTTGGCACTGGAAGAGCTGTGCTGGTGCTTCAGGCAGTTGCCATTCACCAGCACACTCCCTTCCCTAGGTGTCATATCCACTTTCAGACATATGTGCTGCCAGAGCACTTGGTTTCCATGGCAGCGGGAAATGGCTTGGGCACTGAACTTGTCTTTGGCTGTGGAGTTTTGAGCGCCTTGAGTGAGGAGCTCCATGTTCGTTTTGTGTGGGTGCTGAAGCTGCTTGGTTCCATCCCACTGGGCTCAATGGGCATGGGACCGGAAGTGACCCAACAGGGTTTCCTAGATAACTGCCAGGACAGCTGATGGTATGTGAAGTTCATGAGGCAGGTGGAGTTGTTTTGGCACTGGAAGAGCTGTGCTGCTGCTTCAGTCAGTTGCCATTCACCAGCACACTCCCTTCCCTAGGTGTCATATCCACTTTCAGACATATGTGCTGCCAGAGCACTTGATTTCTATGGCAGTGGGAAATTGTCTGGGCACTGATTTGTGTTTTTCCTTGTAGTTTTGAGCACCTTGAGTGAGGAGCTCCATGTTCGTTTTGTGTGGGTGCTGAAGCTGCTTGATTCCATCCCACTGGGCTCAATGGGCATGGGACCGGAAGTGACCCAACAGGGTTTCCTAGATAGCTGCCAAGACAGCTGATGGTATGTGAAGTTCATGAGGCAGGTGGAGTTGTTTTGGCAGTGGAAGAGCTGTGCTGCAGCTTCGGTCATTTGAAATTCACCAGCACACTCCCTTCCCTAGGTGTCATATCCACTTTCAGACATATGTGCTGCCAGAGCACTTGGTTTCCATGGCAGCAGGCAATGGCTTGGACACTGAACTTGTCTTTGGATGTGAAATTTTTACTGCCTTGAGTGAGGAGCTCCATGTTCGTTTTGTGTGGGTGCTGAAGCTGCTTGATTCCATCCCACTGGGCTCAATGGGCATGGGACCGGAAGTGACCCAACAGGGTTTCCTGGATAGCTGCCAGGACAGCTGATGGTATGTGAAGTTCATGAGGCTGGTGGAGTTGTTTTGGCACTGGAAGAGCTGTGCTGTTGCTTCGGGCAGTTGCCATTCACCAGCACACTCCCTTCCCTAGGTGTCATATCCACTTTCAGACATATGTGCTGCCAGAGCATTTGGTTTCCATGGCAGCGGGAAATGGCTTGGGCACTGAACTTGTCTTTGGCCGTGGAGTTTTGAGCGCCTTGAGTGAGGAGCTCTATGTTCGTTTTGTGTGGGTGTTGAAGCTGCTTGATTGCATCCCACTGGGCTCAATGGGCATGGGACCGGAAGTGACCCAACAGGGTTTCCTGGATAGCTGCCAGGACAGCTGATGGTATGTGAAGTTCATGAGGCAGGTGGAGTTGTTTTGGCACTGGAAGAGCTGTGCTGCTGCTTCAGGCAGTTGCCATTCACCAGCACACTCCCTTCCCTAGGTGTCATATCCACTTTCAGACATATGTGCTGCCAGAGCACTTGGTTCCCATGGCAGCGGGAAATGGCTTGGGCACTGAACTTGTCTTTGGCTGTGAAGTTTTGAGTGCCTTGAGTGAGGAGCTCCATGTTCGTTTTGTGTGGGTGCTGAAGCTGCTTGATTCCATCCCACTGGGCTCAATGGGCATGGGACCGGAAGTGACCCAACAGGGTTTCCTAGATAGCTGCCAGGACAGCTGATGGTATGTGAAGTTCATGAGGCAGGTGGAGTTGTTTTGGCACTGGAAAAGCTGTGCTGCTGCTTCAGTCAGTTGCCATTCACCAGCACACTCCCTTCCCTAGGTGTCATATCCACTTTCAGACATATGTGCTGCCAGAGCACTTGATTTCTATGGCAGCTGGAAATTGCCTGGGCACTGAATTGTGTTTTTCCTTGTAGTTTTGAGCACCTTGAGTGAGGAGCTCCATGTTCGTTTTGTGTGGGTGCTGAAGCTGCTTGATTCCATCCCACTGGGCTCAATGGGCATGGGACCGGAAATGACCCAACAGGGTTTCCTAGATAGCTGCCAGGACAGCTGATGGTATGTGAAGTTCATGAGGCAGGTGGAGTTGTTTTGGCAGTAGAAGAGCTGTGCTGCTGCTTCGGGCCGTTGCCATTCACCAGCACACTCCCTTCCCTAGGTGTCATATCCACTTTCAGACATATGTGCTGCCAGAGCACTTGGTTTCCATGGCAGCGGGAAATGGCTTGGACACTGAACTTGTCTTTGGCGAAGAGTTTTGAGCGCCTTGAGTGAGGAGCTCCATGTTAGTTTTGTCTGGATGCTGAAGCTGCTTGATTCCATCCCAGTGTGCTCAATGGGCATGGGACCGGAAGTGACCCAACAGGGTTTCCTAGATAGCTGCCAAGATAGCTGATGGTATGTGAAGTTCATGAGGCAGGTGGAGTTGTTTTGTCACTGGAAGAGCTGTGCTGCAGCTTCGGACATTTGAAATTCACCAGCACACTCCCTTCCCTAGGTGTCATATCCACTTTCAGACATATGTGCTGCCAGAGCACTTGGTTTCCATGGCAGCGGGAAATGGCTTGGGCATTGAACTTGTCTTTGGCCGTGAAGTTTTTACTGCCATGAGTGAGGAGCTCCATGTTCGTTTTGTGTGGGTGCTGAAGCTGCTTGATTCCATCCCACTGGGCTCAATGGGCATGGGACCGGAAGTGACCCAACAGGGTTTCCTAGAGAGCTGCCAGGACAGCTGATGGTATGTGAAGTTCATGAGGCAGGTGGAGATGTTTTGGCAGTGGAAGAGCTGTGCTGCTGCTTCTGGCAGTTGCCATTCACCAACATACTCCCTTCCCTAGGTGTCATATCCACTTTCAGACTTATGTGCTGCCAGAGCACTTGGTTTCCATGGCAGCGGGAAATGGCTTGGGCACTGAACTTGTCTTTGGCCGTGGAGTTTTGAGCACCTTGTGTGAGGAGCTCCATGTTCGTTTTGTGTGGGTGCTCAAGCTGCTAGATTCCATCTCACTGGGCTCAATGGGCATGGGACAGGAAGTGACCCAACAGGGTTTCCTAGATAGCTGCCGAGACAGCTGATGGTATGTGAAGTTTATGAGGCAGGTGGAGTTGATTTGGCACTGGAAGAGCTGTGCTGCTGTTTCGGGCAGTTGTCATTCACCAGCACACTCCCTCCCTAGGTGTCATATCCACTTTCAGACATATGTGCTGCCGGAGCATGTGGTTTCCATGGCAGCGGGAAATGGCCTGGTCACTGAACTTGTCTTTGGCCGTGGAGTTTTGAGCACCTTGAGTGAGGAGCTCCATGTTCGTTTTGTGTGGGTGCTCAAGCTGCTTGATTCCATCCCACTGGGCTCAATGGGCATGGGACCGGAAGTGACCCAACAGGGTTTCCTAGATAGCTGCCAAGACAGCTGATGGTAGGTGAAGTTCATGAGGCAGGTGGAGTTGTTTTGGCACTGGAAGAGCTGTGCTGCTGCTTCGGGCAGTTGCCATTCACCAGCACACTCCCTTCCCTAGGTGTCATATCCACTTTCAGACATATGTGCTGCCAGAGCACTTGGTTTCCATGGCAGCGGGAAATGGCTTGGGCACTGAACTTGTCTTTGGCTGTGGCGTTTTGAGCACCTTGAGTGAGGAGCTCCATGTTCGTTTTGTGTGGGTGCTGAAGCTGCTTGATTCCATCCCACTGGGCTCAATGGGCATGGGACCGGAAGTGACCCAACAGGGTTTCCTAAACAGCTGCCAGGACAGCTGATGGTATGTGAAGTTCATGAGGCAGGTGGAGTTGTTTTGGCAGTGGAAGAGCTGTGCTGCTGCTTCGGGCAGTTGCCATTCACCAGCACACTCCCTTCCCTAGGTGTCATATCCACTTTCAGACTTATGTGCTGCCAGAGCACTTGGTTTCCATGGCAGCGGGAAATGGCTTGGGCACTGAACTTGTCTTTGGACGTGGAGTTTTGAGCGCCTTGAGTGAGGAGCTCCATGTTCGTTTTGTGTGGGTGCTGAAGCTGCTTGATTCCATCCCAGTGCGCTCAATGGGCATGGGACCGAAAGTGACCCAACAGGGTTTCCTACATAACTGCCAGGACAGCTGATGGTATGTGAAGTTCATGAGGCAGGTGGAGTTGTTTTGGCACTGGAAGAGCTGTGCTGCTGCTTCGGACATTTGAAATTCACCAGCACACTCCCTTCCCTAGGTGTCATATCCACTTTCAGACATATGTGCTGCCAGAGCACTTGGTTTCCATGGCAGCGGGAAATGGCTTGGGCACTGAACTTGTCTTTGGCCGTGGAGTTTTAAGCACCTTGTGTGAGGAGCTCCATGTTCGTTTTGTGTGGGTGCTCAAGCTGCTTGATTGCATCCCACTGGGCTCAATGGGCATGGGACCGGAAGTGACCCAACAGGGTTTCCTAGATAGCTGCCAGGACAGCTGATGGTATGTGAAGTTCATGAGGCAGGTGGAGTTGTTTTGGCAGTGGAAGAGCTGTGCTGCTGCTTCGGGCAGTTGCCATTCATCAGCACACTCCCTTCCCTAGGTGTCATATCCACTTTCAGACATATGTGCTGCCAGAGCACTTGGTTTCCATGGCAGCGGGAAATAGCTTGGGCACTGAACTTGTCTTTGGCTGTGGAGTTTTGAGCGCCTTGAGTGAGGAGCTCCATGTTCGTTTTGTGTGGGTGCTGAAGCTGCTTGATTCCATCCCACTGGGCTCAATGGGCATGGGACCGGAAGTGACCCAACAGGGTTTCCTAGATAGCTGCCAAGACAGCTGATGGTAGGTGAAGTTCATGAGGCAGGTGGAGTTGTTTTGGCACTGGAAGAGCTGTGCTGCTGCTTCGGGCAGTTGCCATTCACCAGCACACTCCCTTCCCTAGGTGTCATATCCACTTTCAGACCTATGTGCTGCCAGAGCACTTGGTTTCCATGGCAGCGGGAAATGGCTTGGGCACTGAACTTGTCTTTGGCTGTGGAGTTTTGAGCGCCTTGAGTGAGGAGCTCCATGTTCGTTTTGTGTGGGTGCTGAAGCTGCTTGATTTCATCCCACTGGGCTCAATGGGCATGGGACCGGAAGTGACCCAACAGGGTTTCCTGGATAGCTGCCAGGACAATTGATGGTATGTGAAGTTCATGAGGCAGGTGGAGTTGTTTTGGCACTGGAAGAGCTGTGCTGCTGCTTCGGGCAGTTGCCATTCACCAGCACACTCCCTTCCCTAGGTGCCATATCCACTTTCAGACCTATGTGCTGCCAGAGCACTTGGTTTCCATGGCAGCGGGAAATGGCTTGGGCACTGAACTTGTCTTTGGCTGTGGCGTTTTGAGCGCCTTGAGTGAGGAGCTCCATGGTCGTTTTGTGTGGGTGCTGAAGCTGCTTGATTCCATCCCACTGGGCTCAATGGGCATGGGACCGGAAGTGACCCAACAGGGTTTCCTAGATAGCTGCCAGGACAGCTGATGGCATGTGAAGTTCATGAGGCAGGTGGAGTTGTTTTGGCAGTGGAAGAGCTGTGCTGCTGATTCGAGCAGTTGCCATTCACCAACACACTCCCTTCCCTAGGTGTCATATCCACTTTCAGACATATGTGCTGTCAGAGCACTTGGTTTCCATGGCAGCGGGAAATGGCTTGGGCACTGAACTTGTCTTTGGATGTGAAGTTTTTACTGCCTTGAGTGAGGAGCTCCATGTTCGTTTTGTGTGGGTGCTGAAGCTGCTTGATTCCATCCCAGTGCGCTCAATGGGCATGGGAACGGAAGTGACCCAACAGGGTTTCCTAGATAGCTGCCAGGACAGCTGATGGTATGTGAAGTTCATGAGGCAGGTGGAGTTGTTTTGGCAGTGGAAGAGCTGTGCTGCTGCTTCGAGCAGTTGCCATTCACCAACAGACTCCCTTCCCTAGGTGTCATATCCACTTTCAGACATATGTGCTGCCTGAGCACCTGGTTTCCATGGCAGCGGGAAATGACTTGGGCACTGAACTTGTCTTTGGCCGTGGAGTTTTGAGCGCCTTGAGTGAGGAGCTCCATGTTCGTTTTGTGTGGGTGCTGAAGCTGCTTGATTCCATCCCACTGGGCTCAATGGGCATGGGACCGGAAGTGACCCAACAGGGTTTCCTAGATAACTGCCAGGACAGCTGATGGTATGTGAAGTTCATGAGGCAGGTGGAGTTGTTTTGGCACTGGAAGAGCTGTGCTGCTGCTTCAGGCAGTTGCCTTTCACCAGCACACTCCCTTCCCTAGGTGTCATATCCACTTTCAGACATATGTGCTGCCAGAGCACTTGGTTTCCATGGCAGCGGGAAATGGCTTGGGCACTGAACTTGTCTTTGGCCGTGGAGTTTTGAGCACCTTGTGTGAGGAGCTCCATGTTCGTTTTGTGTGGGTGCTCAAGCTGCTTGATTGCATCCCACTGGGCTCAATGGGCATGGGACCGGAAGTGACCCAACAGGGTTTCCTAGATAGCTGCCAGGACAGCTGATGGTATGTGAAGTTCATGAGGAAAGTGGAGTTGTTTTGGCACTGGAAGAGCTGTGCTGCTGCTTCGGGCAGTTGCCATTCACCAGCACACTCCCTTCCCTAGGTGTCATATCCACTTTCAGACATATGTGCTGCCAGAGCACTTGGTTTCCATGGCAGCGGGAAATGGCTTGGACACTGAACTTGTCTTTGGATGTGAATTTTTTACTGCCTTGAGTGAGGAGCTCCATGTTCGTTTTGTGTGGGTGCTGAAGCTGCTTGATTGCATCCCACTGGGATCAATGGGCATGGGACCGGAAGTGACCCAACAGGGTTTCCTGGATAGCTGCCAGGACAATTGATGGTATGTGAAGTTCATGAGGCAGGTGGAGTTGTTTTGCCACTGGAAGAGCTGTGCTGCTGCTTCGGGCAGTTGCCATTCACCAGCACACTCCCTTCCCTAGGTGCCATATCCACTTTCAGACATATGTGCTGCCAGAGCACTTGGTTTCCATGGCAGCGGGAAATGGCTTGGGCACTGAACTTGTCTTTGGCTGTGGCGTTTTGAGCGCCTTGAGTGAGGAGCTCCATGTTCGTTTTGTGTGGGTGCTGAAGCTGCTTGATTCCATCCCACTGGGCTCAATGGGCGTGGGACCGGAAGTGACCCAACAGGGTTTCCTAGATAGCTGCCAGGAGAGCTGATGGCATGTGAAGTTCATGAGGCAGGTGGAGTTGTTTTGGCACTGGAAGAGCTGTGCTGCTGCTTCGAGCAGTTGCCATTCAACAGCACACTCCCTTCCCTAGGTGTCATATCCACCTTCAGACATATGTGCTGTCAGAGCACTTGGTTTCCATGGCAGCGGGAAATGGCTTGGGCACTGAACTTGTCTTTGGCCGTGGAGTTTTGAGCGCCTTGAGTGAGGAGCTCCATGTTCGTTTTGTGTGGGTGCTGAAGCTGCTTGATTCCATCCCACTGGGCTCAATGGGCATGGGACCGGAAGTGACCCAACAGGGTTTCCTAGATAGCTGCCAGGACAGCTGATGGTATGTGAAGTTCATGAGGCAGGTGGAGTTGTTTTGGCAGTGGAAGAGCTGTGCTGCTGCTTCGGGCAGTTGCCATTCACCTCCACACTCCCTTCCCTAGGTGTCATATCCACTTTCAGACATATGTGCTGCCAGAGCACTTGGTTTCCATGGCAGCGGGAAATGGCTTGGGCACTGAACTTGTCTTTGGCTGTGAAGTTTTTACCGCCATGAGTGAGGAGCTCCATGTTCGTTTTGTGTGGGTGCTGAAGCTGCTTGATTCCATCGCACTGGGCTCAATGGGCATGGGACCGGAAGTGACCCAACAGGGTTTCCTGGATAGCTGCCAGGACAGCTGATGGTATGTGAAGTTCATGAGGCAGGTGGAGTTGTTTTGGCACTGGAGAGCTGTGCTGCTGCTTCGGGCAGTTGCCATTCAACAACACACTCCCTTCCCTAGGTGTCATATCCACTTTCAGACATATGTGCTGCCAGAGCACCTGATTTCCATGGCAGTGGGAAATGGCTTGGGCACTGAACTTGTCTTTGGCCGTGGAGTTTTGAGCACCTTGAGTGAGGAGCTCCATGTTCGTTTTTTGTGGGTTCTCAAGCTGCTTGATTGCATCCCACTGGGCTCAATGGGCATTTGACCGGAAGTGACCCAACAGGGTTTCCTGGATAGCTGCCAGGACAATTGATGGTATGTGAAGTTCATGAGGCAGGTGGAGTTGTTTTGCCACTGGAAGAGCTGTGCTGCTGCTTCGGGCAGTTGCCATTCACCAGCACACTCCCTTCCCTAGGTGCCATATCCACTTTCAGACATATGTGCTGCCAGAGCACTTGGTTTCCATGGCAGCGGGAAATGGCTTGGGCACTGAACTTGTCTTTGGCTGTGGCGTTTTGAGCGCCTTGAGTGAGGAGCTCCATGTTCGTTTTGTGTGGGTGCTGAAGCTGCTTGATTCCATCCCACTGGGCTCAATGGGCGTGGGACCGGAAGTGACCCAACAGGGTTTCCTAGATAGCTGCCAGGAGAGCTGATGGCATGTGAAGTTCATGAGGCAGGTGGAGTTGTTTTGGCACTGGAAGAGCTGTGCTGCTGCTTCGAGCAGTTGCCATTCACCAACACACTCCCTTCCCTAGGTGTCATATCCACCTTCAGACATATGTGCTGTCAGAGCACTTGGTTTCCATGGCAGCGGGAAATGGCTTGGGCACTGAACTTGTCTTTGGCCGTGGAGTTTTGAGCGCCTTGAGTGAGGAGCTCCATGTTCGTTTTGTGTGGGTGCTGAAGCTGCTTGATTCCATCCCACTGGGCTCAATGGGCATGGGACCGGAAGTGACCCAACAGGGTTTCCTAGATAGCTGCCAGGACAGCTGATGGTATGTGAAGTTCATGAGGCAGGTGGAGTTGTTTTGGCACTGGAAGAGCTGTGCTGCTGCTTCGGGCAGTTGCCATTCACCACCACACTCCCTTCCCTAGGTGTCATATCCACTTTCAGACATATGTGCTGCCAGAGCACTTGGTTTCCATGGCAGCGGGAAATGGCTTGGGCACTGAACTTGTCTTTGGCTGTGAAGTTTTTACCGCCATGAGTGAGGAGCTCCATGTTCGTTTTGTGTGGGTGCTGAAGCTGCTTGATTCCATCGCACTGGGCTCAATGGGCATGGGACCGGAAGTGACCCAACAGGGTTTCCTAGATAGCTGCCAGGACAGCTGATGGTATGTGAAGTTCATGAGGCAGGTGGAGTTGTTTTGGCACTGGAGAGCTGTGCTGCTGCTTCGGGCAGTTGCCATTCACCACCACACTCCCTTCCCTAGGTGTCATATCCACTTTCAGACATATGTGCTGCCAGAGCACCTGATTTCCATGGCAGTGGGAAATGGCTTGGGCACTGAACTTGTCTTTGGCCGTGGAGTTTTGAGCACCTTGAGTGAGGAGCTCCATGTTCGTTTTTTGTGGGTTCTCAAGCTGCTTGATTGCATCCCACTGGGCTCAATGGGCATTTGACCGGAAGTGACCCAACAGGGTTTCCTAGATAGCTGCCAGGACAGCTGATGGTATGTGAAGTTCATGAGGCAGGTGGAGTTGTTTTGGCACTGGAAGAGCTGTGCTGCTGCTTCGGGCAGTTGCCATTCACCAACACACTCCCTTCCCTAGGTGTCATATCCACTTTCAGACATATGTGCTGCCAGAGCACTTGGTTTCCATGGCAGCGGGAAATGGCTTGGGCACTGAACTTGTCTTTGGATGTGGCGTTTTGAGCGCCTTGAGTGAGGAGCTCCATGTTCGTTTTGTGTGGGTGCTGAAGCTGCTTGATTCCATCCCACTGGGCTCAATGGGCATGGGACCGGAAGTGACCCAACAGGGTTTCCTAGATAGCTGCCAGGACAGCTGATGGCATGTGAAGTTCATGAGGCAGGTGGAGTTGTTTTAGCAGTGGAAGAGCTGTGCTGCTGCTTCGGGCAGTTGCCATTCACCACCACACTCCCTTCCCTAGGTGCCATATCCTCTTTCAGACATATGTGCTGCCAGAGCACTTGGTTTCCATGGCAGCGGGAAATGGCTTGGGCACTGAACTTGTCTTTGGCTGTGGAGTTTAGAGCGCCTTGAGTGAGGAGCTCCATGTTCGTTTTTTGTGGGTGCTGAAGCTGCTTGATTCCATCCCACTGGGCTCAATGGGCATGGGACCGGAAGTGACCCAACAGGGTTTCCTAGATAGCTGCCAGGACAGCTGATGGTATGTGAAGTTCATGAGGCAGGTGGAGTTGTTTTGGCACTGGAAGAGCTGTGCTGCTGCTTCGGGCAGTTGCCATTCACCAGCACACTCCCTTCCCTAGGTGTCATATCCACTTTCAGACATATGTGCTGCCAGAGCACTTGGTTTCCATGGCAGCGGGAAATGGCTTCGGCATTGAACTTCTCTTTGGCCGTGAAGTTTTTACTGCCATGAGTGAGGAGCTCCATGTTCGTTTTGTGTGGGTGCTGAAGCTGCTTGATTCCATCCCACTGGGCTCAATGGGCATGGGACCGGAAGTGACCCAACAGGGTTTCCTAGAGAGCTGCCAGGACAGCTGATGGTATGTGAAGTTCATGAGGCAGGTGGAGATGTTTTGGCAGTGGAAGAGCTGTGCTGCTGCTTCGGGCAGTTGCCATTCACCAACACACTCCCTTCCCTAGGTGTCATATCCACTTTCAGACTTATGTGCTGCCAGAGCACTTGGTTTCCATGGCAGCGGGAAAATGACTTGGTCACTGAACTTGTCTTTGGCTGTGGAGTTTTGAACGCCTTGAGTGAGGAGCTCCATGTTCGTTTTGTGTGGGTGCTGAAGCTGCTTGATTCCATCCCACTGGGCTCAATGGGCATGGGACCGGAAGTGACCCAACAGGGTTTCCTAGATAGCTGCCAGGACAGCTGATGGTATGTGAAGTTTTTGAGGCAGGTGGAGTTGTTTTGGCACTGGAAGAGCTGTGCTGCTGCGTCGGGCTTTTGCCATTCACCAGCACACTCCCTTCCCTAGGTGTCATATCCACTTTCAGACATATGTGCTGCCAGAGCACTTGGTTTCCATGGCAGCAGGCAATGGCTTGGACACTGAACTTGTCTTTGGCTGTGGAGTTTAGAGCGCCTTGAGTGAGGAGCTCCATGTTCGTTTTGTGTGGGTGCTGAGGCTGATTGATTCCATCCCACTGGGCTCAATGGGCATGGGACCGGAAGTGACCCAACAGGGTTTCCTGGATAGCTGCCAGGACAGCTGATGGTATGTGAAGTTCATGAGGCAGGTGGAGTTGTTTTGGCAGTGGAAGAGCTGTGCTGTTGCTTCGGGCAGTTGCCATTCACCAGCACACTCCCTTCCCTAGGTGTCATATCCACTTTCAGACATATGTGCTGCCAGAGCATTTGGTTTCCATGGCAGCGGGAAATGGCTTGGGCACTGAACTTGTCTTTGGCTGTGGCGTTTATAGCGCCTTGAGTGAGGAGCTCCATGTTCGTTTTGTGTGGGTGCTGAAGCTGCTTGATTCCATCCCACTGGGCTCAATGGGCATGGGACCGGAAGTGACCCAACAGGGTTTCCTAGATTGCTGCCAGGACAGCTGATGGTATGTGAAGTTCATGAGGCAGGTGGAGTTGTTTTGGCAGTGGAAGAGCTGTGCTGCTGCTTCAGGCAGTTGCCATTCACAAACACACTGCCTTCCCTAGGTGTCATATCCACCTTCAGACATATGTGCTGCCAGAGCACTTGGTTTCCATGGCAGCGGGAAATGGCTTGGGCACTGAACTTCTCTTTGGCCGTGAAGTTTTTACCGCCATGAGTGAGGAGCTCCATGTTCGTTTTGTGTGGGTGCTGAAGCTGCTTGATTCCATCCCACTGGGCTCAATGGGCATGGGACCGGAAGTGACCCAACAGGGTTTCCTGGATAGCTGCCAGGAGAGCTGATGGTATGTGAAGTTCATGAGGCAGGTGGAGTTGTTTTGGCACTGGAAGAGCTGTGCTGCTGCTTCGGGCAGTTGCCATTCACCAGCACACTCCCTTCCCTAGGTGTCATATCCACTTTCAGACATATGTGCTGCCAGAGCACTTGGTTTCCATGGCAGCGGGAAATGGCTTGGGCACTAAACTTGTCTTTGGCTGTGGCGTTTTGAGCACCTTGAGTGAGGAGCTCCATGTTCGTTTTGTGTGGGTGCTGAAGCTGCTTGATTCCATCCCACTGGGCTCAATGGGCATGGGACCGGAAGTGACCCAACAGGGTTTCCTAATCAGCTGCCAGGACAGCTGATGGTATGTGAAGTTCATGAGGCAGGTGGAGTTGTTTTGGCACTGGAAGAGCTGTGCTGCTGCTTCGGGCAGTTGCCATTCACAAGCACACTCCCTTCCCTAGGTGTCATATCCACTTTCAGACTTATGTGCTGCCAGAGCACTTGGTTTCCATGGCAGCGGGAAATGGCTTGGGCACTGAACTTGTCTTTGGCTATGGAATTTTGAGCACCTTGAGTGAGGAGCTCCATGTTAGTTCTGTGTGGGTGCTGAAGCTGCTTGATTCCATCCCACTGGGCTCAATGGGCATGGGACCGGAAGTGACCCAACAGGGTTTCCTAGATAGCTGCCAGGAGAGCTGATGGTATGTGAAGTTTATGAGGCAGGTGGAGTTGTTTTGGCAGTGGAAGAGCTGTGCTGCTGCTTCGGGCAGTTGCCATTCACCAGCACACTCCCTTCCCTAGGTGTCATATCCACTTTCAGACATATGTGCTGCCAGAGCACTTGGTTTCCATGGCAGCAGGCAATGGCTTGGACACTGAACTTGTCTTTGGCTGTGGAGTTTAGAGCGCCTTGAGTGAGGAGCTCCATGTTCGTTTTGTGTGGGTGCTGAGGCTGATTGATTGCATCCCACTGGGATCAATGGGCATGGGACCGGAAGTGACCCAACAGGGTTTCCTGGATAGCTGCCAGGACAGCTGATGGTATGTGAAGTTCATGAGGCAGGTGGAGTTGTTTTGGCACTGGAAGAGCTGTGCTGTTGCTTCGGGCAGTTGCCATTCACCAGCACACTCCCTTCCCTAGGTGTCATATCCACTTTCAGACATATGTGCTGCCAGAGCATTTGGTTTCCATGGCAGTGGGAAATGGCTTGGGCACTGAACTTGTCTTTGGCTGTGGCGTTTATAGCGCCTTGAGTGAGGAGCTCCATGTTCGTTTTGTGTGGGTGCTGAAGCTGCTTGATTCCATCCCACTGGGCTCAATGTGCATGGGACCGGAAGTGACCCAACAGGGTTTCCTAGATAGCTGCCAAGACAGCTGATGGTATGTGAAGTTCATGAGGCAGGTGGAGTTGTTTTGGCACTGGAAGAGCTGTGCTGCTGCTTCGGGCAGTTGCCATTCACCAGCACACTCCCTTCCCTAGGTGTCATATCCACTTTCAGACATATGTGCTGCCAGAGCACTTGGTTTCCATGGCAGCAGGGAATGGCTTGGACACTGAACTTGTCTTTGGATGTGAAGTTTTTACTGCCTTGAGTGAGGAGCTCCATGTTCGTTTTGTGTGGGTGCTGAAGCTGCTTGATTCCATCCCACTGGGCTCAATGGGCATGGGACCGGAAGTGACCCAACAGGGTTTCCTAGATAGCTGCCAGGACAGCTGATGGTATGTGAAGTTCATGAGGCAGGTGGAGTTGTTTTGGCACTGGAAGAGCTGTGCTGCTGCTTCGGGCAGTTGCCATTCACCAGCACACTCCCTCCCTAGGTGTCATATCCACTTTCAGACATATGTGCTGCCGGAGCATTTGGTTTCCATGGCAGCGGGAAATGGCTTGGGCACTGAACTTGTCTTTGGCCGTGGAGTTTTGAGCACCTTGAGTGAGGAGCTCCATGTTCGTTTTGTGTGGGTGTTGAAGCTGCTTGATTCCATCCCACTGGGCTCAATGGGCATGGGACCGGAAGTGACACAACAGGGTTTCCTAGATAGCTGCCAGGACAGCTGATGGTATGTGAACTTCATGAGGCAGGTGGAGTTGTTTTGGCAGTGGAAGAGCTGTGCTGCTGCTTCGGGCAGTTGCCATTCACCAGCACACTCCCTCCCTAGGTGTCATATCCACTTTCAGACATATGTGCTGCCGGAGCATTTGGTTTCCATGGCAGCGGGAAATGGCTTGGGCACTGAACTTGTCTTTGGCCGTGGAGTTTTGAGCGCCTTGAGTGAGGAGCTCCATGTTCGTTTTGTGTGGGTGCTGAAGCTGCTTGATTCCATCCCACTGGGCTCAATGGGCATGGGACCGGAAGTGACCCAACAGGGTTTCCTGGATAGCTGCCAGGACAGCTGATGGTATGTGAAGTTCATGAGGCAGGTGGAGTTGTTTTGGCACTGGAAGAGCTGTGCTGCTGCTTCGGGCAGTTGCCATTCACCAGCACACTCCCTTCCCTAGGTGTCATATCCACTTTCAGACATATGTGCTGCCAGAGCACTTGGTTTCCATGGCAGCGGGAAATGGCTTGGGCACTAAACTTGTCTTTGGCTGTGGCGTTTTGAGCACCTTGAGTGAGGAGCTCCATGTTCGTTTTGTGTGGGTGCTGAAGCTGCTTGATTCCATCCCACTGGGCTCAATGGGCATGGGACCGGAAGTGACCCAACAGGGTTTCCTAATCAGCTGCCAGGACAGCTGATGGTATGTGAAGTTCATGAGGCAGGTGGAGTTGTTTTGGCACTGGAAGAGCTGTGCTGCTGCTTCGGGCAGTTGCCATTCACCAGCACACTCCCTTCCCTAGGTGTCATATCCACTTTCAGACTTATGTGCTGCCAGAGCACTTGGTTTCCATGGCAGCGGGAAATGGCTTGGGCACTGAACTTGTCTTTGGCTATGGAATTTTGAGCACCTTGAGTGAGGAGCTCCATGTTAGTTCTGTGTGGGTGCTGAAGCTGCTTGATTCCATCCCACTGGGCTCAATGGGCATGGGACCGGAAGTGACACAACAGGGTTTCCTAGATAGCTGCCAGGACAGCTGATGGTATGTGAAGTTTATGAGGCAGGTGGAGTTGTTTTGGCAGTGGAAGAGCTGTGCTGCTGCTTCGGGCAGTTGCCATTCACCAGCACACTCCCTTCCCTAGGTGTCATATCCACTTTCAGACATATGTGCTGCCAGAGCACTTGATTTCTATGGCAACGGGAAATGGCCTGGGCACTCTATTGTGTTTTGGCTGTGAAGTTTTGAGCACCTTGAGTGAGGAGCTCCATGTTCATTTTGTGTGGGTGCTCAAGCTGCTTGATTCCATTCCACTGGGCTCAATGGGCATGGGACCGGAAGTGACCCAACAGGGTTTCCTAGATAGATGCCAGGACAGCTGATGGTATGTGAAGTTCATGAGGAAAGTGGAAATGTTTTGGCAGTGGAAGAGCTGTGCTGCTGCGTCGGGCAGTTGCCATTCACCAGCACACTCCCTTCCCTAGGTGTCATATCCACTTTCAGACATATGTGCTGCCAGAGCACTTGGTTTCCATGGCAGCGGGAAATGGCTTGGGCACTGAACTTGTTTTTGGCTATGGAGTTTTGAGCGCCTTGAGTGAGGAGCTCCATGTTCGTTTTGTGTGGGTGCTGAAGCTGCTTGATTCCATCCTACTGGGCTCAATGGGCATGGAAACGGAAGTGAGCCAACAGGGTTTCCTAGATAGCTGCCAAGACAGCTGATGGTATGTGAAGTTCATGAGGCAGGTGGAGTTGTTTTGGCACTGGAGAGCTGTGCTGCTGCTTCGGGCAGTTGCCATTCACCAACAGACTCCCTTCCCTAGGTGTCATATCCACTTTCAGACATATGTGCTGCCAGAGCACATGGTTTCCATGGCAGCGGGAAATGACTTGGGCACTGAACTTGTCTTTGGCCGTGGAGTTTTGAGCGCCTTGAGTGAGGAGCTCCATGTTCGTTTTGTGTGGGTGCTGAAGCTGCTTGATTCGATCCCACTGGGCTCAATGGGCATGGGACCGGAAGTGACCCAACAGGGTTTCCTAGATAGCTGCCAGGACAGCTGATGGTATGTGAAGTTCATGAGGCAGGTGGAGTTGTTTTGGCACTGGAAGAGCTGTGCTGCTGCTTCGGGCAGTTGCCATTCACCAGCACACTCCCTTCCCTAGGTGTCATATCCACTTTCAGACATATGTGCTGCCAGAGCACTTGGTTTCCATGGCAGCGGGAAATGGCTTGGGCACTGAACTTGTCTTTCGCTGTGGCGTTTTGAGCGCCTTGAGTGAGGAGCTCCATGTTCGTTTTGTGTGGGTGCTGAAGCTGCTTGATTCCATCCCACTGGGCTCAATGGGCATGGGACCGGAAGTGACCCAACAGGGTTTCCTAGATAGCTGCCAGGACAGCTGATGGCATGTGAAGTTCATGAGGCAGGTGGAGTTGTTTTGGCAGTGGAAGAGCTGTGCTGCTGCTTCGAGCAGTTGCCATTCACCAACACACTCCCTTCCCTAGTTCTCATATCCACCTTCAGACATATGTGCTTTCAGAGCACTTGGTTTCTATGGCAGCGGGAAATGGCTTGGGCACTGAACTTGTCTTTGGCTGTGGAGTTTTTACTGCCTTGAGTGAGGAGCTCCATGTTCGTTTTGTGTGGGTGCTGAAGCTGCTTGATTCCATCCCACTGGGCTCAATGGGCATGGGAGCGGAAGTGACCCAACAGGGTTTCCTAGATAGCTGCCAGGACAGCTGATGGTATGTGAAGTTCATGAGGCAGGTGGAGTAGTTTCGGCACTGGAAGAGCTGTGCTGCTGCGTCGGGCAGTTGCCATTCACCAACACACTCCCTTCCCTAGGTGTCATATCCACTTTCAGACAAATGTGCTGCCAGAGCACTTGGTTTCCATGGCAGCAGGAAATGGCTTGGGCACTGAACTTGTCTTTGGCTGTGAAGTTTTGAGCGCCTTGAGTGAGGAGCTCCATGTTCGTTTTGTGTGGGTGCTGAAACTGCTTGATTCCATCCCACTGGGCTCAATGGGCATGGGACCGGAAGTGACCCAACAATTTTTCCTTGATAGCTGCCAGGACAGCTGATGGTATGTGAAGTTCATGAGGCAGGTGGAGTTGTTTTGGCACTGGAAGAGCTGTGCTGCTGCTTCGGGCAGTTGTCATTCACCACCACACTCCCTTCCCTAGGTGTCATATCCACTTTCAGACATATGTGCTGCCAGAGCACTTGGTTTCTATGGCAGCGGGAAATGGCTTGGGCACTGAACTTGTCTTTGGCTGTGGAGTTTAGAGCGCCTTGAGTGAGGTGCTCCATGTTCGTTTTGTGTGGGTGCTGAAGCTGCTTGATTGCATCCCACTGGGCTCAATGGGCATGGGACCGGAAGTGACCCAACAGGGTTTCCTAGATAGCTGCCAGGACAGCTGATGGTATGTGAAGTTCATGAGGCAGGTGGAGTTGTTTTGGCACTGGAAGAGCTGTGCTGCTGCTTCAGGCAGTTGCCATTCACCAACACACTCCCTTCCCTAGGTGTCATATCCACTTTCAGACATATGTGCTGCCAGAGCACTTGATTTCCATGTCAGCGGGAAATGGCTTGGGCACTGAACTTGTCTTTGGCTGTGGAGTTTAGAGCGCCTTGAGTGAGGAGCTCCATGTTCGTTTTGTGTGGGTGCTGAAGCTGCTTGATTCCATCCCACTGGGCTCAATGGGCATGGGACCGGAAGTGACTCAACAGGGTTTCCTAAATAGCTGCCAGGAGAGCTGATGGTATGTGAAGTTCATGAGGCAGGTGGAGTTGTTTTGGCACTGGAAGAGCTGTGCTGCTGCTTCGGGCAGTTGCCATTCACCAGCACATTCAATTCCCTAGGTGTCATATCCACTTTCAGACATATGTGCTGCCAGAGCACTTGATTTCCGTGGCAGCGGGAAAAGGCTTGGGCACTGAACATGTCTTTCGCCATGTAGTTTTTAGCGCCTTGAGTGAGGAGCTCCATGTTCGTTTTGTGCGGGTGCTGAAGCTGCTTGATTCCATCCCTCTGGGCTAAATGGGCATGGGACCGGAAGTGACCCAACAGGGTTTCCTAGATAGCTGCCAGGACAGCTGATGGTATGTGAAGTTCATGAGGCAGGTGGAGTTGTTTTGGCAGTGGAAGAGCTGTGCTGCTGCTTCGGGCAGTTGCCATTCACCACCACACTCCCTTCCCTAGGTGCCATATCCACTTTCAGACATATGTGCTGCCAGAGCACTTGGTTTCCATGGCAGCGGGAAATGGCTTGGGCACTGAACTTGTCTTTGGCCGTCGAGTTTTGAGCGCCTTCAGTGAGGAGCTCCATGTTCATTTTGTGTGGGTGCTGAAGCTGCTTGATTCCATCCCACTGGGCTCAATGGGCATGGGACCGGAAGTGACCCAACAGGGTTTCCTAGATAGCTGCCAGGACAGCTGATGGAATGTGAAGTTCATGAGGCAGGTGGAGTTGTTTTGGCACTGGAAGAGCTGTGCTGCTGCTTCGGGCAGTTGCCATTCACCAGCACACTCCCTCCCTAGGTGTCATATCCTCTTTCTGACATATGTGCTGCCAGAGCACTTGGTTTCCATGGCAGCGGGAAATGGCTTGGGCACTGAACTTGTCTTTGGCCGTGGAGTTTTGAGCGCCTTGAGTGAGGAGCTCCATGTTCGTTTTGTGTGGGTGCTCAAGCTGCTTGATTCCATCCCACTGGGCTCAATGGGCATGGGACCGAAAGTGACCCAACAGGGTTTCCTAGATAGCTGCCAGGACAGCTGATGGTATGTGAAGTTCATATGGAAGGTGGAGTTGTTTTGGCACTCGAAGAGCTGTGCTGCTGCTTCGGGCAGTTGCCATTCACCAACACACTCCCTTCCCTAGGTGCCATATCCTCTTTCAGACATATGTGCTGCCAGAGCACTTGGTTTCCATGGCAGCGGGAAATGGCTTGGGCACTGAATTTGTCTTTGGCTGTGGAGTTTAGAGCGCCTTGAGTGAGGAGCTCCATGTTCGTTTTTTGTGGGTGCTGAAGCTGCTTGATTCCATCCCTCTGGGCTCAATGGGCATGGGACCGGAAGTGACCCAACAGGGTTTCCTAGATAGCGGCCAAGGCAGCTGATGGTATGTGAAGTTCATGAGGCAGGTGGAGTTGTTTTGGCAGTGGAAGAGCTGTGCTGCTGCTTCGGGCAGTTGCCATTCACCAACAGACTCCCTTCCCTAGGTGTCATATCCACTTTCAGACATATGTGCTGCCAGAGCACTTGGTTTCCATGGCAGCGGGAAATGGCTTGGACACTGAACTTGTCTTTGGCGAAGAGTTTTGAGCGCCTTGAGTGAGGAGCTCCATGTTAGTTTTGTCTGGATGCTGAAGCTGCTTGATTCCATCCCAGTGCGCTCAATGGGCATGGGACCGGAAGTGACCCAACAGGGTTTCCTAGATAGCTGCCAGGACAGCTGATGGTATGTGAAGTTCATGAGGCAGGTGGAGTTGTTTTGGCAGTGGAAGAGCTGTGCTGCAGCTTCGGACATTTGAAATTCACCAGCACACTCCCTTCCCTAGGTGTCATATCCACTTTCAGACATATGTGCTGCCAGAGCACTTGGTTTCCATGGCAGCGGCAAATAACTTGGGCACTGAACTTGTCTTTGGCTGTGGAGTTTTTACTGCCATGAGTGAGGAGCTCCATGTTCGTTTTGTGTGGGTGCTGAAGCTGCTTGATTCCATCCCACTGGGCTCAATGGGCATGGGACCGGCAGTGACCCAACAGGGTTTCCTAGATAGCTGCCAGGACAGCTGATGGTATGTGAAGTTCATGAGGAAAGTGGAAATGTTTTGGCACTGGAAGAGCTGTGCTGCTGCGTCGGGCAGTTGCCATTCACCAGCACACTCCCTTCCCTAGGTGTCATATCCACTTTCAGACATATGTGCTGCCAGAGCACTTGGTTTCCATGGCAGCGGGAAATGGCTTGGGCACTGAACTTGTCTTTGATGAAGAGTTTTGAGCGCCTTGAGTGAGGAGCTCCATGTTCGTTTTGTGTGGGTGCTCAAGCTGCTTGATTCCATCCCAGTGGGCTCAATGGGCATGGGAAACGGAAGTGAGCCAACAGGGTTTCCTAGATAGCTGCCAAGACAGCTGATGGTATGTGAAGTTCATGAGGCAGGTGGAGTTGTTTTGGCACTGGAGAGCTGTGCTGCTGCTTCGGGCAGTTGCCATTCACCAACACACTCCCTTCCCTAGGTGTCATATCCACTTTCAGACATATGTGCTGCCAGAGCACATGGTTTCCATGGCAGCGGGAAATGACTTGGGCACTGAACTTGTCTTTGGCCGTGGAGTTTTGAGCGCCTTGAGTGAGGAGCTCCATGTTCGTTTTGTGTGGGTGCTGAAGCTGCTTGATTCCATCCCACTGGGCTCAATGGGAATGGGACCGAAAGTGACCCAACAGGGTTTCCTAGATAACTGCCAGGACAGCTGATGGTATGTGAAGTTCATGAGGCAGGTGGAGTTGTTTTGGCAGTGGAAGAGCTGTGCTGCTGCTTCAGGCAGTTGCCATTCACCAGCACACTCCCTTCCCTAGGTGTCATATCCACTTTCAGACATATGTGCTGCCGGAGCACTTGGTTTCCATGGCAGCGGGAAATGGCTTGGGCACTGAACTTGTCTTTGGCCGTGGAGTTTTGAGCACCTTGAGTGAGGAGCTCCATGTTCGTTTTGTGTGGGTGCTCAAGCTGCTTGATTGCATCCCACTGGGCTCAATGGGCATGGGACCGGAAGTGACCCAACAGGGTTTCCTGGATAGCTGCCAGGACAGGTGATGGTATGTGAAGTTCATGAGGCAGGTGGAGTTGTTTTGGCACTGGAAGAGCTGTGCTGCTGCGTCGGGCAGTTGCCATTCACCAGCACACTCCCTTCCCTAGGTGTCATATCCACTTTCAGACATATGTGCTGCCAGAGCACTTGGTTTCCATGGCAGCGGGAAATGGCTTGGGCACTGAACTTGTCTTTGGCTGTGGCGTTTTGAGCACCTTGAGTGAGGAGCTCCATGTTCGTTTTGTGTGGGTGCTGAAGCTGCTTGATTCCATCCCACTGGGCTCAATGGGCATGGGACCGGAAGTGACCCAACAGGGTTTCCTAAACAGCTGCCAGGACAGCTGATGGTATGTGAAGTTCATGAGGCAGGTGGAGTTGTTTTGGCAGTGGAAGAGCTGTGCTGCTGCTTCGGGCAGTTGCCATTCACCAGCACACTCCCTTCCCTAGGTGTCATATCCACTTTCAGACATATGTGCTGCCAGAGCACTTGGTTTCCATGGCAGCAGGAAATAGCTTGGGCACTGAACTTGTCTTTGGCCGTAGAGTGTTGAGCGCATTGAGTGAGGAGCTCCATGTTCGTTTTGTGTGGGTGCTGAAGCTGCTTGATTCCATCCCACTGGGCTCAATGGGCATGGGACCGGAAGTGACCCAACAGGGTTTCCTAGATAGCTGCCAAGACAGCTGATGGTATGTGAAGTTCATGAGGCAGGTGGAGTTGTTTTGGCACTGGAAGAGCTGTGCTGCTGCTTCGGGCAGTTGCCATTCACCAACAGCAAACTCCCTTCCCTAGGTGTCATATCCACTTTCAGACCTATGTGCTGCCAGAGCACTTGGTTTCCATGGCAGCGGGAAATGGCTTGGACACTGAACTTGTCTTTGGATGTGAATTTTTTACTGCCTTGAGTGAGGAGCTCCATGTTCGTTTTGTGTGGGTGCTGAAGCTGCTTGATTTCATCCCACTGGGCTCAATGGGCATGGGACCGCAAGTGACCCAACAGGGTTTCCTGGATAGCTGCCAGAACAATTGATGGTATGTGAAGTTCATAAGGCAGGTGGAGTTGTTTTGGCACTGGAAGAGCTGTGCTGCTGCTTCGGGCAGTTGCCATTCACCAGCACACTCCCTTCATTAGGTGCCATATCCACTTTCAGACCTATGTGCTGCCAGAGCACTTGGTTTCCATGGCAGCGGGAAATGGCTTGGGCACTGAACTTGTCTTTGGCTGTGGCGTTTTGAGCACCTTGAGTGAGGAGCTCCATGTTCGTTTTGTGTGGGTGCTGAAGCTGCTTGATTCCATCCCACTGGGCTCAATGGGCATGGGACCGGAAGTGACCCAACAGGGTTTCCTAGATAGCTGCCAAGACAGCTGATGGTATGTGAAGTTCATGAGGCAGGTGGAGTTGTTTTTTCACTGGAAGAGCTGTGCTGCTGCTTCGGGCAGTTGCCATTCACCAGCAAACTCCCTTCCCTAGGTGTCATATCCACTTTCAGACCTATGTGCTGCCAGAGCACTTGGTTTCCATGGCAGCGGGAAATGGCTTGGACACTGAACTTGTCTTTGGATGTGAATTTTTTACTGCCTTGAGTGAGGAGCTCCATGTTCGTTTTGTGTCGGTGCTGAAGCTGCTTGATTTCATCCCACTGGGCTCAATGGGCATGGGACCGCAAGTGACCCAACAGGGTTTCCTGGATAGCTGCCAGGACAATTGATGGTATGTGAAGTTCATAAGGCAGGTGGAGTTGTTTTGGCACTGGAAGAGCTGTGCTGCTGCTTCGGGCAGTTGCCATTCACCAGCACACTCCCTTCATTAGGTGCCATATCCACTTTCAGACCTATGTGCTGCCAGAGCACTTGGTTTCCATGGCAGCGGGAAATGACTTGGGCACTGAACTTGTCTTTGGCTGTGGCGTTTTGAGCGCCTTGAGTGAGGAGCTCCATGTTGGTTTTGTGTGGGTGCTGAAGCTGCTTGATTCCATCCCACTGGGCTCAATGGGCATGGGACCGGAAGTGACCCAACAGGGTTTCCTAGATAGCTGCCAGGACAGCTGATGGCATGTGAAGTTCATGAGGCAGGTGGAGATGTTTTGGCAGTGGAAGAGCTGTGCTGCTGCTTCGAGCAGTTGCCATTCACCAACACACTCCCTTCCCTAGGTGTCATATCCACCTTCACACATATGTGCTGTCAGAGCACTTGGTTTCCATGGCAGCGGGAAATGGCTTGGGCACTGAACTTGTCTTTGGTGAAGAGTTTTGAGCGCCTTGAGTGAGGAGCTCCATGTTCGTTTTGTGTGGGTGCTGAAGCTGCTTGATTCCATCCCAGTGCGCTCAATGGGCATGGGACCGGAAGTGACCCAACAGGGTTTCCTAGATAGCTGCCAAGACAGCTGATGGTATGTGAAGTTCATCAGGCAGGTGGAGTTGTTTTGGCACTGGAGAGCTGTGCTGCTGCTTCGGGCAGTTGCCATTCACCAACAGACTCCCTTCCCTAGGTGTCATATCCACTTTCAGACATATGTGCTGCCAGAGCACATGGTTTCCATGGCAGCGGGAAATGACTTGGGCACTGAACTTGTCTTTGGCCATGGAGTTTTGAGCGCCTTGAGTGAGGAGCTCCATGTTCGTTTTGTGTGGGTGCTGAAGCTGCTTGATTCCATCCCACTGGGCTCAATGGGCATGGGACCGGAAGTGACCCAACAGGGTTTCCTAGATAACTGCCAGGACAGCTGATGGTATGTGAAGTTCATGAGGCAGATGGAGTTGTTTTGGCACTGGAAGAGCTGTGCTGCTGCTTCAGGCAGTTGCCATTCACCAGCACACTCCCTTCCCTAGGTGTCATATCCACTTTCAGACATATGTGCTGCCAGAGCACTTGATTTCTATGGCAGCGGGAAATTGCCTGGGCACTGAATTGTGTTTTGCATTGTAGTTTTGAGCACCTTGAGTGAGGAGCTCCATGTTCGTTTTGTGTGGGTGCTGAAGCTGCTTGATTCCATCCCACTGGGCTCAATGGGCATGGGACCGGAAGTGACCCAATAGGGTTTCCTATATAGCTGCCGAGACAGCTGATGGTATGTGAAGTTCATGAGGCAGGTGGAGTTGTTTTGGCAGTGGAAGAGCTGTGCTGCTGCTTCGGACATTTGAAATTCACCAGCACACTCCCTTCCCTAGGTGTCATATCCACTTTCAGACTTATGTGCTGCCAGAGCACTTGGTTTCCATGGCAGCGGGAAATGGCTTGGGCACTGAACTTGTCTTTGGACGTGGAGTTTTGAGCACCTTGTGTGAGGAGCTCCATGTTCGTTTTGTGTGGGTGCTCAAGCTGCTTGATTGCATCCCTCTGGGCTCAATGGGCATGGGACCGGAAGTGACCCAACAGGGTTTCCTAGATAGCTGCCAGGACAGCTGATTCTTTGTGAAGTTCATGAGGAAAGTGGAGTTGTTTTGGCACTGGAAGAGCTGTGCTGCTGCTTCGGGCAGTTGCCATTCACCAGCACACTCCCTTCCCTAGGTGCCATATCCACTTTCAGACATATGTGCTGCCAGAGCACTTGGTTTCCATGGCAGCGGGAAATGGCTTGGGCACTGAACTTGTCTTTGGCTGTGGCGTTTTGAGCGCCTTGAGTGAGGAGCTCCATGTTCGTTTTGTGTGGGTGCTGAAGCTGCTTGATTCCATCCCACTGGGCTCAATGGGCATGGGACCGGAAGTGACCCAACAGGGTTTCCTAGATAGCTGCCAGGACAGCTGATGGCATGTGAAGTTCATGAGGCAGGTGGAGTTGTTTTGGCAGTGGAAGAGCTGTGCTGCTGCTTCGAGGAGTTGCCATTCACCAACACACTCCCTTCCCTAGGTGTCATATCCACCTTCAGACATATGTGCTGTCAGAGCACTTGGTTTCCATGGCAGCGGGAAATGGCTTGGGCACTGAACTTGTCTTTGGCCGTGGAGTTTTGAGCGCCTTGAGTGAGGAGCTCCATGTTCGTTTTGTGTGGGTGCTGAAGCTGCTTGATTCCATCCCACTGAGCTCAATGGGCATGGGACCGGAAGTGACCCAACAGGGTTTCCTAGATAGCTGCCAGGACAGCTGATGGTATGTGAAGTTCATGAGGCAGGTGGAGTTGTTTTGGCACTGGAAGAGCTGTGCTGCTGCTTCGGGCAGTTGCCATTCACCAACACACTCCCTTCCCTAGGTGTCATATCCACTTTCAGACATATGTGCTGCCAGAGCACTTGGTTTCCATGGCAGCGGGAAATGGCTTGGGCACTGAACTTGTCTTTGGCTGTGAAGTTTTTACCGCCATGAGTGAGGAGCTCCATGTTCGTTTTGTGTGGGTGCTGAAGCTGCTTGATTCCATCCCACTGGGCTCAATGGGCATGGGACCGGAAGTGACCCAACAGGGTTTCCTAGATTGCTGCCAGGACAGCTGATGGTATGTGAAGTTCATGAGGCAGGTGGAGTTGTTTTGGCAGTGGAAGAGCTGTGCTGCTGCTTCGGGCAGTTGCCATTCACCAACACACTCCCTTCCCTAGGTGTCATATCCACTTTCAGATATATGTGCTGCCAGAGCACTTGATTTCCATGGCAGCGGGAAATGACTTGGGCACTGAACTTGTCTTTGGCTGTGGAGTTTTGAGCGCCTTGAGTGAGGAGCTCCATGTTCGTTTTGTGTGGGTGCTGAAGCTGCTTGATTCCATCCCACTGGGCTCAATGGGCATGGGACCGGAAGTGACCCAACAGGGTTTCCTGGATAGCTGCCAGGACAGCTGATGGTATGTGAAGTTCATGAGGCAGGTGGAGTTGTTTTGGCACTGGAGAGCTGTGCTGCTGCTTCGGGCAGTTGCCATTCACCAGCACACTCCCTTCCCTAGGTGTCATATCCACTTTCAGACATATGTGCTGCCAGAGCACTTGGTTTCCATGGCAGCGGGAAATGGCTTGGGCACTGAACTTGTCTTTGGCCATGTAGTTTAGAGCGCCTTGAGTGAGGAGCTCCATGTTCGTTTTGTGTGGGTGCTGAAGCTGCTTGATTCCATCCCACTGGGCTCAATGGGCATTTGACCGGAAGTGACCCAACAGGGTTTCCTAGATAGCTGCCAGGACAGCTGATGGCATGTGAAGTTCATGAGGCAGGTGGAGTTGTTTTGGCAGTGGAAGAGCTGTGCTGCTGCTTCGAGCAGTTGCCATTCACCAACACACTCCCTTCCCTAGTTGTCATATCCACCTTCAGCATATGTGCTGTCAGAGCACTTGATTTCTATGGCAGCGGGAAATGGCTTGGGCACTGAACTTGTCTTTGGCTGTGGCGTTTTGAGCGCCTTGAGTGAGGAGCTCCATGTTCGTTTTGTGTGGGTGCTGAAGCTGCTTGATTCCATCCCACTGGGCTCAATGGGCATGGGACCGGAAGTGACCCAACAGGGTTTCCTAGATAGCTGCCAGGACAGCTGATGGCATGTGAAGTTCATGAGGCAGGTGGAGTTGTTTTGGCAGTGGAAGAGCTGTGCTGCTGCTTCGAGGAGTTGCCATTCACCAACACACTCCCTTCCCTAGGTGTCATATCCACCTTCAGACATATGTGCTGTCAGAGCACTTGGTTTCCATGGCAGCGGGAAATGACTTGGGCACTGAACTTGTCTTTGGCTGTGGAGTTTTGAGCGCCTTGAGTGAGGAGCTCCATGTTCGTTTTGTGTGGGTGCTGAAGCTGCTTGATTCCATCCCACTGGGCTCAATGGGCATGGGACCGGAAGTGACCCAACAGGGTTTCCTGGATAGCTGCCAGGACAGCTGATGGTATGTGAAGTTCATGAGGCAGGTGGAGTTGTTTTGGCACTGGAGAGCTGTGCTGCTGCTTCGGGCAGTTGCCATTCACCAGCACACTCCCTTCCCTAGGTGTCATATCCACTTTCAGACATATGTGCTGCCAGAGCACTTGATTTCCATGGCAGTGGGAAATGGCTTGGGCACTGAACTTGTCTTTGGCCGTGGAGTTTTGAGCAACTTGTGTGAGGAGCTCCATGTTCGTTTTTTGTGGGTTCTCAAGCTGCTTGATTGCATCCCACTGGGCTCAATGGGCATTTTACGGGAAGTGACCCAACAGGGTTTCCTAGATAGCTGCCAGGACAGATGATGGTATGTGAAGTTCATGAGGCAGGTGGAGTTGTTTTGGCACTGGAAGAGCTGTGCTGCTGCTTCGGGCAGTTGCCATTCACCAGCACACTCCCTTCCCTAGGTGTCATATCCACTTTCAGACATATGTGCTGCCAGAGCACTTGGTTTCCATGGCAGCGGGAAATGGCTTGGGCACTGAACTTGTCTTTGGCCATGTAGTTTAGAGCGCCTTGAGTGAGGAGCTCCATGTTCGTTTTGTGTGGGTGCTGAAGCTGCTTGATTCCATCCCACTGGGCTCAATGGGCATTTGACCGGAAGTGACCCAACAGGGTTTCCTAGATAGCTGCCAGGACAGCTGATGGCATGTGAAGTTCATGAGGCAGGTGGAGTTGTTTTGGCAGTGGAAGAGCTGTGCTGCTGCTTCGAGCAGTTGCCATTCACCAACACACTCCCTTCCCTAGTTGTCATATCCACCTTCAGCATATGTGCTGTCAGAGCACTTGATTTCTATGGCAGCGGGAAATGGCTTGGGCACTGAACTTGTCTTTGGCTGTGGAGTTTAGAGCGCCTTGAGTGAGGAGCTCCATGTTCGTTTTGTGTGGGTGCTGAAGCTGCTTGATTCCATCCATCTAGGCTCAATGGGCATGGGACCGGAAGTGACCCAACAGGGTTTCCTAGATAGCTGCCAGAACAGCTGATGGTATGTGAGGTTCATGAGGCAGGTGGAGTTGTTTTGGCAGTGGAAGAGCTGTGCTGCTGCTTCGTGCAGTTGCCATTCACCACCACACTCCCTTCCCTAGGTGCCATATCCTCTTTCAGACATATGTGCTGCCAGAGCACTTGATTTCCATGGCAGCGGGAAATGGCTTGGGCCCTGAACTTGTCTTTGGCTGTGGAGTTTAGAGCGCCTTGAGTGAGGAGCTCCATGTTCGTTTTTTGTGGGTGCTGAAGCTGCTTGATTCCATCCCACTGGGCTCAATGGGCATGGGACCGGAAGTGACCCAACAGGGTTTCCTAGAGAGCTGCCAGGACAGCTGATGGTATGTGAAGTTCATGAGGCAGGTGGAGTTGTTTTGGCAGTGGAAGAGCTGTGCTGCTGCTTCGGGCAGTTGCCATTCACCAACACACTCCCTTCCCTAGGTGTCATATCCACTTTCAGACATATGTGCTGCCAGAGCACTTGGTTTCCATGGCAGCGGGAAATGGCTTGGGCACTGAACTTGTCTTTGGCCGTGAAGTTTTTACTGCCATGAGTGAGGAGCTCCATGTTCGTTTTGTGTGGGTGCTCAAGCTGCTTGATTCCATCCCACTGGGCTCAATGGGCATGGGACCGGAAGTGACCCAACAGGGTTTCCTAGATAGCTGCCAGGACAGCTGATGGTATGTGAAGTTCATGAGGCAGGTGGAGATGTTTTGTCAGTGGAAGAGCTGTGCTGCTGCTTCGGGCAGTTGCCATTCACCAACACACTCCCTTCCCTAGGTGTCATATCCACTTTCAGACTTATGTGCTGCCAGAGCACTTGGTTTCCATGGCAGCGGGAAAATGCCTTGGGCACTGAACTTGTCTTTGGCCGTGGAATTTTAAACGCCTTGAGTGAGGAGCTCCATGTTCGTTTTGTGTGGGTGCTGAAGCTGCTTGATTCCATCCCACTGGGCTCAATGGGCATGGGACCGGAAGTGACCCAACAGGGTTTCCTAGATAGCTGCCTGGACAGCTGATGGTATGTGAAGTTCATGAGGCAGGTGGAGTTGTTTTGGCACTGGAAGAGCTGTGCTGTTTCTTCGGGCAGTTGCCATTCACAACCACACTCCCTTCCCTAGGTGTCATATCCACTTTCAGACATATGTGCTGCCAGAGCACTTGGTTTCCATGGCAGCGGAAAATGGCTTGGGCACTGAACTTGTCTTTGGCCGTGGAGTTTTGGGCACCTTGAGTGAGGAGCTCCATGTTCGTTTTGTGTGGGTGCTCAAGCTGCTTGATTGCATCCCACTGGGCTCAATGGGCATGGGACCGGAAGTGACCCAACAGGGTTTCCTGGATAGTTGCCAGGACAGGTGATGGTATGTGAAGTTCATGAGGCAGGTGGAGTTGTTTTGGCACTGGAAGAGCTGTGCTGCTGCGTCGGGCAGTTGCCATTCACCAGCACACTCCCTTCCCTAGGTGTCATATCCACTTTCAGACATATGTGCTGCCAGAGCACTTGGTTTCCATGGCAGCGGGAAATGGCTTGGGCACTGAACTTGTCTTTGGCTGTGGCGTTTTGAGCACCTTGAGTGAGGAGCTCCATGTTCGTTTTGTGGGTGCTGAAGCTGCTTGATTCCATCCCACTGGGCTCAATGGGCATGGGACCGGAAGTGACCCAACAGGGTTTCCTAAACAGCTGCCAGGACAGCTGATGGTATGTGAAGTTCATGAGGCAGGTGGAGTTGTTTTGGCAGTGGAAGAGCTGTGCTGCTGCTTCGGGCAGTTGCCATTCACCAGCACACTCCCTTCCCTAGGTGTCATATCCACTTTCAGACATATGTGCTGCCAGAGCACTTGGTTTCCATGGCAGCAGGAAATAGCTTGGGCACTGAACTTGTCTTTGGCCGTAGAGTGTTGAGCGCATTGAGTGAGGAGCTCCATGTTCGTTTTGTGTGGGTGCTCAAGCTGCTTGATTCCGTCCCACTGGGCTCAATGGGCATGGGACCGGAAGTGACCCAACAGGGTTTCCTAGATAGCTGCCAAGACAGCTGATGGTATGTGAAGTTCATGAGGCAGGTGGAGTTGTTTTGGCACTGGAAGAGCTGTGCTGCTGCTTCGGGCAGTTGCCATTCACCAGCAAACTCCCTTCCCTAGGTGTCATATCCACTTTCAGACCTATGTGCTGCCAGAGCACTTGGTTTCCATGGCAGCGGGAAATGGCTTGGACACTGAACTTGTCTTTGGATGTGAATTTTTTACTGCCTTGAGTGAGGAGCTCCATGTTCGTTTTGTGTGGGTGCTGAAGCTGCTTGATTTCATCCCACTGGGCTCAATGGGCATGGGACCGCAAGTGACCCAACAGGGTTTCCTGGATAGCTGCCAGGACAATTGATGGTATGTGAAGTTCATAAGGCAGGTGGAGTTGTTTTGGCACTGGAAGAGCTGTGCTGCTGCTTCGGGCAGTTGCCATTCACCAGCACACTCCCTTCATTAGGTGCCATATCCACTTTCAGACCTATGTGCTGCCAGAGCACTTGGTTTCCATGGCAGCGGAAAATGGCTTGGGCACTGAACTTGTCTTTGGCTGTGGCGTTTTGAGCACCTTGAGTGAGGAGCTCCATGTTCGTTTTGTGTGGGTGCTGAAGCTGCTTGATTCCATCCCACTGGGCTCAATGGGCATGGGACCGGAAGTGACCCAACAGGGTTTCCTAGATAGCTGCCAAGACAGCTGATGGTATGTGAAGTTCATGAGGCAGGTGGAGTTGTTTTTTCACTGGAAGAGCTGTGCTGCTGCTTCGGGCAGTTGCCATTCACCAGCAAACTCCCTTCCCTAGGTGTCATATCCACTTTCAGACCTATGTGCTGCCAGAGCACTTGGTTTCCATGGCAGTGGGAAATGGCTTGGACACTGAACTTGTCTTTGGATGTGAATTTTTTACTGCCTTGAGTGAGGAGCTCCATGTTCGTTTTGTGTCGGTGCTGAAGCTGCTTGATTTCATCCCACTGGGCTCAATGGGCATGGGACCGCAAGTGACCCAACAGGGTTTCCTGGATAGCTGCCAGGACAATTGATGGTATGTGAAGTTCATAAGGCAGGTGGAGTTGTTTTGGCACTGGAAGAGCTGTGCTGCTGCTTCGGGCAGTTGCCATTCACCAGCACACTCCCTTCATTAGGTGCCATATCCACTTTCAGACCTATGTGCTGCTAGAGCACTTGGTTTCCATGGCAGCGGGAAATGACTTGGGCACTGAACTTGTCTTTGGCTGTGGAGTTTTGAGCACCTTGAGTGAGGAGCTCCATGGTCGTTTTGTGTGGGTGCTGAAGCTGCTTGATTCCATCCCACTGGGCTCAATGGGCATGGGACCGGAAGTGACCCAACAGGGTTTCCTAGATAGCTGCCAGGACAGCTGATGGCATGTGAAGTTCATGAGGCAGGTGGAGATGTTTTGGCAGTGGAAGAGCTGTGCTGCTGCTTCGAGCAGTTGCCATTCACCAACACACTCCCTTCCCTAGGTGTCATATCCACTTTCAGACATATGTGCTGCCAGAGCACTTGATTTCTATGGCAGCGGGAAATTGCCTGGGCACTGAATTGTGTTTTGCATTGTAGTTTTGAGCACCTTGAGTGAGGAGCTCCATGTTCGTTTTGTGTGGGTGCTGAAGCTGCTTGATTCCATCCCACTGGGCTCAATGGGCATGGGACCGGAAGTGACCCAATAGGGTTTCCTATATAGCTGCCGAGACAGCTGATGGTATGTGAAGTTCATGAGGCAGGTGGAGTTGTTTTGGCAGTGGAAGAGCTGTGCTGCTGCTTCGGACATTTGAAATTCACCAGCACACTCCCTTCCCTAGGTGTCATATCCACTTTCAGACTTCTGTGCTGCCAGAGCACTTGGTTTCCATGGCAGCGGGAAATGGCTTGGGCACTGAACTTGTCTTTGGACGTGGAGTTTTGAGCACCTTGTGTGAGGAGCTCCATGTTCGTTTTGTGTGGGTGCTCAAGCTGCTTGATTGCATCCCTCTGGGCTCAATGGGCATGGGACCGGAAGTGACCCAACAGGGTTTCCTAGATAGCTGCCAGGACAGCTGATTCTTTGTGAAGTTCATGAGGAAAGTGGAGTTGTTTTGGCACTGGAAGAGCTGTGCTGCTGCTTCGGGCAGTTGCCATTCACCAGCACACTCCCTTCCCTAGGTGCCATATCCACTTTCAGACATATGTGCTGCCAGAGCACTTGGTTTCCATGGCAGCGGGAAATGCCTTGGGCACTGAACTTGTCTTTGGCTGTGGCGTTTTGAGCGCCTTGAGTGAGGAGCTCCATGTTCGTTTTGTGTGGGTGCTGAAGCTGCTTGATTCCATCCCACTGGGCTCAATGGGCATGGGACCGGAAGTGACCCAACAGGGTTTCCTAGATAGCTGCCAGGACAGCTGATGGCATGTGAAGTTCATGAGGCAGGTGGAGTTGTTTTGGCAGTGGAAGAGCTGTGCTGCTGCTTCGAGGAGTTGCCATTCACCAACACACTCCCTTCCCTAGGTGTCATATCCACCTTCAGACATATGTGCTGTCAGAGCACTTGGTTTCCATGGCAGCGGGAAATGGCTTGGGCACTGAACTTGTCTTTGGCCGTGGAGTTTTGAGCGCCTTGAGTGAGGAGCTCCATGTTCGTTTTGTGTGGGTGCTGAAGCTGCTTGATTCCATCCCACTGAGCTCAATGGGCATGGGACCGGAAGTGACCCAACAGGGTTTCCTAGATAGCTGCCAGGACAGCTGATGGTATGTGAAGTTCATGAGGCAGGTGGAGTTTTTTTGGCACTGGAAGAGCTGTGCTGCTGCTTCGGGCAGTTGCCATTCACCAACACACTCCCTTCCCTAGGTGTCATATCCACTTTCAGACATATGTGCTGCCAGAGCACTTGGTTTCCATGGCAGCGGGAAATGGCTTGGGCACTGAACTTGTCTTTGGCTGTGAAGTTTTTACCGCCATGAGTGAGGAGCTCCATGTTCGTTTTGTGTGGGTGCTGAAGCTGCTTGATTCCATCCCCCTGGGCTCAATGGGCATGGGACCGGAAGTGACCCAACAGGGTTTCCTGGATAGCTGCCAGGACAGCTGATGGTATGTGAAGTTCATGAGGCAGGTGGAGTTGTTTTGGCACTGGAGAGCTGTGCTGCTGCTTCGGGCAGTTGCCATTCACCAGCACACTCCCTTCCCTAGGTGTCATATCCACTTTCAGACATATGTGCTGCCAGAGCACTTGATTTCCATGGCAGTGGGAAATGGCTTGGGCACTGAACTTGTCTTTGGCCGTGGAGTTTTGAGCAACTTGTGTGAGGAGCTCCATGTTCGTTTTTTGTGGGTTCTCAAGCTGCTTGATTGCATCCCACTGGGCTCAATGGGCATTTTACGGGAAGTGACCCAACAGGGTTTCCTAGATAGCTGCCAGGACAGCTGATGGTATGTGAAGTTCATGAGGCAGGTGGAGTTGTTTTGGCACTGGAAGAGCTGTGCTGCTGCTTCGGGCAGTTGCCATTCACCAGCACACTCCCTTCCCTAGGTGTCATATCCACTTTCAGACATATGTGCTGCCAGAGCACTTGGTTTCCATGGCAGCGGGAAATGGCTTGGGCACTGAACTTGTCTTTGGCCATGTAGTTTAGAGCGCCTTGAGTGAGGAGCTCCATGTTCGTTTTGTGTGGGTGCTGAAGCTGCTTGATTCCATCCCACTGGGCTCAATGGGCATTTGACCGGAAGTGACCCAACAGGGTTTCCTAGATAGCTGCCAGGACAGCTGATGGCATGTGAAGTTCATGAGGCAGGTGGAGTTGTTTTGGCAGTGGAAGAGCTGTGCTGCTGCTTCGAGCAGTTGCCATTCACCAACACACTCCCTTCCCTAGTTGTCATATCCACCTTCAGCATATGTGCTGTCAGAGCACTTGATTTCTATGGCAGCGGGAAATGGCTTGGGCACTGAACTTGTCTTTGGCTGTGGAGTTTAGAGCGCCTTGAGTGAGGAGCTCCATGTTCGTTTTGTGTGGGTGCTGAAGCTGCTTGATTCCATCCATCTAGGCTCAATGGGCATGGGACCGGAAGTGACCCAACAGGGTTTCCTAGATAGCTGCCAGAACAGCTGATGGTATGTGAGGTTCATGAGGCAGGTGGAGTTGTTTTGGCAGTGGAAGAGCTGTGCTGCTGCTTCGGGCAGTTGCCATTCACCAACACACTCCCTTCCCTAGGTGTCATATCCACTTTCAGACATATGTGCTGCCAGAGCACTTGGTTTCCATGGCAGCGGGAAATGGCTTGGGCACTGAACTTGTCTTTGGCCGTGAAGTTTTTACTGCCATGAGTGAGGAGCTCCATGTTCGTTTTGTGTGGGTGCTGAAGCTGCTTGATTCCATCCCACTGGGCTCAATGGGCATGGGACCGGAAGTCACCCAACAGGGTTTCCTGGATAGCTGCCAGGACAGCTGATGGTATGTGAAGTTCATGAGGCAGGTGGAGATGTTTTGTCAGTGGAAGAGCTGTGCTGCTGCTTCGGGCAGTTGCCATTCACCAACACACTCCCTTCCCTAGGTGTCATATCCACTTTCAGACTTATGTGCTGCCAGAGCACTTGGTTTCCATGGCAGCGGGAAAATGCCTTGGGCACTGAACTTGTCTTTGGCCGTGGAATTTTAAACGCCTTGAGTGAGGAGCTCCATGTTCGTTTTGTGTGGGTGCTGAAGCTGCTTGATTCCATCCCACTGGGCTCAATGGGCATGGGACCGGAAGTGACCCAACAGGGTTTCCTAGATAGCTGCCTGGACAGCTGATGGTATGTGAAGTTCATGAGGCAGGTGGAGTTGTTTTGGCACTGGAAGAGCTGTGCTGTTTCTTCGGGCAGTTGCCATTCACAACCACACTCCCTTCCCTAGGTGTCATATCCACTTTCAGACATATGTGCTGCCAGAGCACTTGGTTTCCATGGCAGCGGAAAATGGCTTGGGCACTGAACTTGTCTTTGGCCGTGGAGTTTTGAGCACCTTGAGTGAGGAGCTCCATGTTCGTTTTGTGTGGGTGCTGAAGCTGCTTGATTCCATCCCACTGGGCTCAATGGGCATGGGACCGGAAGTGACCCAACAGGGTTTCCTAGATAGCTGCCAGGACAGCTGATGGTATGTGAAGTTTATGAGGCAGGTGGAGTTGTTTTGGCACTGGAAGAGCTGTGCTGCTGCTTCGGGAAGTTGCCATTCACCAGCACACTCCCTTCCCTAGTTGTCATATCCAGTTTCAGACATATGTGCTGCCAGAGCACTTGGTTTCCATGGCAGCAGGCAATGGCTTGGACACTGAACTTGTCTTTGGATGTGAAGTTTTTACTGCCTTGAGTGAGGAGCTCCATGTTCGTTTTGTGTGGGTGCTGAGGCTGATTGATTCCATCCCACTGGGCTCAATGGGCATTTGACCGGAAGTGACCCAACAGGGTTTCCTAGATAGCTGCCAGGACAGCTGATGGTATGTGAAGTTCATGAGGAAGGTGGAGTTGTTTTGGCAGTGGAAGAGCTGTGCTGCTGCTTCAGTCAGTTGCCATTCACCAGCACACTCCCTTCCCTAGGTGTCATATCCACTTTCAGACATATGTGCTGCCAGAGCACTTGGTTTCCATGGCAGCAGGGAATGGCTTGGACACTGAACTTGTCTTTGGATGTGAAGTTTTTACTGCCTTGAGTGAGGAGCTCCATGTTCGTTTTGTGTGGGTGCTCAAGCTGCTTGATTTCATCCCACTGGGCTCAATGGGCATGGGACCGGAAGTCACCCAACAGGGTTTCCTAGATAGCTGCCAGGACAGCTGATGGTATGTGAAGTTCATGAGGCAGGTGGAGTTGTTTTGGCACTGGAAGAGCTGTGCTGCTGCTTCGGGCTGTTGCCATTCACCAGCACACTCCCTCCCTAGGTGTCATATCCACTTTCAGACATATGTGCTGCCGGAGCATTTGGTTTCCATGGCAGCGGGAAATGGCTTGGACACTGAACTTGTCTTTGGCCGTGGAGTTTTGAGCACCTTGAGTGAGGAGCTCCATGTTCGTTTTGTGTTGGTGCTCAAGCTGCTTGATTTCATCGCACTGGGCTCAATGGGCATGGGACCGGAAGTGACCCAACAGGGTTTCCTAGATAGCTGCCAGGACAGCTGATGGTATGTGAAGTTCATGAGGAAAGTGGAAATGTTTTGGCAGTGGAAGAGCTGTGCTGCTGCTTCGGGCAGTTGCCATTCACCAGCACACTCCCTTCCCTAGGTGTCATATCCACTTTCAGACATATGTGCTGCCAGAGCACTTGGTTTCCATGGCAGCGGGAAATGGCTTGGGCACTGAACTTGTCTTTGGTGAAGAGTTTTGAGCGCCTTGAGTGAGGAGCTCCATGTTCGTTTTGTGTGGGTGCTGAAGCTGCTTGATTCCATCCCAGTGCGCTCAATGGGCATGGGACCGGAAGTGACCCAACAGGGTTTCCTAGATAGCTGCCAGGACAGCTGATTCTTTGTGAAGTTCATGAGGCAGGTGGAGTTGTTTTGGCACTGGAAGAGCTGTGCTGCTGCTTCGGACATTTGAAATTCACCAGCACACTCCCTTCCCTAGGTGTCATATCCACTTTCAGACATATGTGCTGCCAGAGCACTTGGTTTCCATGGCAGCGGGAAATGGCTTGGGCACTGAACTTGTCTTTGGCCGTGGAGTTTTAAGCACCTTGTGTGAGGAGCTCCATGTTCGTTTTGTGTGGGTGCTCAAGCTGCTTGATTCCATCCCTCTGGGCTAAATGGGCATGGGACCGGGAGTGACCCAACAGGGTTTCCTAGATAGCTGCCAGGACAGCTGATGGTATGTGAAGTTCATGAGGAAAGTGGAGTTGTTTTGGCAGTGGAAGAGCTGTGCTGCTGCTTCGGGCAGTTGCCATTCACCAGCACACTCCCTTCCCTAGGTGTCATATCCACTTTCAGACATATGTGCTGCCAGAGCACTTGGTTTCCATGGCAGCGGGAAATAGCTTGGGCACTGAACTTGTCTTTGGCCGTAGAGTGTTGAGCGCCTTGAGTGAGGAGCTCCATGTTCGTTTTGTGTGGGTGCTGAAGCTGCTTGATTCCATCCCACTGGGCTCAATGGGCATGGGACCGGAAGTGACCCAACAGGGTTTCCTAGATAGCTGCCAAGACAGCTGATGGTATGTGAAGTTCATGAGGCAGGTGGAGTTGTTTTGGCAGTGGAAGAGCTGTGCTGCTGCTTCGGACATTAGAAATTCACCAGCACACTCCCTTCCCTAGGTGTCATATCCACCTTCAGACATATGTGCTGCCAGAGCACTTGGTTTCCATGGCAGCGGGAAATGGCTTGGGCACTGAACTTGTCTTTGGCCGTAGAGTTTTGAGCACCTTGTGTGAGGAGCTCCATGTTCGTTTTGTGTGGGTGCTGAAGCTGCTTGATTCCATCCCACTGGGCTCAATGGGCATGGGACCGGAAGTGACCCAACAGGGTTTCCTAGATAGCTGCCAGGACAGCTGATGGTATGTGAAGTTCATGAGGCAGGTGGAGTTGTTTTGGCAGTGGAAGAGCTGTGCTGCTGCTTCGGGCAGTTGCCATTCACCACCACACTCCCTTCCCTAGGTGTCATATCCACTTTCAGACATATGTGCTGCCAGAGTACTTGGTTTCCATGGCAGCGGGAAATGGCTTGGACACTGAACTTGTCTTTGGATGTGAATTTTTTACTGCCTTGAGTGAGGAGCTCCATGTTAGTTTTGTGTGGGTGCTGAAGCTGCTTGATTCCATCCCACTGGGCTCAATGGGCATGGGACCGGAAGTGACCCAACAGGGTTTCCTGGATAGCTGCCAGGACAATTGATGGTATGTGAAGTTCATGAGGCAGGTGGAGTTGTTTTGGCAGTGGAAGAGCTGTGCTGCTGCTTCGGGCAGTTGCCATTCACCAGCACACTCCCTTCCCTAGGTGCTATATCCACTTTCAGACATATGTGCTGCCAGAGCACTTGGTTTCCATGGCAGCGGGAAATGGCTTGGGCACTGAACTTGTCTTTGGCTGTGGCGTTTTGAGCGCCTTGAGTGAGGAGCTCCATGTTCGTTTTGTGTGGGTGCTGAAGCTGCTTGATTCCATCCCACTGGGCTCAATGGGCATGGGACCGGAAGTGACCCAACAGGGTTTCCTAGATAGCTGCCAGGACAGCTGATGGTATGTGAAGTTCATGAGGCAGGTGGAGTTGTTTTCGCACTGGAAGAGCTGTGCTGCTTCTTCGGGCAGTTGCCATTCACCAGCACACTCCCTTCCCTAGGTGTCATATCCACTTTCAGACATATGTGCTGCCAGAGCACTTGGTTTCCATGGCAGCAGGGAATGGCTTGGACACTGAACTTGTCTTTGGATGTGAAGTTTTTACTGCCTTGAGTGAGGAACTCCATGTTCGTTTTGTGTGGGTGCTGAAGCTGCTTGATTCCATCCCAGTAGGCTCAATGGGCATGGAAACGGAAGTGAGCCAACCGGGTTTCCTAGATAGCTGCCAAGACAGCTGATGGTATGTGAAGTTCATGAGGCAGGTGGAGTTGTTTTGGCAGTGGAAGAGCTGTGCTGCTGCTTCGAGGAGTTGCCATTCACCAACACACTCCCTTCCCTAGGTGTCATATCCACCTTCAGACATATGTGCTGTCAGAGCACTTGGTTTCCATGGCAGCGGGAAATGGCTTGGGCACTGAACTTGTCTTTGGCCGTGGAGTTTTGAGCGCCTTGAGTGAGGAGCTCCATGTTGGTTTTGTGTGGGTGCTGAAGCTGCTTGATTCCATCCCACTGAGCTCAATGGGCATGGGACCGGAAGTGACCCAACAGGGTTTCCTAGATAGCTGCCAGGACAGCTGATGGTATGTGAAGTTCATGAGGGAGGTGGAGTTGTTTTGGCACTGGAAGAGCTGTGCTGCTGCTTCGGGCAGTTGCCATTCACCACCACACTCCCTTCCCTAGGTGTCATATCCACTTTCAGACATATGTGCTGCCAGAGCACTTGGTTTCCATGGCAGCGGGAAATGGCTTGGGCACTGAACTTGTCTTTGGCTGTGAAGTTTTTACCGCCATGAGTGAGGAGCTCCATGTTCGTTTTGTGTGGGTGCTGAAGCTGCTTGATTCCATCCCACTGGGCTCAATGGGCATGGGACCGGAAGTGACCCAACAGGGTTTCCTAGATTGCTGCCAGGACAGCTGATGGTATGTGAAGTTCATGAGGCAGGTGGAGTTGTTTTGGCAGTGGAAGAGCTGTGCTGCTGCTTCGGGCAGTTGCCATTCACCAACACACTCCCTTCCCTAGGTGTCATATCCACTTTCAGATATATGTGCTGCCAGAGCACTTGATTTCCATGGCAGCGGGAAATGACTTGGGCTCTGAACTTGTCTTTGGCTGTGGAGTTTTGAGCGCCTTGAGTGAGGAGCTCCATGTTCGTTTTGTGTGGGTGCTGAAGCTGCTTGATTCCATCCCACTGGGCTCAATGGGCATGGGACCGGAAGTGACCCAACAGGGTTTCCTGGATAGCTGCCAGGACAGCTGATGGTATGTGAAGTTCATGAGGCAGGTGGAGTTGTTTTGGCACTGGAGAGCTGTGCTGCTGCTTCGGGCAGTTGCCATTCACCACCACACTCCCTTCCCTAGGTGTCATATCCACTTTCAGACATATGTGCTGCCAGAGCACTTGATTTCCATGGCAGTGGGAAATGGCTTGGGCACTGAACTTGTCTTTGGCCGTGGAGTTTTGAGCAACTTGTGTGAGGAGCTCCATGTTCGTTTTTTGTGGGTTCTCAAGCTGCTTGATTGCATCCCACTGGGCTCAATGGGCATTTGACGGGAAGTGACCCAACAGGGTTTCCTAGATAGCTGCCAGGACAGCTGATGGTATGTGAAGTTCATGAGGCAGGTGGAGTTGTTTTGGCACTGGAAGAGCTGTGCTGCTGCTTCGGGCAGTTGCCATTCACCAGCACACTCCCTTCCCTAGGTGTCATATCCACTTTCAGACATATGTGCTGCCAGAGCACTTGGTTTCCATGGCAGCGGGAAATGCCTTGGGCACTGAACTTGTCTTTGGCCATGTAGTTTAGAGCGCCTTGCGTGAGGAGCTCCATGTTCGTTTTGTGTGGGTGCTGAAGCTGCTTGATTCCATCCCACTGGGCTCAATGGGCATGGGACCGGAAGTGACCCAACAGGGTTTCCTAGATAGCTGCCAGGACAGCTGATGGCATGTGAAGTTCATGAGGCAGGTGGAGTTGTTTTGGCAGTGGAAGAGCTGTGCTGCTGCTTCGAGCAGTTGCCATTCACCAACACACTCCCTTCCCTAGTTGTCATATCCACCTTCAGCATATGTGCTGTCAGAGCACTTGATTTCTATGGCAGCGGGAAATGGCTTGGGCACTGAACTTGTCTTTGGCTGTGGAGTTTAGAGCGCCTTGAGTGAGGAGCTCCATGTTCGTTTTGTGTGGGTGCTGAAGCTGCTTGATTCCATCCATCTAGGCTCAATGGGCATGGGACCGGAAGTGACCCAACAGGGTTTCCTAGATAGCTGCCAGAACAGCTGATGGTATGTGAAGTTCATGAGGCAGGTGGAGTTGTTTCGGCAGTGGAAGAGCTGTGCTGCTGCTTCGTGCAGTTGCCATTCACCACCACACTCCCTTCCCTAGGTGCCATATCCTCTTTCAGACATATGTGCTGCCAGAGCACTTGGTTTCCATGGCAGCGGGAAATGGCTTGGGCCCTGAACTTGTCTTTGGCTGTGGAGTTTAGAGCGCCTTGAGTGAGGAGCTCCATGTTCGTTTTTTGTGGGTGCTGAAGCTGCTTGATTCCATCCCACTGGGCTCAATGGGCATGGGACCGGAAGTGACCCAACAGGGTTTCCTAGAGAGCTGCCAGGACAGCTGATGGTATGTGAAGTTCATGAGGCAGGTGGAGTTGTTTTGGCAGTGGAAGAGCTGTGCTGCTGCTTCGGGCAGTTGCCATTCACCAACAGACTCCCTTCCCTAGGTGTCATATCCACTTTCAGACATATGTGCTGCCAGAGCACTTGGTTTCCATGGCAGCGGGAAATGGCTTGGGCACTGAACTTGTCTTTGGCCGTGAAGTTTTTACTGCCATGAGTGAGGAGCTCCATGTTCGTTTTGTGTGGGTGCTGAAGCTGCTTGATTCCATCCCACTGGGCTCAATGGGCATGGGACCGGAAGTGACCCAACAGGGTTTCCTAGAGAGCTGCCAGGACAGCTGATGGTATGTGAAGTTCATGAGGCAGGTGGAGATGTTTTGTCAGTGGAAGAGCTGTGCTGCTGCTTCGGGCAGTTGCCATTCACCAACACACTCCCTTCCCTAGGTGTCATATCCACTTTCAGACTTATGTGCTGCCAGAGCACTTGGTTTCCATGGCAGCGGGAAAATGCCTTGGGCACTGAACTTGTCTTTGGCCGTGGAATTTTGAACGCCTTGAGTGAGGAGCTCCATGTTCGTTTTGTGTGGGTGCTGAAGCTGCTTGATTCCATCCCACTGGGCTCAATGGGCATGGGACCGGAAGTGACCCAACAGGGTTTCCTAGATAGCTGCCTGGACAGCTGATGGTATGTGAAGTTCATGAGGCAGGTGGAGTTGTTTTGGCACTGGAAGAGCTGTGCTGCTGCGTCGGGCAGTTGCCATTCACCACCACACTCCCTTCCCTAGTTGTCATATCCAGTTTCAGACATATGTGCTGCCAGAGCACTTGGTTTCCATGGCAGCAGGCAATGGCTTGGACACTGAACTTGTCTTTGCATGTGAAGTTTTTACTGCCTTGAGTGAGGAGCTCCATGTTCGTTTTGTGTGGGTGCTGAAGCTGCTTGATTCCATCCCACTGGGCTCAATGGGCATGGGACCGGAAGTGACCCAACAGGGTTTCCTAGATAGCTGCCAGGACAGCTGATGGTATGTGAAGTTCATGAGGCAGGTGGAGTTGTTTTGGCACTGGAAGAGCTGTGCTGCTTCTTCGGGCAGTTGCCATTCACCAGCACACTCCCTTCCCTAGGTGTCATATCCACTTTCAGACATATGTGCTGCCAGAGCACTTGGTTTCCATGGCAGCAGGGAATGGCTTGGACACTGAACTTGTCTTTGGATGTGAAGTTTTTACTGCCTTGAGTGAGGAACTCCATGTTCGTTTTGTGTGGGTGCTGAAGCTGCTTGATTCCATCCCAGTGGGCTCAATGGGCATGGAAACGGAAGTGAGCCAACCGGGTTTCCTAGATAGCTGCCAAGACAGCTGATGGTATGTGAAGTTCATGAGGCAGGTGGAGTTGTTTTGGCAGTGGAAGAGCTGTGCTGCTGCTTCGAGGAGTTGCCATTCACCAACACACTCCCTTCCCTAGGTGTCATATCCACCTTCAGACATATGTGCTGTCAGAGCACTTGGTTTCCATGGCTGCGGGAAATGGCTTGGGCACTGAACTTGTCTTTGGCCGTGGAGTTTTGAGCGCCTTGAGTGAGGAGCTCCATGTTCGTTTTGTGTGGGTGCTGAAGCTGCTTGATTCCATCCCACTGAGCTCAATGGGCATGGGACCGGAAGTGACCCAACAGGGTTTCCTAGATAGCTGCCAGGACAGCTGATGGTATGTGAAGTTCATGAGGCAGGTGGAGTTGTTTTGGCACTGGAAGAGCTGTGCTGCTGCTTCGGGCAGTTGCCATTCACCAACACACTCCCTTCCCTAGGTGTCATATCCACTTTCAGACATATGTGCTGCCAGAGCACTTGGTTTCCATGGCAGCGGGAAATGGCTTGGGCACTGAACTTGTCTTTGGCTGTGAAGTTTTTACCGCCATGAGTGAGGAGCTCCATGTTCGTTTTGTGTGGGTGCTGAAGCTGCTTGATTCCATCCCACTGGGCTCAATGGGCATGGGACCGGAAGTGACCCAACAGGGTTTCCTAGATTGCTGCCAGGACAGCTGATGGTATGTGAAGTTCATGAGGCAGGTGGAGTTGTTTTGGCAGTGGAAGAGCTGTGCTGCTGCTTCGGGCAGTTGCCATTCACCAACACACTCCCTTCCCTAGGTGTCATATCCACTTTCAGATATATGTGCTGCCAGAGCACTTGATTTCCATGGCAGCGGGAAATGACTTGGGCACTGAACTTGTCTTTGGCTGTGGAGTTTTGAGCGCCTTGAGTGAGGAGCTCCATGTTCGTTTTTTGTGGGTGCTGAAGCTGCTTGATTCCATCCCACTGGGCTCAATGGGCATGGGACCGGAAGTGACCCAACAGGGTTTCCTGGATAGCTGCCAGGACAGCTGATGGTATGTGAAGTTCATGAGGCAGGTGGAGTTGTTTTGGCACTGGAGAGCTGTGCTGCTGCTTCGGGCAGTTGCCATTCACCACCACACTCCCTTCCCTAGGTGTCATATCCACTTTCAGACATATGTGCTGCCACAGCACTTGATTTCCATGGCAGTGGGAAATGGCTTGGGCACTGAACTTGTCTTTGGCCGTGGAGTTTTGAGCAACTTGTGTGAGGAGCTCCATGTTCGTTTTTTGTGGGTTCTCAAGCTGCTTGATTGCATCCCACTGGGCTCAATGGGCATTTGACGGGAAGTGACCCAACAGGGTTTCCTGGATAGCTGCCAGGACAGCTGATGGTATGTGAAGTTCATGAGGCAGGTGGAGTTGTTTTGGCACTGGAAGAGCTGTGCTGCTGCTTCGGGCAGTTGCCATTCACCAGCACACTCCCTTCCCTAGGTGTCATATCCACTTTCAGACATATGTGCTGCCAGAGCACTTGGTTTCCATGGCAGCGGGAAATGGCTTGGGCACTGAACTTGTCTTTGGCCATGTAGTTTAGAGCGCCTTGAGTGAGGAGCTCCATGTTCGTTTTGTGTGGGTGCTGAAGCTGCTTGATTCCATCCCACTGGGCTCAATGGGCATGGGACCGGAAGTGACCCAACAGGGTTTCCTAGATAGCTGCCAGGACAGCTGATGGCATGTGAAGTTCATGAGGCAGGTGGAGTTGTTTTGGCAGTGGAAGAGCTGTGCTGCTGCTTCGAGCAGTTGCCATTCACCAACACACTCCCTTCCCTAGTTGTCATATCCACCTTCAGCATATGTGCTGTCAGAGCACTTGATTTCTATGGCAAAGGGAAATGGCTTGGGCACTGAACTTGTCTTTGGCTGTGGAGTTTAGAGCGCCTTGAGTGAGGAGCTCCATGTTCGTTTTGTGTGGGTGCTCAAGCTGCTTGATTCCATCCATCTAGGCTCAATGGGCATGGGACCGGAAGTGACCCAACAGGGTTTCCTAGATAGCTGCCAGAACAGCTGATGGTATGTGAGGTTCATGAGGCAGGTGGAGTTGTTTCGGCAGTGGAAGAGCTGTGCTGCTGCTTCGTGCAGTTGCCATTCACCACCACACTCCCTTCCCTAGGTGCCATATCCTCTTTCAGACATATGTGCTGCCAGAGCACTTGGTTTCCATGGCAGCGGGAAATGGCTTGGGCCCTGAACTTGTCTTTGGCTGTGGAGTTTAGAGCGCCTTGAGTGAGGAGCTCCATGTTCGTTTTTTGTGGGTGCTGAAGCTGCTTGATTCCATCCCACTGGGCTCAATGGGCATGGGACCGGAAGTGACCCAAAAGGGTTTCCTAGAGAGCTGCCAGGACAGCTGATGGTATGTGAAGTTCATGAGGCAGGTGGAGTTGTTTTGGCAGTGGAAGAGCTGTGCTGCTGCTTCGGGCAGTTGCCATTCACCAACAGACTCCCTTCCCTAGGTGTCATATCCACTTTCAGACATATGTGCTGCCAGAGCACTTGGTTTCCATGGCAGCGGGAAATGGCTTGGGCACTGAACTTGTCTTTGGCCGTGAAGTTTTTACTGCCATGAGTGAGGAGCTCCATGTTCGTTTTGTGTGGGTGCTGAAGCTGCTTGATTCCATCCCACTGGGCTCAATGGGCATGGGACCGGAAGTGACCCAACAGGGTTTCCTAGAGAGCTGCCAGGACAGCTGATGGTATGTGAAGTTCATGAGGCAGGTGGAGATGTTTTGTCAGTGGAAGAGCTGTGCTGCTGCTTCGGGCAGTTGCCATTCACCAACACACTCCCTTCCCTAGGTGTCATATCCACTTTCAGACTTATGTGCTGCCAGAGCACTTGGTTTCCATGGCAGCGGGAAATGGCTTGGGCACTGAACTTGTCTTTGGCCGTGGAGTTTTGAGCACCTTGAGTGAGGAGCTCCATGTTCGTTTTGTGTGGGTGCTGAAGCTGCTTGATTCCATCCCACTGGGCTCAATGGGCATGGGACCGGAAGTGACCCAACAGGGTTTCCTAGATAGCTGCCAGGACAGCTGATGGTATGTGAAGTTTATGAGGCAGGTGGAGTTGTTTTGGCACTGGAAGAGCTGTGCTGCTGCTTCGGGCAGTTGCCATTCACCAGCACACTCCCTTCCCTAGTTGTCATATCCAGTTTCAGACATATGTGCTGCCAGAGCACTTGGTTTCCATGGCAGCAGGGAATGGCTTGGACACTGAACTTGTCTTTGGATGTGAAGTTTTTACTGCCTTGAGTGAGGAGCTCCATGTTCGTTTTGTGTGGGTGCTGAAGCTGCTTGATTTCATCGCACTGGGCTCAATGGGCATGGGACCGGAAGTGACCCAACAGGGTTTCCTAGATAGCTGCCAGGACAGCTGATGGTATGTGAAGTTCATGAGGCAGGTGGAGTTGTTTTGGCACTGGAAGAGCTGTGCTGCTGCTTCGGGCTGTTGCCTTTCACCAGCACACTCCCTCCCTAGGTGTCATATCCACTTTCAGACATATGTGCTGCCGGAGCATTTGGTTTCCATGGCAGCGGGAAATGGCTTGGGCACTGAACTTGTCTTTGGCCGTGGAGTTTTGAGCACCTTGAGTGAGGAGCTCCATGTTCGTTTTGTGTGGGTGCTCAAGCTGCTTGATTTCATCGCACTGGGCTCAATGGGCATCGGACCGGAAGTGACCCAACAGGGTTTCCTAGATAGCTGCCAGGACAGCTGATGGTATGTGAAGTTCATGAGGAAAGTGGAAATGTTTTGGCAGTGGAAGAGCTGTGCTGCTGCTTCGGGCAGTTGCCATTCACCAGCACACTCCCTTCCCTAGGTGTCATATCCACTTTCAGACATATGTGCTGCCAGAGCACTTGGTTTCCATGGCAGCGGGAAATAGCTTGGGCACTGAACTTGTCTTTGGTGAAGAGTTTTGAGCGCCTTGAGTGAGGAGCTCCATGTTCGTTTTGTGTGGGTGCTGAAGCTGCTTGATTCCATCCCAGTGCGCTCAATGGGCATGGGACCGGAAGTGACCCAACAGGGTTTCCTAGATAGCTGCCAGGACAGCTGATGGTATGTGAAGTTCATGAGGCAGGTGGAGTTGTTTTGGCACTGGAAGAGCTGTGCTGCTGCTTCGGACATTTGAAATTCACCAGCACACTCCCTTCCCTAGGTGTCATATCCACTTTCAGACATATGTGCTGCCAGAGCACTTGGTTTCCATGGCAGCGGGAAATGGCTTGGGCACTGAACTTGTCTTTGGCCGTGGAGTTTTAAGCACCTTGTGTGAGGAGCTCCATGTTCGTTTTGTGTGGGTGCTCAAGCTGCTTGATTCCATCCCACTGGGCTCAATGGGCATGGGACCGGAAGTGACCCAACAGGGTTTCCTAGATAGCTGCCAGGACAGCTGATGGTATGTGAAGTTCATGAGGAAAGTGGAGTTGTTTTGGCACTGGAAGAGCTGTGCTGCTGCTTCGGGCAGTTGCCATTCACCAGCACACTCCCTTCCCTAGGTGTCATATCCACTTTCAGACATATGTGCTGCCAGAGCACTTGGTTTCCATGGCAGCGGGAAATAGCTTGGGCACTGAACTTGTCTTTGGCCGTAGAGTGTTGAGCGCCTTGAGTGAGGAGCTCCATGTTCGTTTTGTGTGGGTGCTGAAGCTGCTTGATTCCATCCCACTGGGCTCAATGGGCATGGGACCGGAAGTGACCCAACAGGGTTTCCTAGATAGCTGCCAAGACAGCTGATGGTATGTGAAGTTCATGAGGCAGGTGGAGTTGTTTTGGCAGTGGAAGAGCTGTGCTGCTGCTTCGGACATTAGAAATTCACCAGCACACTCCCTTCCCTAGGTGTCATATCCACCTTCAGACATATGTGCTGCCAGAGCACTTGGTTTCCATGGCAGCGGGAAATGGCTTGGGCACTGAACTTGTCTTTGGCCGTAGAGTTTTGAGCACCTTGTGTGAGGAGCTCCATGTTCGTTTTGTGTGGGTGCTGAAGCTGCTTGATTCCATCCCACTGGGCTCAATGGGCATGGGACCGGAAGTGAGCCAACAGGGTTTCCTAGATAGCTGCCAGGACAGCTGATGGTATGTGAAGTTCATGAGGCAGGTGGAGTTGTTTTGGCAGTGGAAGAGCTGTGCTGCTGCTTCGGGCAGTTGCCATTCACAACCACACTCCCTTCCCTAGGTGTCATATCCACTTTCAGACATATGTGCTGCCAGAGTACTTGGTTTCCATGGCAGCGGGAAATGGCTTGGACACTGAACTTGTCTTTGGATGTGAATTTTTTACTGCCTTGAGTGAGGAGCTCCATGTTAGTTTTGTGTGGGTGCTGAAGCTGCTTGATTCCATCCCACTGGGCTCAATGGGCATGGGACCGGAAGTGACAAAACAGGGTTTCCTGGATAGCTGCCAGGACAATTGATGGTATGTGAAGTTCATGAGGCAGGTGGAGTTGTTTTCGCACTGGAAGAGCTGTGCTGCTGCTTCGGGCAGTTGCCATTCACCAGCACACTCCCTTCCCTAGGTGCTATATCCACTTTCAGACATATGTGCTGCCAGAGCACTTGGTTTCCATGGCAGCGGGAAATGGCTTGGGCACTGAACTTGTCTTTGGCTGTGGCGTTTTGAGCGCATTGAGTGAGGAGCTCCATGTTCGTTTTGTGTGGGTGCTGAAGCTGCTTGATTCCATCCCACTGGGCTCAATGGGCATGGGACCGGAAGTGACCCAACAGGGTTTCCTAGATAGCTGCCAGGACAGCTGATGGTATGTGAAGTTCATGAGGCAGGTGGAGTTGTTTTCGCACTGGAAGAGCTGTGCTGCTTCTTCGGGCAGTTGCCATTCACCAGCACACTCCCTTCCCTAGGTGTCATATCCACTTTCAGACATATGTGCTGCCAGAGCACTTGGTTTCCATGGCAGCAGGGAATGGCTTGGACACTGAACTTGTCTTTGGATGTGAAGTTTTTACTGCCTTGAGTGAGGAGCTCCATGTTCGTTTTGTGTGGGTGCTGAAGCTGCTTGATTCCATCCCAGTGGGCTCAATGGGCATGGAAACGGAAGTGAGCCAACCGGGTTTCCTAGATAGCTGCCAAGACAGCTGATGGTATGTGAAGTTCATGAGGCAGGTGGAGTTGTTTTGGCACTGGAAGAGCTGTGCTGCTGCTTCGGGCAGTTGCCATTCACCAACACACTCCCTTCCCTAGGTGCTATATCCACTTTCAGACATATGTGCTGCCAGAGCACATGGTTTCCATGGCAGCGGGAAATGACTTGGGCACTGAACTTGTCTTTGGCCGTGGAGTTTTGAGCGCCTTGAGTGAGGAGCTCCATGTTCGTTTTGTGTGGGTGCTGAAGCTGCTTGATTCCATCCCACTGGGCTCAATGGGCATTGGACCGGAAGTGACCCAACAGGGTCTCCTAGATAACTGCCAGGACAGCTGATGGTATGTGAAGTTCATGAGGCAGGTGGAGTTGTTTTGGCAGTGGAAGAGCTGTGCTGCTGCTTCAGGCAGTTGCCATTCACCAGCACACTCCCTTCCCTAGGTGTCATATCCACTTTCAGACATATGTGCTGCCAGAGCACTTGATTTCTATGGCAGCGGGAAATTGCCTGGGCACTGAATTGTGTTTTGCATTGTAGTTTTGAGCGCATTGAGTGAGGAGCTCCATGTTCGTTTTGTGTGGGTGCTGAAGCTGCTTGATTCCATCCCACTGGGCTCAATGGGCATGGGAACGGAAGTGACCCAACAGGGTTTCCTAGATAGCTGCCAAGACAGCTGATGGTATGTGAAGTTCATGAGGCAGGTGGAGTTGTTTTGGCAGTGGAAGAGCTGTGCTGCTGCTTCGGACAGTTGCCATTCACCAACACACTCCCTTCCCTAGGTGTCATATCCACTTTCAGACATATGTGCTGCCAGAGCACTTGGTTTCCATGGCAGCGGGAAATGGCTTGGGCACTGAACTTGTCTTTGGCCGTGGAGTTTTGAGCACCTTGTGTGAGGAGCTCCATGTTCGTTTTGTGTGGGTGCTCAAGCTGCTTGATTTCATCCCACTGGGCTCAATGGGCATGGGACCGGAAGTGACCCAACAGGGTTTCCTGGATAGCTGCCAGGACAATTGATGGTATGTGAAGTTCATGAGGCAGGTGGAGTTGTTTTGGCACTGGAAGAGCTGTGCTGCTGCTTCGGGCAGTTGCCATTCACCAGCACACTCCCTTCCCTAGGTGCTATATCCACTTTCAGACATATGTGCTGCCAGAGCACTTGGTTTCCATGGCAGCGGGAAATGGCTTGGGCAGCTAACTTGTGTTTGGCCGTGGCCTTTTGAGCGCCTTGAGTGAGGAGCTCCATGTTCGTTTTGTGTGGGTGCTGAAGCTGCTTGATTCCATCCCACTGGGCTCAATGGGCATGGGACCGGAAGTGACCCAACAGGGTTTCCTAGATAGATGCCAGGACAGCTGATGGTATGTGAAGTTCATGAGGAAAGTGGAAATGTTTTGGCAGTGGAAGAGCTGTGCTGCTGCGTCAGGCAGTTGCCATTCACCAGCACACTCCCTTCCCTAGGTGTCATATCCACTTTCAGACATATGTGCTGCCAGAGCACTTGGTTTCCATGGCAGCGGGAAATGGCTTGGGCACTGAACTTGTCTTTGGTGAAGAGTTTTGAGCGCCTTGAGTGAGGAGCTCCATGTTCGTTTTGTGTGGGTGCTGAAGCTGCTTGATTCCATCCCAGTGGGCTCAATGGGCATGGAAACGGATGTGAGCCAACAGGGTTTCCTTGATAGCTGCCAAGACAGCTGATGGTATGTGAAGTTCATGAGGCAGGTGGAGTTGTTTTGGCAGTGGAAGAGCTGTGCTGCTGCTTCGGGCAGTTGCCATTCACCAACAGACTCCCTTCCCTAGGTGTCATATCCACTTTCAGACATATGTGCTGCCAGAGCACATGGTTTCCATGGCAGCGGGAAATGACTTGGGCACTGAACTTGTCTTTGGCCGTGGAGTTTTGAGCGCCTTGAGTGAGGAGCTCCATGTTCGTTTTGTGTGGGTGCTGAAGCTGCTTGATTCCATCCCACTGGGCTCAATGGGCATGGGACCGGAAGTGACCCAACAGGGTTTCCTAGATAACTGCCAGGACAGCTGATGGTATGTGAAGTTCATGAGGCAGGTGGAGTTGTTTTGGCAGTGGAAGAGCTGTGCTGCTGCTTCAGGCAGTTGCCATTCACCAGCACACTCCCTTCCCTAGGTGTCATATCCACTTTCAGACATATGTGCTGCCAGAGCACTTGATTTCTATGGCAGCGGGAAATTGCCTGGGCACTGAATTGTGTTTTGCTTTGTAGTTTTGAGCGCATTGAGTGAGGAGCTCCATGTTCGTTTTGTGTGTGTGCTGAAGCTGCTTGATTCCATCCCACTGGGCTCAATGGGCATCGGACCGGAAGTGACCCAACAGGGTTTCCTAGATAGCTGCCAGGACAGCTGATGGTATGTGAAGTTCATATGGAAGGTGGAGTTGTTTTGGCACTGGAAGAGCTGTGCTGCTGCTTCGGGCAGTTGCCATTCACCAACACACTCCCTTCCCTAGGTGTCATATCCACTTTCAGACATATGTGCTGCCAGAGCACTTGGTTTCCATGGCAGTGGGAAATGGCTTGGGCACTGAACTTGTCTTTGGCTGTGGAGTCTTGAGCGCCTTGAGTGAGGAGCTCCATGTTCGTTTTTTGTGGTTGCTGAAGCTGCTTGATTCCATCCCACTGGGCTCAATGGGCATGGGACCGGAAGTGACCCAACAGGGTTTCCTAGATAGCTGCCAGGACAGCTGATGGTATGTGAAGTTCATGAGGCAGGTGGAGTTGTTTTGGCAGTGGAAGAGCTGTGCTGCTGCTTCGGGCAGTTGCCATTCACCAACAGACTCCCTTCCCTAGGTGTCATATGCACTTTCAGACATATGTGCTGCCAGAGCACTTGGTTTCCATGGCAGCGGGAAATGGCTTGGACACTGAACTTGTCTTTGGAGAAGAGTTGAGCGCCTTGAGTGAGGAGCTCCATGTTAGTTTTGTCTGGATGCTGAAGCTGCTTGATTCCACCCCATTGCGCTCAATGGGCATGGGACCGGAAGTGACCCAACAGGGTTTCCTAGAGAGCTGCCAGGACAGCTGATGGTATGTGAAGTTCATGAGGCAGGTGGAGTTGTTTTGGCACTGGAAGAGCTGTGCTGCTGCTTCGGGCAGTTGCCATTCACCAGCACACTCCCTTCCCTAGGTGTCATATCCACTTTCAGACATATGTGCTGCCAGAGCACTTGGCTGCCATGGCAGAGGGAAATGGCTTGGGCACTGAACTTGTCTTTAGCTGCGGAGTTTTTAGCGCCTTGAGTGAGGAGCTCCATGTTCGTTTTGTGTGGGTGCTGAAGCTGCTTGATTCCATCCTACTGGGCTCAATGGGCATGGGACCGGAAGTGACCCAACAGGGTTTCCTAGATAGCTGCCAGGACAGCTGATGGTATGTGAAGTTCATGAGGAAGGTGGAGATGTTTTGGCAGTGGAAGAGCTGTGCTGCTGCTTCGGGCAGTTGCCATTCACCAACAGACTCCCTTCCCTAGGTGTCATATCCACTTTCAGACTTATGTGCTGCCAGAGCACTTGGTTTCCATGGCAGCGGAAAATGACTTGGGCACTGAACTTGTCTTTGGCCGTGGAGTTTTGAGCGCCTTGAGTGAGGAGCTCCATGTTCGTTTTGTGTGGGTGCTGAAGCTGCTTGATTCCATCCCACTGGGCTCAATGGGCATGGGACCGGAAGTGACCCAACAGGGTTTCCTAGATAGCTGCCAGGACAGCTGATGGTATGTGAAGTTCATGAGGCAGGTGGAGTTGTTTTGGCAGTGGAAGAGCTGTGCTGTGGCTTCGGGCAGTTGCCATTCACAACCACACTCCCTTCCCTAGGTGTCATATCCACTTTCAGACATATGTGCTGCCAAAGCACTTGGTTTCCATGGCAGCGGGAAATGGCTTGGGCACTGAACTTGTCTTTGGCCGTGGAGTTTTGAGCACCTTGAGTGAGGAGCTCCATGTTCGTTTTGTGTGGGTGCTGAAGCTGCTTGATTCCATCCCACTGGGCTCAATGGGCATGGGACCGGAAGTGACCCAACAGGGTTTCCTAGATAGCTGCCAGGACAGCTGATGGTATGTGAAGTTTATGAGGCAGGTGGAGTTGTTTTGGCACTGGAAGAGCTGTGCAGCTGCGTCGGGCAGTTGCCATTCACCAGCACACTCCCTTCCCTAGGTGTCATATCCACTTTCAGACATATGTGCTGCCAGAGCACTTGGTTTCCATGGCAGCGGGAAATGGCTTGGGCACTGAACTTGTCTTTGGCCGTGGAGTTTTGAGCACCTTGAGTGAGGAGCTCCATGTTCGTTTTGTGTGGGTGCTCAAGCTGCTTGATTGCATCCCACTGGGCTCAATGGGCATGGGACCGGAAGTGACCCAACAGGGTTTCCTAGATAGCTGCCAAGACAGCTGATGGTATGTGAAGTTCATGAGGCAGGTGGAGTTGTTTTGGCACTGGAAGAGCTGTGCTGCTGCTTCGGGCAGTTGCCATTCACCAGCACACTCCCTTCCCTAGGTGTCATATCCACTTTCAGACATATGTGATGCCAGAGTACTTGGTTTCCTTGGCAGCGGGAAATGTCTTGGACACTGAACTTGTCTTTGGATGTGAATTTTTTACTGCCTTGAGTGAGGAGCTCCATGTTCGTTTTGTGTGGGTGCTGAAGCTGCTTGATTCCATCCCACTGGGCTCAATGGGCATGGGACCGGAAGTGACCCAACAGTTTTTCCTAGATAGCTGCCAGGACAGCTGATGGTATGTGAAGTTCATGAGGCAGGTGGAGTTGTTTTGGCACTGGAAGAGCTGTGCTGCTGCTTCGGGCAGTTGCCATTCACCAACACACTCCCTTCCCTAGGTGTCATATCCACTTTCAGACATATGTGCTGCCAGAGCACTTGGTTTCCATGGCAGCGGGAAATGGCTTGGGCACTGAACTTGTCTTTGGCTGTGGAGTTTTGAGCGCCTTGAGTGAGGAGCTCCATGTTCGTTTTTTGTAGGTGCTGAAGCTGCTTGATTCCATCCCTCTAGGCTCAATGGGCATGGGACCGGAAGTGACCCAACAGGGTTTCCTTGATAGCTGCCAGCACAGCTGATGGTATGTGAAGTTCATGAGGGAGGTGGAGTTGTTTTGGCAGTGGAAGAGCTGTGCTGCTGCTTCGGGCAGTTGCCATTCACCAGCACATTCCCTTCCCTAGGTGTCATATCCACTTTCAGACATATGTGCTGCCAGAGCACTTGGTTTCCATGGCAGCGGGAAATGGCTTGGGCACTGAACTTCTCTTTGGCCGTGGAGTTTTGAGCGCTTGAGTGAGGAGCTCCATGTTCATTTTGTGTGGGTGCTCAAGCTGCTTGATTCCATCCCACTGGGCTCAATGGGCATGGGACCGGAAGTGAGCCAACAGGGTTTCCTAGATAGCTGCCAGGACAGCTGATGGTATGTGACGTTCATGAGGCAGGTGGAGTTGTTTTGGCACTGGAAGAGCTGTGCTGCTGCTTCGGGCAGTTGACATTCACCAACACACTCCCTTCCCTAGGTGTCATATCCACTTTCAGATATATGTGCTGCCAGAGCACTTGGTTTCCATGGCAGCGGGAAATGGCTTGGGCACTGAACTTGTCTTTGGCTGTGGAGTTTTAAGTGCCTTGAGTGAGGAGCTCCATGTTCGTTTTGTGTGGGTGCTGAAGCTGCTTGATTCCATCCCACTGGGCTCAATGGGCATGGGACCGGAAGTGACCCAACAGGGTTTCCTGGATAGCTGCCAGGACAGCTGATGGTATGTGAAGTTCATGAGGCAGGTGGAGTAGTTTTTTCACTGGAAGAACTGTGCTGCTGCTTCGGGCAGTTGCCATTCACCACCACACTCCCTTCCCTAGGTGTCATATCCACTTTCAGACATATGTGCTGCCAGAGCACTTGGTTTCCATGGCAGCGGGAAATGGCTTGGGCACTGAACTTGTCTTTGGCTGTGGAGTTTTGAGCGCCTTGAGTGAGGAGCTCCATGTTCGTTTTTTGTGGTTGCTGAAGCTGCTTGATTCCATCCCACTGGGCTCAATGGGCATGGGACCGGAAGTGACCCAACAGGGTTTCCTAGATAGCTGCCAGGACAGCTGATGGTATGTGAAGTTCATGAGGCAGGTGGAGTTGTTTTGGCACTGGAAGAGCTGTGCTGCTGCTTCGGGCAGTTGCCATTCACCAACAGACTCCCTTCCCTAGGTGTCATATGCACTTTCAGACATATGTGCTGCCAGAGCACTTGGTTTCCATGGCAGCGGGAAATGGCTTGGACACTGAACTTGTCTTTGGCTGTGGAGTTTTGAGCGCCTTGAGTGAGGAGCTCCATGTTAGTTTTGCGTGGGTGCTGAAGCTGCTTGATTCCACCCCATTGCGCTCAATGGGCATGGGACCGGAAGTGACCCAACAGGGTTTCCTAGAGAGCTGCCAGGACAGCTGATGGTATGTGAAGTTCATGAGGCAGGTGGAGTTGTTTTGGCACTGGAAGAGCTGTGCTGCTGCTTCGGGCAGTTGCCATTCACCAGCACACTCCCTTCCCTAGGTGTCATATCCACTTTCAGACATATGTGCTGCCAGAGCACTTGGCTGCCATGGCAGAGGGAAATGGCTTGGGCACTGAACTTGTCTTTAGCTGCGGAGTTTTTAGCGCCTTGAGTGAGGAGCTCCATGTTCGTTTTGTGTGGGTGCTGAAGCTGCTTGATTCCATCCCAGTGGGCTCAATGGGCATGGAAACGGATGTGAGCCAACAGGGTTTCCTTGATAGCTGCCAAGACAGCTGATGGTATGTGAAGTTCATGAGGCAGGTGGAGTTGTTTTGGCAGTGGAAGAGCTGTGCTGCTGCTTCGGGCAGTTGCCATTCACCAACAGACTCCCTTCCCTAGGTGTCATATCCACTTTCAGACATATGTGCTGCCAGAGCACATGGTTTCCATGGCAGCGGGAAATGACTTGGGCACTGAACTTGTCTTTGGCCGTGGAGTTTTGAGCGCCTTGAGTGAGGAGCTCCATGTTCGTTTTGTGTGGGTGCTGAAGCTGCTTGATTCCATCCCACTGGGCTCAATGGGCATGGGACCGGAAGTGACCCAACAGGGTTTCCTAGATAACTGCCAGGACAGCTGATGGTATGTGAAGTTCATGAGGCAGGTGGAGTTGTTTTGGCAGTGGAAGAGCTGTGCTGCTGCTTCAGGCAGTTGCCATTCACCAGCACACTCCCTTCCCTAGGTGTCATATCCACTTTCAGACATATGTGCTGCCAGAGCACTTGATTTCTATGGCAGCGGGAAATTGCCTGGGCACTGAATTGTGTTTTGCTTTGTAGTTTTGAGCGCATTGAGTGAGGAGCTCCATGTTCGTTTTGTGTGTGTGCTGAAGCTGCTTGATTCCATCCCACTGGGCTCAATGGGCATCGGACCGGAAGTGACCCAACAGGGTTTCCTAGATAGCTGCCAGGACAGCTGATGGTATGTGAAGTTCATATGGAAGGTGGAGTTGTTTTGGCACTGGAAGAGCTGTGCTGCTGCTTCGGGCAGTTGCCATTCACCAACACACTCCCTTCCCTAGGTGTCATATCCACTTTCAGACATATGTGCTGCCAGAGCACTTGGTTTCCATGGCAGTGGGAAATGGCTTGGGCACTGAACTTGTCTTTGGCTGTGGAGTCTTGAGCGCCTTGAGTGAGGAGCTCCATGTTCGTTTTTTGTGGTTGCTGAAGCTGCTTGATTCCATCCCACTGGGCTCAATGGGCATGGGACCGGAAGTGACCCAACAGGGTTTCCTAGATAGCTGCCAGGACAGCTGATGGTATGTGAAGTTCATGAGGCAGGTGGAGTTGTTTTGGCAGTGGAAGAGCTGTGCTGCTGCTTCGGGCAGTTGCCATTCACCAACAGACTCCCTTCCCTAGGTGTCATATGCACTTTCAGACATATGTGCTGCCAGAGCACTTGGTTTCCATGGCAGCGGGAAATGGCTTGGACACTGAACTTGTCTTTGGAGAAGAGTTGAGCGCCTTGAGTGAGGAGCTCCATGTTAGTTTTGTCTGGATGCTGAAGCTGCTTGATTCCACCCCATTGCGCTCAATGGGCATGGGACCGGAAGTGACCCAACAGGGTTTCCTAGAGAGCTGCCAGGACAGCTGATGGTATGTGAAGTTCATGAGGCAGGTGGAGTTGTTTTGGCACTGGAAGAGCTGTGCTGCTGCTTCGGGCAGTTGCCATTCACCAGCACACTCCCTTCCCTAGGTGTCATATCCACTTTCAGACATATGTGCTGCCAGAGCACTTGGCTGCCATGGCAGAGGGAAATGGCTTGGGCACTGAACTTGTCTTTAGCTGCGGAGTTTTTAGCGCCTTGAGTGAGGAGCTCCATGTTCGTTTTGTGTGGGTGCTGAAGCTGCTTGATTCCATCCTACTGGGCTCAATGGGCATGGGACCGGAAGTGACCCAACAGGGTTTCCTAGATAGCTGCCAGGACAGCTGATGGTATGTGAAGTTCATGAGGAAGGTGGAGATGTTTTGGCAGTGGAAGAGCTGTGCTGCTGCTTCGGGCAGTTGCCATTCACCAACAGACTCCCTTCCCTAGGTGTCATATCCACTTTCAGACTTATGTGCTGCCAGAGCACTTGGTTTCCATGGCAGCGGAAAATGACTTGGGCACTGAACTTGTCTTTGGCCGTGGAGTTTTGAGCGCCTTGAGTGAGGAGCTCCATGTTCGTTTTGTGTGGGTGCTGAAGCTGCTTGATTCCATCCCACTGGGCTCAATGGGCATGGGACCGGAAGTGACCCAACAGGGTTTCCTAGATAGCTGCCAGGACAGCTGATGGTATGTGAAGTTCATGAGGCAGGTGGAGTTGTTTTGGCAGTGGAAGAGCTGTGCTGTGGCTTCGGGCAGTTGCCATTCACAACCACACTCCCTTCCCTAGGTGTCATATCCACTTTCAGACATATGTGCTGCCAAAGCACTTGGTTTCCATGGCAGCGGGAAATGGCTTGGGCACTGAACTTGTCTTTGGCCGTGGAGTTTTGAGCACCTTGAGTGAGGAGCTCCATGTTCGTTTTGTGTGGGTGCTGAAGCTGCTTGATTCCATCCCACTGGGCTCAATGGGCATGGGACCGGAAGTGACCCAACAGGGTTTCCTAGATAGCTGCCAGGACAGCTGATGGTATGTGAAGTTTATGAGGCAGGTGGAGTTGTTTTGGCACTGGAAGAGCTGTGCAGCTGCGTCGGGCAGTTGCCATTCACCAGCACACTCCCTTCCCTAGGTGTCATATCCACTTTCAGACATATGTGCTGCCAGAGCACTTGGTTTCCATGGCAGCGGGAAATGGCTTGGGCACTGAACTTGTCTTTGGCCGTGGAGTTTTGAGCACCTTGAGTGAGGAGCTCCATGTTCGTTTTGTGTGGGTGCTCAAGCTGCTTGATTGCATCCCACTGGGCTCAATGGGCATGGGACCGGAAGTGACCCAACAGGGTTTCCTAGATAGCTGCCAAGACAGCTGATGGTATGTGAAGTTCATGAGGCAGGTGGAGTTGTTTTGGCACTGGAAGAGCTGTGCTGCTGCTTCGGGCAGTTGCCATTCACCAGCACACTCCCTTCCCTAGGTGTCATATCCACTTTCAGACATATGTGATGCCAGAGTACTTGGTTTCCTTGGCAGCGGGAAATGTCTTGGACACTGAACTTGTCTTTGGATGTGAATTTTTTACTGCCTTGAGTGAGGAGCTCCATGTTCGTTTTGTGTGGGTGCTGAAGCTGCTTGATTCCATCCCACTGGGCTCAATGGGCATGGGACCGGAAGTGACCCAACAGTTTTTCCTAGATAGCTGCCAGGACAGCTGATGGTATGTGAAGTTCATGAGGCAGGTGGAGTTGTTTTGGCACTGGAAGAGCTGTGCTGCTGCTTCGGGCAGTTGCCATTCACCAACACACTCCCTTCCCTAGGTGTCATATCCACTTTCAGACATATGTGCTGCCAGAGCACTTGGTTTCCATGGCAGCGGGAAATGGCTTGGGCACTGAACTTGTCTTTGGCTGTGGAGTTTTGAGCGCCTTGAGTGAGGAGCTCCATGTTCGTTTTTTGTAGGTGCTGAAGCTGCTTGATTCCATCCCTCTAGGCTCAATGGGCATGGGACCGGAAGTGACCCAACAGGGTTTCCTTGATAGCTGCCAGCACAGCTGATGGTATGTGAAGTTCATGAGGGAGGTGGAGTTGTTTTGGCAGTGGAAGAGCTGTGCTGCTGCTTCGGGCAGTTGCCATTCACCAGCACATTCCCTTCCCTAGGTGTCATATCCACTTTCAGACATATGTGCTGCCAGAGCACTTGGTTTCCATGGCAGCGGGAAATGGCTTGGGCACTGAACTTCTCTTTGGCCGTGGAGTTTTGAGCGCTTGAGTGAGGAGCTCCATGTTCATTTTGTGTGGGTGCTCAAGCTGCTTGATTCCATCCCACTGGGCTCAATGGGCATGGGACCGGAAGTGAGCCAACAGGGTTTCCTAGATAGCTGCCAGGACAGCTGATGGTATGTGACGTTCATGAGGCAGGTGGAGTTGTTTTGGCACTGGAAGAGCTGTGCTGCTGCTTCGGGCAGTTGACATTCACCAACACACTCCCTTCCCTAGGTGTCATATCCACTTTCAGATATATGTGCTGCCAGAGCACTTGGTTTCCATGGCAGCGGGAAATGGCTTGGGCACTGAACTTGTCTTTGGCTGTGGAGTTTTAAGTGCCTTGAGTGAGGAGCTCCATGTTCGTTTTGTGTGGGTGCTGAAGCTGCTTGATTCCATCCCACTGGGCTCAATGGGCATGGGACCGGAAGTGACCCAACAGGGTTTCCTGGATAGCTGCCAGGACAGCTGATGGTATGTGAAGTTCATGAGGCAGGTGGAGTAGTTTTTTCACTGGAAGAACTGTGCTGCTGCTTCGGGCAGTTGCCATTCACCACCACACTCCCTTCCCTAGGTGTCATATCCACTTTCAGACATATGTGCTGCCAGAGCACTTGGTTTCCATGGCAGCGGGAAATGGCTTGGGCACTGAACTTGTCTTTGGCTGTGGAGTTTTGAGCGCCTTGAGTGAGGAGCTCCATGTTCGTTTTTTGTGGTTGCTGAAGCTGCTTGATTCCATCCCACTGGGCTCAATGGGCATGGGACCGGAAGTGACCCAACAGGGTTTCCTAGATAGCTGCCAGGACAGCTGATGGTATGTGAAGTTCATGAGGCAGGTGGAGTTGTTTTGGCACTGGAAGAGCTGTGCTGCTGCTTCGGGCAGTTGCCATTCACCAACAGACTCCCTTCCCTAGGTGTCATATGCACTTTCAGACATATGTGCTGCCAGAGCACTTGGTTTCCATGGCAGCGGGAAATGGCTTGGACACTGAACTTGTCTTTGGCTGTGGAGTTTTGAGCGCCTTGAGTGAGGAGCTCCATGTTAGTTTTGCGTGGGTGCTGAAGCTGCTTGATTCCACCCCATTGCGCTCAATGGGCATGGGACCGGAAGTGACCCAACAGGGTTTCCTAGAGAGCTGCCAGGACAGCTGATGGTATGTGAAGTTCATGAGGCAGGTGGAGTTGTTTTGGCACTGGAAGAGCTGTGCTGCTGCTTCGGGCAGTTGCCATTCACCAGCACACTCCCTTCCCTAGGTGTCATATCCACTTTCAGACATATGTGCTGCCAGAGCACTTGGCTGCCATGGCAGAGGGAAATGGCTTGGGCACTGAACTTGTCTTTAGCTGCGGAGTTTTTAGCGCCTTGAGTGAGGAGCTCCATGTTCGTTTTGTGTGGGTGCTGAAGCTGCTTGATTCCATCCTACTGGGCTCAATGGGCATGGGACCGGAAGTGACCCAACAGGGTTTCCTAGATAGCTGCCAGGACAGCTGATGGTATGTGAAGTTCATGAGGCAGGTGGAGATGTTTTGGCAGTGGAAGAGCTGTGCTGCTGCTTCGGGCAGTTGCCATTCACCAACACACTCCCTTCCCTAGGTGTCATATCCACTTTCAGACTTATGTGCTGCCAGAGCACTTGGTTTCCATGGCAGCGGAAAACGACTTGGGCACTGAACTTGTCTTTGGCCGTGGAGTTTTGAGCGCCTTGAGTGAGGAGCTCCATGTTCGTTTTGTGTGGGTGCTGAAGCTGCTTGATTCCATCCCACTGGGCTCAATGGGCATGGGACCGGAAGTGACCCAACAGGGTTTCCTAGATAGCTGCCAGGACAGCTGATGGTATGTGAAGTTCATGAGGCAGGTGGAGTTGTTTTGGCAGTGGAAGAGCTGTGCTGTGGCTTCGGGCAGTTGCCATTCACAACCACACTCCCTTCCCTAGGTGTCATATCCACTTTCAGACATATGTGCTGCCAAAGCACTTGGTTTCCATGGCAGCGGGAAATGGCTTGGGCACTGAACTTGTCTTTGGCCGTGGAGTTTTGAGCACCTTGAGTGAGGAGCTCCATGTTCGTTTTGTGTGGGTGCTGAAGCTGCTTGATTCCATCCCACTGGGCTCAATGGGCATGGGAACGGAAGTGACCCAACAGGGTTTCCTAGATAGCTGCCAAGACAGCTGATGGTATGTGAAGTTCATGAGGCAGGTGGAGTTGTTTTGGCACTGGAAGAGCTGTGCTGCTGCGTCGGGCAGTTGCCATTCACCAGCACACTCCCTTCCCTAGGTGTCATATCCACTTTCAGACATATGTGCTGCCAGAGCACTTGGTTTCCATGGCAGCAGGGAATGGCTTGGACACTGAACTTGTCTTTGGATGTGAAGTTTTTACTGCCTTGAGTGAGGAGCTCCATGTTCGTTTTGTGTGGGTGCTCAAGCTGCTTGATTTCATCCCACTGGGCTCAATGGGCATGGGACCGGAAGTGACCCAACAGGGTTTCCTAGATAGCTGCCAGGACAGCTGATGGTATGTGAAGTTCATGAGGCAGGTGGAGTTGTTTTGGCACTGGAAGAGCTGTGCTGCTGCTTCGGGCAGTTGCCATTCACCAGCACACTCCCTCCCTAGGTGTCATATCCACTTTCAGACATATGTGCTGCCGGAGCATTTGGTTTCCATGGCAGCGGGAAATGGCTTGGGCACTGAACTTGTCTTTGGCCGTGGAGTTTTGAGCACCTTGAGTGAGGAGCTCCATGTTGGTTTTGTGTGGGTGCTCAAGCTGCTTGATTGCATCCCACTGGGCTCAATGGGCATGGGACCGGAAGTGACCCAACAGGGTTTCCTAGAGAGCTGCCAAGACAGCTGATGGTATGTGAAGTTCATGAGGCAGGTGGAGTTGTTTTGGCACTGGAAGAGCTGTGCTGCTGCTTCGGGCAGTTGCCATTCACCAGCACACTCCCTTCCCTAGGTGTCATATCCACTTTCAGACATATGTGCTGCCAGAGTACTTGGTTTCCATGGCAGCGGGAAATGGCTTGGACACTGAACTTGTCTTTGGCTGTGGAGTTTTGAGCGCCTTGAGTGAGGAGCTCCATGTTCGTTTTTTGTGGTTGCTGAAGCTGCTTGATTCCATCCCACTGGGCTCAATGGGCATGGGACCGGAAGTGACCCAACAGGGTTTCCTAGATAGCTGCCAGGACAGCTGATGGTATGTGAAGTTCATGAGGCAGGTGGAGTTGTTGTGGCACTGGAAGAGCTGTGCTGCTGCTTCGGGCAGTTGCCATTCACCAACACACTCCCTTCCCTAGGTGTCATATCCACTTTCAGACATATGTGCTGCCAGAGCACTTGGTTTCCATGGCAGCGGGAAATGGCTTGGGCACTGAACTTGTCTTTGGCTGTGGAGTTTAGAGCGCCTTGAGTAAGGTGCTCCATGTTCGTTTTGTGTGGGTGCTGAAGCTGCTTGATTCCATCCCACTGGGCTCAATGGGCATGGGACCGGAAGTGACCCAACAGGGTTTCCTAGATAGCTGCCAGGACAGCTGATGGTATGTGAAGTTCATGAGGCAGGTGGAGTTGTTTTGGCACTGGAAGAGCTGTGCTGCTGCTTCGGACAGTTGCCATTCACCAGCACATTCCCTTCCCTAGGTGTCATATCCACTTTCAGACATATGTGCTGCCAGAGCACTTGATTTCCATGGCAGCGGGAAAAGGCTTGGGCACTGAACATGTCTTTCGCCATGTAGTTTTTAGCGCCTTGAGTGAGGAGCTCCATGTTCGTTTTGTGCGGGTGCTGAAGCTGCTTGATTCCATCCCACTGGGCTCAATGGGCATGGGACCGGAAGTGACCCAACAGGGTTTCCTAGATAGCTGCCAGGACAGCTGATGGTATGTGAAGTTCATGAGGCAGGTGGAGTTGTTTTGGCACTGGAAGAGCTGTGCTGCTGCTTCGGGCAGTTGCCATTCACCTCCACACACCCTTCCCTAGGTGCCATATCCTCTTTCAGACATATGTGCTGCCAGAGCACTTGGTTTCCATGGCAGCGGGAAATGGCTTGGGCACTGAACTTGTCTTTGGCTGTGGCGTTTAGAGCGCCTTGAGTGAGGAGCTCCATGTTCGTTTTTTGTGGGTGCTGAAGCTGCTTGATTGCATCCCACTGGGCTCAATGGGCATGGGACCGGAAGTGACCCAACAGGGTTTCCTAGATAGCTGCCAGGACAGCTGATGGTATGTGAAGTTCATGAGGCAGGTGGAGTTGTTTTGGCACTGGAAGAGCTGTGCTGCTGCTTCGGGCAGTTGCCATTCACCAACACACTCCCTTCCCTAGGTGTCATATCCACTTTCAGACATATGTGCTGCCAGAGCACTTGATTTCCATGTCAGCGGGAAATGGCTTGGGCACTGAACTTGTCTTTGGTCTTGGACTTTTGAGCGCCTTGAGTGAGGCGCTCCATGTTCGTTTTGTGTGGGTGCTGAAGCTGCTTGATTCCATCCCACTGGGCTCAATGGGCTTGGGAGAGGAGGTGACCCAACAGGGTTTCCTAGATAGCTGCCAGGACAGCTGATGGTATGTGAAGTTCATGTGGAATGTGGAGTTGTTTTGATAGTGGAAGAGCTGTGCTGCTGCTTCGGGCAGTTGCCATTCACCACCACACTCCCTTCCCTAGGTGTCATATTCACTTTCAGACATATGTGCTGCCAGAGCACTTGGTTTCCATGGCAGCGGGAAATGGCTTGGGCACTGAACTTGTCTTTGGCTGTGGAGTTTTGAGCGCCTTGAGTGAGGAGCTCCATGTTCGTTTTTTGTAGGTGCTGAAGCTGCTTGATTCCATCCCTCTAGGCTCAATGGGCATGGGACCGGAAGTGACCCAACAGGGTCTCCTAGATAGCTGCCAGGACAGCTGATGGTATGTGAAGTTCATGAGGGAGGTGGAGTTGTTTTGGCAGTGGAAGAGCTGTGCTGCTGCTTCGGGCAGTTGCCATTCACCAGCACACTCCCTTCCCTAGGTGTCATATCCACTTTCAGACATATGTGCTGCCAGAGCACTTGGTTTCCATGGCAGCGGGAAATGGCTTGGGCACTGAACTTGTCTTTGGCCGTGGAGTGTTGGGCGCCTTGAGTCAGGAGCTCCATGTTCGTTTTGTGTGTGTGCTGAAGCTGCTTGATTCCATCCCACTGGGCTCAATGGGCATGGGACCGGAAGTGACCCAACAGGGTTTCCTAGATAGCTGCCAAGACAGCTGATGGTATGTGAAGTTCATGAGGCAGGTGGAGTTGTTTTGGCACTGGAAGAGCTGTGCTGCTGCTTCGGTCAGTTGCCATTCACCAACACACTCCCTTCCCTAGGTGAAATATCCACTTTCAGATATATGTGCTGCCAGAGCACTTGGTTTCCATGGCAGCGGGAAATGGCTTGGGCACTGAACTTGTCTTTGGCTGTGGAGTTTTAAGTGCCTTGAGTGAGGAGCTCCATGTTCGTTTTGTGTGGGTGCTGAAGCTGCTTGATTCCATCCCACTGGGTTCAATGGGCATGGGACCGGAAGTGACCCAACAGGGTTTCCTGGATAGCTGCCAGGACAGCTGATGGTATGTGAAGTTCATGAGGCAGGTGGAGTAGTTTTTTCACTGGAAGAACTGTGCTGCTGCTTCGGGCAGTTGCCATTCACCACCACACTCCCTTCCCTAGGTGTCATATCCACTTTCAGACATATGTGCTGCCAGAGCACTTGGTTTCCATGGCAGCGGGAAATGGCTTGGGCACTGAACTTGTCTTTGGCCGTGGAGCCTTGAACGCCTTGAGTGAGGAGCTCCATGTTCGTTTTGTGTGGATGCTGAAGCTGCTTGATTCCATCAAACTGGGCTCAATGGGCATGGGACCGGAAGTGACACAACAGGGTTTCCTAGATAACTGCCAGGACAGCTGATGGTATGTGAAGTTCATGTGGAATGTGGAGTTGTTTTGATAGTGGAAGAGCTGTGCTGCTGCTTCGGGCAGTTGCCATTCACCACCACACTCCCTTCCCTAGGTGTCATATTCACTTTCAGACATATGTGCTGCCAGAGCACTTGGTTTCCATGGCAGCGGGAAATGGCTTGGGCACTGAACTTGTCTTTGGCTGTGGAGTTTTGAGCGCCTTGAGTGAGGAGCTCCATGTTCGTTTTTTGTAGGTGCTGAAGCTGCTTGATTCCATCCCTCTAGGCTCAATGGGCATGGGACCGGAAGTGACCCAACAGGGTCTCCTAGATAGCTGCCAGGACAGCTGATGGTATGTGAAGTTCATGAGGGAGGTGGAGTTGTTTTGGCAGTGGAAGAGCTGTGCTGCTGCTTCGGGCAGTTGCCATTCACCAGCACACTCCCTTCCCTAGGTGTCATATCCACTTTCAGACATATGTGCTGCCAGAGCACTTGGTTTCCATGGCAGCGGGAAATGGCTTGGGCACTGAACTTGTCTTTGGCCGTGGAGTGTTGGGCGCCTTGAGTCAGGAGCTCCATGTTCGTTTTGTGTGTGTGCTGAAGCTGCTTGATTCCATCCCACTGGGCTCAATGGGCATGGGACCGGAAGTGACCCAACAGGGTTTCCTAGATAGCTGCCAAGACAGCTGATGGTATGTGAAGTTCATGAGGCAGGTGGAGTTGTTTTGGCACTGGAAGAGCTGTGCTGCTGCTTCGGTCAGTTGCCATTCACCAACACACTCCCTTCCCTAGGTGAAATATCCACTTTCAGATATATGTGCTGCCAGAGCACTTGGTTTCCATGGCAGCGGGAAATGGCTTGGGCACTGAACTTGTCTTTGGCTGTGGAGTTTTAAGTGCCTTGAGTGAGGAGCTCCATGTTCGTTTTGTGTGGGTGCTGAAGCTGCTTGATTCCATCCCACTGGGTTCAATGGGCATGGGACCGGAAGTGACCCAACAGGGTTTCCTGGATAGCTGCCAGGACAGCTGATGGTATGTGAAGTTCATGAGGCAGGTGGAGTAGTTTTTTCACTGGAAGAACTGTGCTGCTGCTTCGGGCAGTTGCCATTCACCACCACACTCCCTTCCCTAGGTGTCATCTCCACTTTCAGACATATGTGCTGCCAGAGCACTTGGTTTCCATGGCAGCGGGAAATGGCTTGGGCACTGAACTTGTCTTTGGCCGTGGAGCCTTGAACGCCTTGAGTGAGGAGCTCCATGTTCGTTTTGTGTGGATGCTGAAGCTGCTTGATTCCATCAAACTGGGCTCAATGGGCATGGGACCGGAAGTGACACAACAGGGTTTCCTAGATAACTGCCAGGACAGCTGATGGTATGTGAAGTTCATGAGGCAGGTGGAGTTGTTTTGGCACTGGAAGTGCTGTGCTGCTGCTTCGGGCAGTTGCCATTGACCACCACAATCCCTTCCCTAGGTGTCATATCCACTTTCAGACATATGTGCTGCCAGAGCACTTGGTTTCCATGGCAGCGGGAAATGGCTTGGGCAATGAACTTGTCTTTGGCCATGGAGTTTTGAGCGCCTTGAGTGAGGAGCTCCATGTTCGTTTTGTGAGGATGCTGAAGCTGCTTGATTCCATCCCACTGGGCTCAATGTTCATGGGACCGGAAGTGACCCAACAGGGTTTCCTAGATAACTGCCAGGACAGCTGATGGTATGTGAAGTTCATGAGGCAGGTGGAGTAGTTTTGGCACTGAAACAGCTGTGCTGCTGCTTCGGGCAGTTGCCATTCACCACCACACTCCCTTCCCTAGGTGTCATATCCACCTTCAGACATATGTGCTGAAAGAGCACTTGGTTTCCATGGCAGCGGGAAATGGCTTGGGCACTGAACTTGTCTTTGGCCGTGCAGTTTTGAGCGCATTGAGTGAGGAGCTCCATGTTCGTTTTGTGTGGGTGCTGAAGCTGCTTGATTCCATCCCTCTAGGCTCAATGGGCATGGGACCGGAAGTGACCCAACAGGGTTTCCTAGATAGCTGCCAGGACAGCTGATGGTATGTGAAGTTCATGAGGCAGGTGGAGTAGTTTTGGCACTGGAAGAGCTGTGCTGCTGTTTCGGGCAGTTGCCATTCACCAGCACACTCCCTTCCCTAGGTGTCATATCCACCTTCAGACATATGTGCTGCCAGAGCACTTGGTTTCCATGGCAGCAGGAAATGGTTTTGGCACTGAACTTGTCTTTCGCCATGTGGATTTGAACCCATTGAGTGAGCAGCTGTATGTTAGTTTTGTGTGGGTGCTGAAGCTGCTTGATTCCATCCCACTGGGCTCAATGGGCATGGGACCGGAAGTGACCCAACAGGGTTTCCTAAATAGCTGCCAGGACAGCTGATGGTATGTGAAGCTCATGAGGCGAGTGGTGTTGTTTTGGCACTGGAAGAGCTGTGCTGCTGCTTCGGGCAGTTGCCATTCACCACCACACTCCCTTCCCTAGGTGTCATATCTAATTTCAGACATATGTGCTGCCAGAGCACTTGGTTTCCATGGCAGCGGGAAATGGCTTGGGCAATGAACTTGTCTTTGGCCGTAGACATTTGAGCGCCTTGAGTGAGGAGCTCCATGTTCGTTTTGTGTGGGTGCTTAAGCTGCTTGATTCCATTGCACTGGGCTCAATGGGCATGGGCATGGAAGTGACCCAACAGGGTTTCCTAGATAGCTGCCAGGACAACTGATGGTATGTGAAGTTCATGAGGAAAGTGGAGTTGTTTTGGCACTGGAAGAGCTGTGCTGCTGCTTCGGGCTGTTGCCATTCACCAGCACACTCCCTTCCCTAGGTGTCATATCCACTTTCAGACATATGTGCTGCCAGAGCACTTGGTTTCCATGGCAGCGGGAAATGGCTTGGGCACTGAACTTGTCTTTGTCCGTGGAGTTTTGAGCGCCTTTAGTGAGGAGCTGCATGTTCGTTTTGTGTGGGTGCTCAAGCTGCTTGATTCCATCCCAATGGGCTCAATGGGCATGGGACTGGAAGTGACCCAACAGGGTTTCCTAGATTGCTGCCAGGACAGCTGATGGTATGTGAAGTTCATGAGGCAGGTGGAGTTGTTTTGGCAGTGGAAGAGCTGTGCTGCTGCTTCGGGCAGTTGCCATTCACCAGCACACTCCCTTCCCTAGGTGTCATATCCACTTTCAGACATATGTGCTGCCAGAGCACTTGGTTTCCATGGCAGCGGGAAATGGCTTCGGCATTGAACTTGTCCTTGTCCGTGGAATTTTGAGCACCTTGAGTTAGGAACTTCATGCTCGTTTTGTGTGGGTGCTCAAGCTGCTTGATTCCATCCCACTGGGCTCAATGGGCATGGGACCGCAAGTGACCCAACAGGGTTTCCTAGATAGCTGCCAAGACAGCTGATGGTATGTGAAGTTCATGAGGCAGGTGGAGTTGTTTTGGCACTGGAAGAGCTGTGCTGCTGCTTCGGGCAGTTGCCATTCACCAGCACACTCCCTTCCCTAGGTGTCATATCCACCTTCAGACATATGTGCTGCCAGAGCACTTGGTTTCCATGGCAGCGGGAAATGGCTTGGGCACTGAACTTGTCTTTGGCCGTGCAGTTTTGAGCGCATTGAGTGAGGAGCTCCATGTTCGTTTTGTGTGGGTGCTGAAGCTGCTTGATTCCATCCCTCTAGGCTCAATGGGCATGGGACCGGAAGTGACCCAACAGGGTTTCCTAGATAGCTGCCAGGACAGCTGATGGTATGTGAAGTTCATGAGGCAGGTGGAGTAGTTTTGGCACTGGAAGAGCTGTGCTGCTGTTTCGGGCAGTTGCCATTCACCAGCACACTCCCTTCCCTAGGTGTCATATCCACCTTCAGACATATGTGCTGCCAGAGCACTTGGTTTCCATGGCAGCAGGAAATGGTTTTGGCGCTGAACTTGTCTTTCGCCATGTGGATTTGAACCCATTGAGTGAGCAGCTGTATGTTAGTTTTGTGTGGGTGCTGAAGCTGCTTGATTCAATCCCCCTGGCCTAATGGACATGGGACCAGAAGTGACCCAACAGGGTTTCCTAGATAGCTGCCAGGACAGCTGATGGTATGTGAAGTTCATGAGGCAGGTGGAGTAGTTTTGGCACTGGAAGAGCTGTGCTGCTGCTTCGAGCAGTTGCCATTCACCAACACACTCCCTTCCCTAGGTGTCATATCCAATTTCAGACATATGTGCTGCCAGAGCACTTGGTTTCCATGGCAGCGGGAAATGGCTTGGGCAATGAACTTGTCTTTGGTCGTGGACTTTTGAGCGCCTTGAGTGAGGAGCTCCATGTTTGTTTTGTGTGGGTGCTCAAGCTGCTTGATTCCATCACACTGGGCTCAATGGGCATGGGACCGGAAGTGACCCAACAGGGTTTCCTAAATAGCTGCCAGGACAGCTGATGGTATGTGAAGCTCATGAGGCGAGTGGTGTTGTTTTGGCACTGGAAGAGCTGTGCTGCTGCTTCGGGCTGTTGCCATTCACCAGCACACTCCCTTCCCTAGGTGTCATATCCACTTTCAGACACATGTGGTGCCAGAGCACTTTGTTTCCATGGCAGTGGGAAATGGCTTGGGCACTGAACTTGTCTTTGGCTGTGGAGTTTTGAGCGCCTTGAGTGAGGAGCTCCATGTTTGTTTTGTGTAGGTGCTCAAGCTGCTTGATTCCATCCCACTGGGCTCAATGGGCATGGGACCGGAAGTGACCCAACAGGGTTTCCTAGATAGCTGCCAGGACAGCTGATGGTATGTGAAGTTCATGAGGCAGGTGGAGTTGTTTTGGCAGTGGAAGAGCTGTGCTGCTGTTTCGGGCAGTTGCCATTCAACAGCACACTCCCTTCCCTAGGTGTCATATCCACTTTCAGACATATGTGCTGCCAGAGCACTTGGTTTCCACGGCAGCGGGAAATGGCTTGGGCACTGAACTTGTCTTTGTCCGTGGAGTTTTGAGCGCCTTTAGTGAGGAGCTCCATGTTCGTTTTGTGTGGGTGCTCAAGCTGCTTGATTCCATCCCACTCGGCTCAATGGGCATGGGACTGGAAGTGACCCAACAGGGTTTCCTAGATAGCTGCCAGGACAGCTGATGGTATGTGAAGTTCATGAGGCAGGTGGAGTTGTTTTGGCACTGGAAGAGCTGTGCTGCTGCTTCGGGCAGTTGCCATTCACCACCACACTCCCTTCCCTAGGTGTCATATCCACTTTCAGACATATGTGCTGCCAGAGCACTTGGTTTCCATGGCAGCGGGAAATGGCTTCGGCACTGAACTTGTCCTTGTCCGTGGAATTTTGAGCAACTTGAGTGAGGAACTTCATGTTCGTTTTGTGTGGGTGCTCAAGCTGCTTGATTCCATTCCACTGGGCTCAATGGGCATGGGACCGGAAGTGACCCAACAGAATTTCCTAGATAGCTGCCAGGACAGCTGATGGTATTTGAAGTTCATGAGGCAGGTGGAGTTGTTCCGGTAGTGGAAAAGCTGTGCTGCTGCTTCGGGCAGTTGCCATTCACCAACACACTCCCTTCCCTAGGTGTCATATCCACCTTCAGACATATGTGCTGCCAGAGCACTTGGTTTCCATGGCAGCGGGAAATGGCTTGGGCACTGAACTTGTCTTTGGCCGTGCAGTTTTGAACTCCTTGAGTGAGGAGCTCCATGTTTGTTTTGTGTGGGTGCTCAAGCTGCTTGATTCCATCCCACTGGGCTCAATGGGCATGGGACCGGAAGTGACCCAACAGGGTTTCCTAAATAGCTGCCAGGACAGCTGATGGTATGTGAAGCTCATGAGGCGAGTGGTGTTTTTTTGGCACTGGAAGAGCTGTGCTGCTGCGTCGGGCAGTTGCCATTCACCAGCACACTCCCTTCCCTAGGTGTCATATCTAATTTCAGACATATGTGCTGCCAGAGCACTTGGTTTCCATGGCAGCGGGAAATGGCTTGGGCACTGAATTGTGTTTCGACTAGTAGTTTTTAGAGCTTTGAGTGAGGAGCTCCATGTTCGTTTTGTGTGGGTGCTGAAGCTGCTTGATTCCATTGCACTGGGCTCAATGGGCATGGGCATGGAAGTGACCCAACAGGGTTTCCTAGATAGCTGCCAGGACAACTGATGGTATGTGAAGTTCATGAGGCAGGTGGAGTTGTTTTGGCAGTGGAAGAGCTGTGCTGCTGTTTCGGGCAGTTGCCATTCAACAGCACACTCCCTTCCCTAGGTGTCATATCCACTTTCAGACATATGTGCTGCCAGAGCACTTGGTTTCCATGGCAGCGGGAAATGGCTTGGGCACTGAACTTGTCTTTGGCCGTGGAGTTTTGAGCGCCTTTAGTGACGAGCTCCATGTTCGTATTGTGTGGGTGCTCAAGCTGCTTGATTCCATCCCACTCGGCTCAATGGGCATGGGACTGGAAGTGACCCAACAGGGTTTCCTAGATAGCTGCCAGGACAGCTGATGGTATGTGAAGTTCATGAGGCAGGTGGAGTTGTTTTGGCAGTGGAAGAGCTGTGCTGCTGCTTCGGGCAGTTGCCATTCACCACCACACTCCCTTCCCTAGGTGTCATATCCACTTTCAGACATATGTGCTGCCAGAGCACTTGGTTTCCATGGCAGCGGGAAATGGCTTCGGCACTGAACTTGTCCTTGTCCGTGGAATTTTGAGCAACTTGAGTGAGGAACTTCATGTTCGTTTTGTGTGGGTGCTCAAGCTGCTTGATTCCATTCCACTGGGCTCAATGGGCATGGGACCGGAAGTGACCCAACAGGGTTTCCTAGATAGCTGCCAGGACAGCTGATGGTATTTGAAGTTCATGAGGCAGGTGGAGTTGTTCCGGTAGTGGAAAAGCTGTGCTGCTGCTTCGGGCAGTTGCCATTCACCAACACACTCCCTTCCCTAGGTGTCATATCCACCTTCAGACATATGTGCTGCCAGAGCACTTGGTTTCCATGGCAGCGGGAAATGGCTTGGGCACTGAACTTGTCTTTGGCCGTGCAGTTTTGAACTCCTTGAGTGAGGAGCTCCATGTTTGTTTTGTGTGGGTGCTCAAGCTGCTTGATTCCATCCCACTGGGCTCAATGGGCATGGGACCGGAAGTGACCCAACAGGGTTTCCTAAATAGCTGCCAGGACAGCTGATGGTATGTGAAGCTCATGAGGCGAGTGGTGTTGTTTTGGCACTGGAAGAGCTGTGCTGCTTCGTCGGGCAGTTGCCATTCACCAGCACACTCCCTTCCCTAGGTGTCATATCTAATTTCAGACATATGTGCTGCCAGAGCACTTGGTTTCCATGGCAGCGGGAAATGGCTTGGGCACTGAATTGTGTTTCGACTAGTAGTTTTTAGAGCTTTGAGTGAGGAGCTCCATGTTCGTTTTGTGTGGGTGCTGAAGCTGCTTGATTCCATTGCACTGGGCTCAATGGGCATGGGCATGGAAGTGACCCAACAGGGTTTCCTAGATAGCTGCCAGGACAGCTGATGGTATGTGACGTTCATGAGGAAAGTGGAGTTGTTTTGGCAGTGGAAGAGCTGTGCTGCTGCTTCGGGCAGTTGCCATTCACCAGCACACTCCCTTCCCTAGGTGTCATATCCACTTTCAGACACATGTGCTGCCAGAGCACTTTGTTTCCATGGCAGTGGGAAATGGCTTGGGCACTGAACTTGTCTTTGTCCGTGGAGTTTTGAGCGACTTGAGTGAGGAGCTCCATGTTCGTTTTGTGTGGGTGCTCAAGCTGCTTGATTCCATCCCACTGGGCTCAATGGGCATGGGACCGGAAGTGACCCAACAGGGTTTCCTAGATAGCTGCCAGGACAGCTGATTGTATGTGAAGTTCATGAGGCAGGTGGAGTTGTTTTGGCACTGGAAGAGCTGTGCTGCTGCTTCGGGCAGTTGCCATTCACCAACACACTCCCTTCCCTAGGTGTCATATCCACTTTCAGACATATGTGCTGCCAGAGCACTTGGTTTCCATGGCAGCGGGAAATGGCTTCGGCACTGAACTTGTCCTTGTCCGTATAATTTTGAGCACCTTGAGTGAGGAACTTCATGTTCGTTTTGTGTGGGTGCTGAAGCTGCTTGATTCCATCCCACTGGGCTCAATGGGCATGGGACCGGAAGTGACCCAACAGGGTTTCCTAGATAGCTGCCAGGACAGCTGATGGTATGTGAAGTTCATGAGGCAGGTGGAGTTGTTTCGGTAGTGGAAAAGCTGTGCTGCTGCTTCGGGCAGTTGCCATTCACCACCACACTCCCTTCCCTAGGTGTCATATCCACCTTCAGACATATGTGCTGCCAGAGCACTTGGTTTCCATGGCAGCGGGAAATGGCTTGGGCACTGAACTTGTCTTTGGCCGTGCAGTTTTGAACTCCTTGAGTGAGGAGCTCCATGTTTGTTTTGTGTGGGTGCTCAAGCTGCTTGATTCCATCCCACTGGGCTCAATGGGCATGGGACCGGAAGTGACCCAACAGGGTTTCCTAAATAGCTGCCAGGACAGCTGATGGTATGTGAAGCTCATGAGGCGAGTGGTGTTGTTTTGGCACTGGAAGAGCTGTGCTGCTGCGTCGGGCAGTTGCCATTCACCAGCACACTCCCTTCCCTAGGTGTCATATCTAATTTCAGACATATGTGCTGCCAGAGCACTTGGTTTCCATGGCAGCGGGAAATGGCTTGGGCACTGAATTGTGTTTCGACTAGTAGTTTTTAGAGCTTTGAGTGAGGAGCTCCATGTTCGTTTTGTGTGGGTGCTGAAGCTGCTTGATTCCATTGCACTGGGCTCAATGGGCATGGGCATGGAAGTGACCCAACAGGGTTTCCTAGATAGCTGCCAGGACAACTGATGGTATGTGACGTTCATGAGGAAAGTGGAGTTGTTTTGGCACTGGAAGAGCTGTGCTGCTGCTTCGGGCAGTTGCCATTCACCAGCACACTCCCTTCCCTAGGTGTCATATCCACTTTCAGACACATGTGCTGCCAGAGCACTTTGTTTCCATGGCAGTGGGAAATGGCTTGGGCACTGAACTTGTCTTTGTCCGTGGAGTTTTGAGCGACTTGAGTGAGGAGCTCCATGTTCGTTTTGTGTGGGTGCTCAAGCTGCTTGATTCCATCCCACTGGGCTCAATGGGCATGGGACCGGAAGTGACCCAACAGGGTTTCCTAGATAGCTGCCAGGACAGCTGATTGTATGTGAAGTTCATGAGGCAGGTGGAGTTGTTTTGGCACTGGAAGAGCTGTGCTGCTGCTTCGGGCAGTTGCCATTCACCACCACACTCCCTTCCCTAGGTGTCATATCCACTTTCAGACATATGTGCTGCCAGAGCACTTGGTTTCCATGGCAGCGGGAAATGGCTTCGGCACTGAACTTGTCCTTGTCCGTATAATTTTGAGCACCTTGAGTGAGGAACTTCATGTTCGTTTTGTGTGGGTGCTGAAGCTGCTTGATTCCATCCCACTGGGCTCAATGGGCATGGGACCGGAAGTGACCCAACAGGGTTTCCTAGATAGCTGCCAGGACAGCTGATGGTATGTGAAGTTCATGAGGCAGGTGAAGTTGTTTCGGTAGTGGAAAAGCTGTGCTGCTGCTTCGGGCAGTTGCCATTCACCACCACACTCCCTTCCCTAGGTGTCATATCCACCTTCAGACATATGTGCTGAAAGAGCACTTGGTTTCCATGGCAGCGGGAAATGGCTTGGGCACTGAACTTGTCTTTGGCCGTGGAATCTTGAGCGCCTTGAGTGAGGAGCTCCATGTCAGTTTTGTGTGGGTGCTGAAGCTGCTTGATTCAATCGCTCTAGGCTCAATGGGCATGGGACCGGAAGTGACCCAACAGGGTTTCCTAGATAGCTGCCAGGACAGCTGATGGTATGTGAAGTTCATGAGGAAAGTTGAGTTGCTTTGGCAGTGGAAGAGCTGTGCTGCTGTTTCGGGCAGTTGCCATTCACCAGCACACTCCCTTCCCTAGGTGTCATATCCACCTTCAGACATATGTGCTGCCAGAGCACTTGGTTTCCATGGCAGCGGGAAATGGTTTTGGCACTGAACTTGTCTTTCGCCATGTAGATTTGAACCCTTTGAGTGAGCAGCTGTATGTTAGTTTTTTGTGGGTGCTGAAGCTGCTTGATTCAATCCCCCTGGGCTCAATGGACATGGGACCAGAAGTGACCCAACAGGGTTTCCTAGATAGCTGCCAGGACAGCTGATGGTATGTGAAGTTCATGAGGCAGGTGGAGTTGTTTTGGCAGTGGAAGAGCTGTGCTGCTGTTTCGGGCAGTTGCCATTCAACAGCACACTCCCTTCCCTAGGTGTCATATCCACTTTCAGACATATGTGCTGCCAGAGCACTTGGTTTCCACGGCAGCGGGAAATGGCTTGGGCACTGAACTTGTCTTTGTCCGTGGAGTTTTGAGCGCCTTTAGTGAGGAGCTCCATGTTCGTTTTGTGTGGGTGCTCAAGCTGCTTGATTCCATCCCACTCGGCTCAATGGGCATGGGACTGGAAGTGACCCAACAGGGTTTCCTAGATAGCTGCCAGGACAGCTGATGGTATGTGAAGTTCATGAGGCAGGTGGAGTTGTTTTGGCAGTGGAAGAGCTGTGCTGCTGCTTCGGGCAGTTGCCATTCACCACCACACTCCCTTCCCTAGGTGTCATATCCACTTTCAGACATATGTGCTGCCAGAGCACTTGGTTTCCATGGCAGCGGGAAATGGCTTCGGCACTGAACTTGTCCTTGTCCGTGGAATTTTGAGCGCCTTGAGTGAGGAACTTCATGTTCGTTTTGTGTGGGTGCTCAAGCTGCTTGATTCCATCCCACTGGGCTCAATGGGCATGGGACCGGAAGTGACCCAACAGAATTTCCTAGATAGCTGCCAGGACAGCTGATGGTATGTGAAGTTCATGAGGCAGGTGGAGTAGTTTCGGTAGTGGAAAAGCTGTGCTGCTGCTTCGGGCAGTTGCCATTCACCAACACACTCCCTTCCCTAGGTGTCATATCCACCTTCAGACATATGTGCTGCCAGAGCACTTGGTTTCCATGGCAGCGGGAAATGGCTTGGGCACTGAACTTGTCTTTGGCCGTGCAGTTTTGAACTCCTTGAGTGAGGAGCTCCATGTTTGTTTTGTGTGGGTGCTCAAGCTGCTTGATTCCATCCCACTGGGCTCAATGGGCATGGGACCGGAAGTGACCCAACAGGGTTTCCTAAATAGCTGCCAGGACAGCTGATGGTATGTGAAGCTCATGAGGCGAGTGGTGTTGTTTTGGCACTGGAAGAGCTGTGCTGCTGCGTCGGGCAGTTGCCATTCACCAGCACACTCCCTTCCCTAGGTGTCATATCTAATTTCAGACATATGTGCTGCCAGAGCACTTGGTTTCCATGGCAGCGGGAAATGGCTTGGGCACTGAATTGTGTTTCGACTAGTAGTTTTTAGAGCTTTGAGTGAGGAGCTCCATGTTCGTTTTGTGTGGGTGCTGAAGCTGCTTGATTCCATTGCACTGGGCTCAATGGGCATGGGCATGGAAGTGACCCAACAGGGTTTCCTAGATAGCTGCCAGGACAACTGATGGTATGTGACGTTCATGAGGAAAGTGGAGTTGTTTTGGCACTGGAAGAGCTGTGCTGCTGCTTCGGGCAGTTGCCATTCACCAGCACACTCCCTTCCCTAGGTGTCATATTCACTTTCAGACACATGTGCTGCCAGAGCACTTTGTTTCCATGGCAGTGGGAAATGGCTTGGGCACTGAACTTGTCTTTGTCCGTGGAGTTTTGAGCGACTTGAGTGAGGAGCTCCATGTTAGTTTTGTGTGGGTGCTGAAGCTGCTTGATTCCATCCCACTGGGCTCAATGGGCATGGGACCGGAAGTGACCCAACAGGGTTTCCTAGATAGCTGCCAGGACAGCTGATTGTATGTGAAGTTCATGAGGCAGGTGGAGTTGTTTTGGCACTGGAAGAGCTGTGCTGCTGCTTCGGGCAGTTGCCATTCACCACCACACTCCCTTCCCTAGGTGTCATATCCACTTTCAGACATATGTGCTGCCAGAGCACTTGGTTTCCATGGCAGCGGGAAATGGCTTCGGCACTGAACTTGTCCTTGTCCGTGGAATTTTGAGCACCTTGAGTGAGGAGCTCCATGTTCGTTTTGTGTGGGTTCTCAAGCTGCTTGATTCCATCCCACTGGGCTCAATGGGCATGTGACCGGAAGTGACCCAACAGGGTTTCCTAGATAGCTGCCAGGACAGCTGATGGTATGTGAAGTTCATGAGGCAGGTGGAGTTGTTTCGGTAGTGGAAAAGCTGTGCTGCTGCTTCGGGCAGTTGCCATTCACCACCACACTCCCTTCCCTAGGTGTCATATCCACCTTCAGACATATGTGCTGAAAGAGCACTTGGTTTCCATGGCAGCGGGAAATGGCTTGGGCACTGAACTTGTCTTTGGCCGTGGAATCTTGAGCGCCTTGAGTGAGGAGCTCCATGTTTGTTTTGTGTGGGTGCTCAAGCTGCTTGATTCAATCCCCCTGGGCTCAATGGACATGGGACCAGAAGTGACCCAACAGGGTTTCCTAGATAGCTGCCAGGACAGCTGATGGTATGTGAAGTTCATGAGGAAGGTGGAGTAGTTTTGGCACTGGAAGAGCTGTGCTGCTGCTTCGGGCAGTTGCCATTCACCAACACACTCCCTTCCCTAGGTGTCATATCCACTTTCAGACATATGTGCTGCCAGAGCACTTGGTTTCCATGGCAGCGGATAATGGCTTGGGCACTGAACTTGTCTTTGGCCGTGGAGTTTTTAGCGACTTGAGTGAGGAGCTCCATGTTCGTTTTGTGTGGGTGCTCAAGCTGCTTGATTCTATGGCCCTGGGCTCAATGGGCATGGGACTGGAAGTGACCCAACAGGGTTTCCTAGATAGCTGCCAGGACAGCTGATGGTATGTGAAGTTCATGAGGTAGGTGGAGTTGTTTTGGCACTGGAAGAGCTGTGCTGCTGCTTCGGGCAGTTGCCATTCACCAGCACACTCCCTTCCCTAGGTGCTATATCCACTTTCAGACATATGTGCTGCCAGAGCACTTGGTTTAAATGGCAGCGGGAAATGGCTTGGGCACTGAACTTGTCTTTGGCTGTGGCGTTTTGAGCGCATTGAGTGAGGAGCTCCATGTTCGTTTTGTGTGGGTGCTGAAGCTGCTTGATTCCATCCCACTGGGCTCAATGGGCATGGGACCGGAAGTGAGCCAACAGGGTTTCCTAGATAGCTGCCAGGACAGCTGATGGTATGTGAAGTTCATGAGGCAGGTGGAGTTGTTTTCGCACTGGAAGAGCTGTGCTGCTGCTTCGGGCAGTTGCCATTCACCAGCACACTCCCTTCCCTAGGTGTCATATCCACTTTCAGACATATGTGCTGCCAGAGCACTTGGTTTCCATGGCAGCAGGGAATGGCTTGGACACTGAACTTGTCTTTGGATGTGAAGTTTTTACTGCCTTGAGTGAGGAGCTCCATGTTCGTTTTGTGTGGGTGCTGAAGCTGCTTGATTTCATCCCACTGGGCTCAATGGGCATGGGACCGGAAGTGAGCCAACAGGGTTTCCTGGATAGCTGCCAGGACAGCTGATGGTATGTGAAGTTCATGAGGCAGGTGGAGTTGTTTTGGCACTGGAAGAGCTGTGCTGCTGCTTCGGGCAGTTGCCATTCACCAGCACACTCCCTTCCCTAGGTGTCATATCCACTTTCAGACATATGTGCTGCCAGAGCACTTGATTTCCATGGCAGCGGGAAATGGCTTGGGCACTGAACTTGTCTTTGGCCGTGGAGTTTTGAGCACCTTGTGTGAGGAGCTCCATGTTCGTTTTTTGTGGGTTCTCAAGCTGCTTGATTCCATCCCACTGGGCTCAATGGGCATTTGACCGGAAGTGACCCAACAGGGTTTCCTAGATAGCTGCCAGGGCAGCTGATGGTATGTGAAGTTCATGAGGCAGGTGGAGTTGTTTTGGCACTGGAAGAGCTGTGCTGCTGCTTCGGGCAGTTGCCATTCACCACCACACTCCCTTCCCTAGGTGTCATATCCACTTTCAGACATATGTGCTGCCAGAGCACTTGGTTTCCATGGCAGCGGGAAATGGCTTCGGCACTGAACTTGTCCTTGTCCGTAGAATTTTGAGCGCCTTGAGTGAGGAGCTCCATGTTCGTTTTGTGTGGGTGCTGAAGCTGCTTGATTCCATCCCACTGGGCTCAATGGGCATGGGACCGGAAGTGACCCAACAGGGTTTCCTAGATAGCTGCCAGGACAGCTGATGGCATGTGAAGTTCATGAGGCAGGTGGAGTTGTTTTGGCAGTGGAAGAGCTGTGCTGCTGCTTCGAGCAGTTGCCATTCACCACCACACTCCCTTCCCTAGTTCTCATATCCACCTTCAGACATATGTGCTGTCAGAGCACTTGGTTTCTATGGCAGCGGGAAATGGCTTGGGCACTGAACTTGTCTTTGACTGTGGAGTTTTTACTGCCTTGAGTGAGGAGCTCCATGTTCGTTTTGTGTGGGTGCTGAAGCTGCTTGATTTCATCGCACTGGGCTCAATGGGCATGGGACCGGAAGTGACCCAACAGGGTTTCCTAGATAGCTGCCAGGACAGCTGATGGTATGTGAAGTTCATGAGGCAGGTGGAGTAGTTTCGGCACTGGAAGAGCTGTGCTGCTGCGTCGGGCAGTTGCCATTCACCAGCACACTCCCTTCCCTAGGTGTCATATCCACTTTCAGACAAATGTGCTGCCAGAGCACTTGGTTTCCATGGCAGCAGGAAATGGCTTGGGCACTGAACTTGTCTTTGGCCGTGCAGTCTTGAGCGCCTTGAGTGAGGAGCTCCATGTTCGTTTTGTGTGGGTGCTGAAGCTGCTTGATTCCATCCCACTGGGCTCAATGGGCATGGGACCGGAAGTGACCCAACAGGGTTTCCTAGATAGCTGCCAGGACAGCTGATGGTATGTGAAGTTCATGTGGAAAGTGGAGTTGTTTTGGCACTGGAAGAGCTGTGCTGCTGCTTCGGGCAGTTGCCATTCACCAACACACTCCCTTCCCTAGGTGTCATATCCACTTTCAGACATATGTGCTGCCAGAGCACTTGGTTTCCATGGCAGCGGGAAATGGCTTGGGCACTGAACATGTCTTTCGCCATGTAGTTTTTAGCGCCTTGAGTGAGGAGCTCCATGTTCGTTTTGTGCGGGTGCTGAAGCTGCTTGATTCCATCCCACTGGGCTCAATGGGCATGGGACCGGAAGTGACCCAACAGGGTTTCCTAGATAGCTGCCAGGACAGCTGATGGTATGTGAAGTTTATGAGGCAGGTGGAGTTGTTTTGGCACTGGAAGAGCTGTGCTGCTGCGTCGGGCAGTTGCCATTCACCAGCACACTCCCTTCCCTAGGTGTCATATCCACTTTCAGACATATGTGCTGCCAGAGCACTTGGTTTCCATGGCAGCGGGAAATGGCTTGGGCACTGAACTTGTCTTTGGCTGTGGCGTTTATAGCGCCTTGAGTGAGGAGCTCCATGTTCGTTTTGTGTGGGTGCTGAAGCTGCTTGATTCCATCCCACTGGGCTCAATGGGCATGGGACCGGAAGTGACCCAACAGGGTTTCCTAGATAGCTGCCAAGACAGCTGATGGTATGTGAAGTTCATGAGGCAGGTGGAGTTGTTTTGGCAGTGGAAGAGCTGTGCTGCTGCTTCGGGCAGTTGCCATTCACCAGCACCCTCCCTTCCCTAGGTGTCATATCCACTTTCAGACATATGTGCTGCCAGAGCACTTGGTTTCCATGGCAGCAGGGAATGGCTTCGACACTGAACTTGTCTTTGGATGTGAAGTTTTTACTGCCTTGAGTGAGGAGCTCCATGTTCGTTTTGTGTGGGTGCTCAAGCTGCTTGATTTCATCCCACTGGGCTCAATGGGCATGGGACCGGAAGTGACCCAACAGGGTTTCCTAGATAGCTGCCAGGACAGCTGATGGTATGTGAAGTTCATGAGGCAGGTGGAGTTGTTTTGGCACTGGAAGAGCTGTGCTGCTGCTTCGGGCAGTTGCCATTCACCAGCACACTCCCTCCCTAGGTGTCATATCCACTTTCAGACATATGTGCTGCCGGAGCATTTGGTTTCCATGGCAGCGGGAAATGGCTTGGGCACTGAACTTGTCTTTGGCCGTGGAGTTTTGAGCACCTTGAGTGAGGAGCTCCATGTTCGTTTTGTGTGGGTGCTCAAGCTGCTTGATTGCATCCCACTGGGCTCAATGGGCATGGGACCGGAAGTGACCCAACAGGGTTTCCTAGATAGCTGCCAAGACAGCTGATGGTATGTGAAGTTCATGAGGCAGGTGGAGTTGTTTTGGCACTGGAAGAGCTGTGCTGCTGCTTCGGGCAGTTGCCATTCACCAGCACACTCCCTTCCCTAGGTGTCATATCCACTTTCAGACATATGTGCTGCCAGAGTACTTGGTTTCCATGGCAGCGGGAAATGGCTTGGACACTGAACTTGTCTTTGGATGTGAATTTTTTACTGCCTTGAGTGAGGAGCTCCATGTTCGTTTTGTGTGGGTGCTGAAGCTGCTTGATTCCATCCCACTGGGCTCAATGGGCATGGGACCGGAAGTGACCCAACAGTTTTTCCTAGATAGCTGCCAGGACAGCTGATGGTATGTGAAGTTCATGAGGCAGGTGGAGTTGTTTTGGCACTGGAAGAGCTGTGCTGCTGCTTCGGGCAGTTGCCATTCACCAACACACTCCCTTCCCTAGGTGTCATATCCACTTTCAGACATATGTGCTGCCAGAGCACTTGGTTTCCATGGCAGCGGGAAATGGCTTGGGCACTGAACTTGTCTTTGGCTGTGGAGTTTAGAGCGCCTTGAGTAAGGTGCTCCATGTTCGTTTTGTGTGGGTGCTGAAGCTGCTTGATTCCATCCCACTGGGCTCAATGGGCATGGGACCGGAAGTGACCCAACAGGGTTTCCTAAATAGCTGCCAGGACAGCTGATGGTATGTGAAGTTCATGAGGCAGGTGGAGTTGTTTTGGCACTGGAAGAGCTGTGCTGCTGCTTCGGGCAGTTGCCATTCACCAGCACATTCCCTTCCCTAGGTGTCATATCCACTTTCAGACATATGTGCTGCCAGAGCACTTGATTTCCATGGCAGCGGGAAAAGGCTTGGGCACTGAACATGTCTTTCGCCATGTAGTTTTTAGCGCCTTGAGTGAGGAGCTCCATGTTCGTTTTGTGCGGGTGCTGAAGCTGCTTGATTCCATCCCACTGGGCTCAATGGGCATGGGACCGGAAGTGACCCAACAGGGTTTCCTAGATAGCTGCCAGGACAGCTGATGGTATGTGAAGTTCATGAGGCAGGTGGAGTTGTTTTGGCACTGGAAGAGCTGTGCTGCTGCTTCGGGCAGTTGCCATTCACCACCACACTCCCTTCCCTAGGTGCCATATCCTCTTTCAGACATATGTGCTGCCAGAGCACTTGGTTTCCATGGCAGCGGGAAATATCTTGGGCACTGAACTTGTCTTTGGCTGTGGAGTTTAGAGCGCCTTGAGTGAGGAGCTCCATGTTTGTTTTTTGTGGGTGCTGAAGCTGCTTGATTGCATCTCACTGGGCTCAATGGGCATGGGACCGGAAGTGACCCAACAGGGTTTCCTAGATAGCTGCCAGGACAGCTGATGGTATGTGAAGTTCATGAGGCAGGTGGAGTTGTTTTGGCACTGGAAGAGCTGTGCTGCTGCTTCGGGCAGTTGCCATTCACCAACACACTCCCTTCCCTAGGTGTCATATCCACTTTCAGACATATGTGCTGCCAGAGCACTTGATTTCCATGTCAGCGGGAAATGGCTTGGGCACTGAACTTGTCTTTAGCTGTGGAGTTTAGAGCGCCTTGAGTGAGGCGCTCCATGTTCGTTTTGTGTGGGTGCTGAAGCTGCTTGATTCCATCCCACTGGGCTCAATGGGCTTGGGAGAGGAGGTGACCCAACAGGGTTTCCTAGATAGCTGCCAGGACAGCTGATGGTATGTGAAGTTCATGTGGAATGTGGAGTTGTTTTGATAGTGGAAGAGCTGTGCTGCTGCTTCGGGCAGTTGCCATTCACCACCACACTCCCTTCCCTAGGTGTCATATTCACTTTCAGACATATGTGCTGCCAGAGCACTTGGTTTCCATGGCAGCGGGAAATGGCTTGGGCACTGAACTTGTCTTTGGCTGTGGAGTTTTGAGCGCCTTGAGTGAGGAGCTCCATGTTCGTTTTGTGTGGGTGCTGAAGCTGCTTGATTCCATCCCTCTAGGCTCAATGGGCATGGGACCGGAAGTGACCCAACAGGGTTTCCTTAATAGCTGCCAGCACAGCTGATGGTATGTGAAGTTCATGAGGCAGGTGGAGTTGTTTTGGCACTGGAAGAGCTGTGCTGCTGCGTCGGGCAGTTGCCATTCACCAGCACACTCCCTTCCCTAGGTGTCATATCCACTTTCAGACATATGTGCTGCCAGAGCACTTGGTTTCCATGGCAGCGGGAAATGGCTTGGGCACTGAACTTGTCTTTGGCTGTGGCGTTTATAGCGCCTTGAGTGAGGAGCTCCATGTTCGTTTTGTGTGGGTGCTGAAGCTGCTTGATTCCATCCCACTGGGCTCAATGGGCATGGGACCGGAAGTGACCCAACAGGGTTTCCTAGATAGCTGCCAAGACAGCTGATGGTATGTGAAGTTCGTGAGGCAGGTGGAGTTGTTTTGGCACTGGAAGAGCTGTGCTGCTGCGTCGGGCAGTTGCCATTCACCAGCACACTCCCTTCCCTAGGTGTCATATCCACTTTCAGACATATGTGCTGCCAGAGCACTTGGTTTCCATGGCAGCAGGGAATGGCTTGGACACTGAACTTGTCTTTGGATGTGAAGTTTTTACTGCCTTGAGTGAGGAGCTCCATGTTCGTTTTGTGTGGGTGCTCAAGCTGCTTGATTTCATCCCACTGGGCTCAATGGGCATGGGACCGGAAGTGACCCAACAGGGTTTCCTAGATAGCTGCCAGGACAGCTGATGGTATGTGAAGTTCATGAGGCAGGTGGAGTTGTTTTGGCACTGGAAGAGCTGTGCTGCTGCTTCGGGCAGTTGCCATTCACCAGCACACTCCCTCCCTAGGTGTCATATCCTCTTTCAGACATATGTGCTGCCGGAGCATTTGGTTTCCATGGCAGCGGGAAATGGCTTGGGCACTGAACTTGTCTTTGGCCGTGGAGTTTTGAGCACCTTGAGTGAGGAGCTCCATGTTCGTTTTGTGTGGGTGCTCAAGCTGCTTGATTGCATCCCACTGGGCTCAATGGGCATGGGACCGGAAGTGACCCAACAGGGTTTCCTAGATAGCTGCCAAGACAGCTGATGGTATGTGAAGTTCATGAGGCAGGTGGAGTTGTTTTGGCACTGGAAGAGCTGTGCTGCTGCTTCGGGCAGTTGCCATTCACCAGCACACTCCCTTCCCTAGGTGTCATATCCACTTTCAGACATATGTGCTGCCAGAGTACTTGGTTTCCATGGCAGCGGGAAATGGCTTGGACACTGAACTTGTCTTTGGATGTGAATTTTTTACTGCCTTGAGTGAGGAGCTCCATGTTCGTTTTGTGTGGGTGCTGAAGCTGCTTGATTCCATCCCACTGGGCTCAATGGGCATGGGACCGGAAGTGACCCAACAGGGTTTCCTAGATAGCTGCCAGGACAGCTGATGGTATGTGAAGTTCATGAGGCAGGTGGAGTTGTTTTGGCACTGGAAGAGCTGTGCTGCTGCTTCGGGCAGTTGCCATTCACCAACACACTCCCTTCCCTAGGTGTCATATCCACTTTCAGACATATGTGCTGCCAGAGCACTTGGTTTCCATGGCAGCGGGAAATGGCTTGGGCACTGAACTTGTCTTTGGCTGTGGAGTTTAGAGCGCCTTGAGTAAGGTGCTCCATGTTCGTTTTGTGTGGGTGCTGAAGCTGCTTGATTCCATCCCACTGGGCTCAATGGGCATGGGACCGGAAGTGACCCAACAGGGTTTCCTAAATAGCTGCCAGGACAGCTGATGGTATGTGAAGTTCATGAGGCAGGTGGAGTTGTTTTGGCACTGGAAGAGCTGTGCTGCTGCTTCGGGCAGTTGCCATTCACCAGCACATTCCCTTCCCTAGGTGTCATATCCACTTTCAGACATATGTGCTGCCAGAGCACTTGATTTCCATGGCAGCGGGAAAAGGCTTGGGCACTGAACATGTCTTTCGCCATGTAGTTTTTAGCGCCTTGAGTGAGGAGCTCCATGTTCGTTTTGTGTGGGTGCTGAAGCTGCTTGATTCCATCCCACTGGGCTCAATGGGCATGGGACCGGAAGTGACCCAACAGGGTTTCCTAGATAGCTGCCAGGACAGCTGATGGTATGTGAAGTTCATGAGGCAGGTGGAGTTGTTTTGGCACTGGAAGAGCTGTGCTGCTGCTTCGGGCAGTTGCCATTCACCACCACACTCCCTTCCCTAGGTGCCATATCCTCTTTCAGACATATGTGCTGCCAGAGCACTTGGTTTCCATGGCAGCGGGAAATATCTTGGGCACTGAACTTGTCTTTGGCTGTGGAGTTTAGAGCGCCTTGAGTGAGGAGCTCCATGTTTGTTTTTTGTGGGTGCTGAAGCTGCTTGATTGCATCGCACTGGGCTCAATGGGCATGGGACCGGAAGTGACCCAACAGGGTTTCCTAGATAGCTGCCAGGACAGCTGATGGTATGTGAAGTTCATGAGGCAGGTGGAGTTGTTTTGGCACTGTAAGAGCTGTGCTGCTGCTTCGGGCAGTTGCCATTCACCAACACACTCCCTTCCCGAGGTGTCATATCCACTTTCAGACATATGTGCTGCCAGAGCACTTGATTTCCATGTCAGCGGGAAATGGCTTGGGCACTGAACTTGTCTTTGGCTGTGGAGTTTAGAGCGCCTTGAGTGAGGCGCTCCATGTTCGTTTTGTGTGGGTGCTGAAGCTGCTTGATTCCATCCCACTGGGCTCAATGGGCTTGGGAGAGGAGGTGACCCAACAGGGTTTCCTAGATAGCTGCCAGGACAGCTGATGGTATGTGAAGTTCATGTGGAATGTGGAGTTGTTTTGATAGTGGAAGAGCTGTGCTGCTGCTTCGGGCAGTTGCCATTCACCACCACACTCCCTTCCCTAGGTGTCATATTCACTTTCAGACATATGTGCTGCCAGAGCACTTGGTTTCCATGGCAGCGGGAAATGGCTTGGGCACTGAACTTGTCTTTGGCTGTGGAGTTTTGAGCGCCTTGAGTGAGGAGCTCCATGTTCGTTTTTTGTAGGTGCTGAAGCTGCTTGATTCCATCCCTCTAGGCTCAATGGGCATGGGACCGGAAGTGACCCAACAGGGTTTCCTAGATAGCTGCCAGCACAGCTGATGGTATGTGAAGTTCATGAGGCAGGTGGAGTTGTTTTGGCAGTGGAAGAGCTGTGCTGCTGCTTCGGGCAGTTGCCATTCACCAGCACACTCCCTTCCCTAGGTGTCATATCCACTTTCAGACATATGTGCTGCCAGAGCACTTGGTTTCCATGGCAGCGGGAAATGGCTTGGGCACTGAACTTGTCTTTGGCCGTGGAGTGTTGGGCGCCTTGAGTCAGGAGCTCCATGTTCGTTTTGTGTGGGTGCTGAAGCTGCTTGATTCCATCCCACTGGGCTAAATGGGCATGGGACCGGAAGTGAGCCAACAGGGTTTCCTAGATAGCTGCCAAGACAGCTGATGGTATGTGAAGTTCATGAGGCAGGTGTAGTTGTTTTGGCACTGGAAGAGCTGTGCTGCTGCTTCGGTCAGTTGCCATTCACCAACACACTCCCTTCCCTAGGTGTCATATCCACTTTCAGACATATGTGCTGCCAGAGCACTTGGTTTCCATGGCAGCGGGAAATGGCTTGGGCACTGAATTGTGTTTCGACTAGTAGTTTTTAGAGCTTTGAGTGAGGAGCTCCATGTTCGTTTTGTGTGGGTGCTGAAGCTGCTTGATTCCATTGCACTGGGCTCAATGGGCATGGGCATGGAAGTGACCCAACAGGGTTTCCTAGATAGCTGCCAGGACAACTGATGGTATGTGACGTTCATGAGGAAAGTGGAGTTGTTTTGGCACTGGAAGAGCTGTGCTGCTGCTTCGGGCAGTTGCCATTCACCAGCACACTCCCTTCCCTAGGTGTCATATCCACTTTCAGACACATGTGCTGCCAGAGCACTTTGTTTCCATGGCAGTGGGAAATGGCTTGGGCACTGAACTTGTCTTTGTCCGTGGAGTTTTGAGCGACTTGAGTGAGGAGCTCCATGTTCGTTTTGTGTGGGTGCTCAAGCTGCTTGATTCCATCCCACTGGGCTCAATGGGCATGGGACCGGAAGTGACCCAACAGGGTTTCCTAGATAGCTGCCAGGACAGCTGATTGTATGTGAAGTTCATGAGGCAGGTGGAGTTGTTTTGGCACTGGAAGAGCTGTGCTGCTGCTTCGGGCAGTTGCCATTCACCACCACACTCCCTTCCCTAGGTGTCATATCCACTTTCAGACATATGTGCTGCCAGAGCACTTGGTTTCCATGGCAGCGGGAAATGGCTTCGGCACTGAACTTGTCCTTGTCCGTGGAATTTTGAGCACCTTGAGTGAGGAACTTCATGTTCGTTTTGTGTGGGTGCTGAAGCTGCTTGATTCCATCCCACTGGGCTCAATGGGCATGGGACCGGAAGTGAGCCAACAGGGTTTCCTAGATAGCTGCCAGGACAGCTGATGGTATGTGAAGTTCATGAGGAAAGTTGAGTTGCTTTGGCAGTGGAAGAGCTGTGCTGCTGTTTCGGGCAGTTGCCATTCACCAGCACACTCCCTTCCCTAGGTGTCATATCCACCTTCAGACATATGTGCTGCCAGAGCACTTGGTTTCCATGGCAGCGGGAAATGGTTTTGGCACTGAACTTGTCTTTCGCCATGTAGATTTGAACCCTTTGAGTGAGCAGCTGTATGTTAGTTTTGTGTGGGTGCTGAAGCTGCTTGATTCAATCCCCCTGGGCTCAATGGACATGGGACCAGAAGTGACCCAACAGGGTTTCCTAGATAGCTGCCAGGACAGCTGATGGTATGTGAAGTTCATGAGGCAGGTGGAGTTGTTTTGGCACTGGAAGAGCTGTGCTGCTGCTTCGGGCAGTTGCCATTCACCAACACACTCCCTTCCCTAGGTGTCATATCCACTTTCAGACATATGTGCTGCCAGAGCACTTGGTTTCCATGGCAGCGGGAAATGGCTTGGGCCATGAACTTGTCTTTGGCCGTGGACTTTTGAGCGCCTTGAGTGAGGAGCTCCATGTTTGTTTTGTGTGGGTGCTGAAGCTGCTTGATTGCATCCCACTGGGCTCAATGGGCATGGGACCGGAAGTGACCCAACAGGGTTTCCTAAATAGCTGCAGGGACAGCTGATTCTTTGTGAAGTTCATGAGGCAGGTGGAGTTGTTTCGGCAGTGGAAAAGCTGTGCTGCTGCTTCGGACAGTTGGCATTCACCAGCACACTCCCTTCCCTAGGTGTCATATCCACTTTCAGATATATATGCTGCCAGAGCACTTGCTTTCCATGGAAGTGGGAAATGGCTTGGGCACTGAACTTGTCTTTCCTGTGGAGTTTTGAGCGCCTTGAGTGAGGAGCTCCATGTTTGTTTTGTGTGGGTGCTCAAGCTGCTTGATTCCATCCCACTGGGCTCAATGGGCATGGGACCGGAAGTGACCCAACAGAATTTCCTAAACAGCTGCCAGGACAGCTGATGGTATGTGAAGTTCATGAGAAAAGTTCAGTTGTTTTTGCACTGGAAGAGCTGTGCTGCTGCTTCGGGCAGTTGCCATTCACCAGCACACTCCCTTCCCTAGGTGTCATATCCACCTTCAGACATATGTGCTGCCAGTTCACTTGGTTTCCATGGCAGCAGGAAATGGTTTTGGCACTGAACTTGTCTTTCGCCATGTAGATTTGAACCCTTTGAGTGAGCAGCTGCATGTTAGTTTTGTGTGGGTGCTGAAGCTGCTTGATTCCATTGCACTGGGCTCAATGGACATGGGACCAGAAGTGACCCAACAGGGTTTCCTAGATAGCTGCCAGGACAGCTGATGGTATGTGAAGTTCATGAGGCAGGTGGAGTAGTTTTGGCACTGGAAGAGCTGTGCTGCTGCTTCGGGCAGTTGCCATTCACCAACACACTCCCTTCCCTAGGTGTCATATCCACTTTCAGACATATGTGCTGCCAGAGCACTTGGTTTCCATGGCAGCGGATAATGGCTTGGGCACTGAACTTGTCTTTGGCCGTGGAGTTTTGAGCGACTTGAGTGAGGAGCTCCATGTTCGTTTTGTGTGGGTGCTCAAGCTGCTTGATTCTATGGCCCTGGGCTCAATGGGCATGGGACTGGAAGTGACCCAACAGGGTTTCCGAGATAGCTGCCAGGACAGCTGATGGTATGTGAAGTTCATGAGGTAGGTGGAGTTGTTTTGGCAGTGGAAGAGCTGTGCTGCTGTTTCGGGCAGTTGCCATTCACCACCAGCACACTCCCTTCCCTAGGTGTCATATCCACTTTCAGACATATGTGCTGCCAGAGCACTTGGTTTCCATGGCAGCGGGAAATGGCTTCGGCACTGAACTGTGTTTCGACTAGTAGTTTTTAGCGCTTTGAGTGAGGAGCTCCATGTTCGTTTTGTGTGGGTGCTGAAGCTGCTTGATTCCATCCCACTGGGCTCAATGGGCATGGGACTGGAAGTGACCCAACAGGGTTTCCTAGATAGCTGCCAGGACAACTGATGGTATGTGAAGTTCATGAGGAAAGTGGAGTTGTTTTGGCACTGGAAGAGCTGTGCTGCTGCTTCGGGCAGTTGCCATTCACCAGCACACTCCCTTCCCTAGGTGTCATATCCACTTTCAGACACATGTGCTGCCAGAGCACTTTGTTTCCATGGCAGTGGGAAATGGCTTGGGCACTGAACTTGTCTTTGGCTGTGGAGTTTTGAGCGCCTTGAGTGAGGAGCTCCATGTTTGTTTTGTGTAGGTGCTCAAGCTGCTTGATTCCATCCCACTGGGCTCAATGGGCATGGGACCGGAAGTGACCCAACAGGGTTTCCTAGATAGCTGCCAGGACAGCTGATGGTATGTGAAGTTCATGAGGCAGGTGGAGTTGTTTTGGCAGTGGAAGAGCTGTGCTGCTGTTTCGGGCAGTTGCCATTCAACAGCACACTCCCTTCCCTAGGTGTCATATCCACTTTCAGACATATGTGCTGCCAGAGCACTTGGTTTCCATGGCAGCGGGAAATGGCTTGGGCACTGAACTTGTCTTTGGCTGTGACGTTTTGAGCGCCTTGAGTGAGAAACCTCATGTTCGTTTTGTGTGGGTGCTGAAGCTGCTTGATTCCATCCCTCTGGGCTCAGTGGGCATGGGACCGGAAGTGACCCAACAGGGTTTCCTAGATAACTCCCAGGACAGCTGATGGTATGTGAAGTTCATGAGGCAGGTGGAGTTGTTTTGGCAGTGGAAGAGCTGTGCTGCTGCTTCGGGCAGTTGCCATTCACCACCACACTCCCTTCCCTCTTTGTCATATCCACTTTCAGACATATGTGCTGCCAGAGCACTTGATTGCCATGGCAGCGGGAAATGGCTTGGGCACTGAACTTGTCTTTGGCTGTGGAGTTTAGAGCGCCTTGAGTAAGGTGCTCCATGTTCGTTTTGTGTGGGTGCTGAAGCTGCTTGATTCCATCCCACTGGGCTCAATGGGCATGGGACCGGAAGTGACCCAACAGGGTTTCCTAAATAGCTGCCAGGACAGCTGATGGTATGTGAAGTTCATGAGGCAGGTGGAGTTGTTTTGGCAGTGGAAGAGCTGTGCTGCTGCTTCGGGCAGTTGCCATTCACCAGCACATTCCCTTCCCTAGGTGTCATATCCACTTTCAGACATATGTGCTGCCAGAGCACTTGATTTCCATGGCAGCGGGAAAAGGCTTGGGCACTGAACATGTCTTTCGCCATGTAGTTTTTAGCGCCTTGAGTGAGGAGCTCCATGTTCGTTTTGTGCGGGTGCTGAAGCTGCTTGATTCCATCCCACTGGGCTCAATGGGCATGGGACCGGAAGTGACCCAACAGGGTTTCCTAGATAGCTGCCAGGACAGCTGATGGTATGTGAAGTTCATGAGGCAGGTGGAGTTTTTTTTATCAGTGGAAGAGCTGTGCTGCTGCTTCGGGCAGTTGCCATTCACCAGCACACTCCCTTGCCTAGGTGTCATATCCACTTTCAGACATATGTGCTGCCAGAGCACTTGGTTTCCATGGCAGCGGGAAATGGCTTGGGCACTGAACTTGTCTTTGGCCGAGGAATCTTGAGCCCCTTGAGTGAGGAGCTCCATGTTCGTTTTGTGTGGGTGCTGAAGCTGCTTGATTCCATCCCACTGGGCTCAATGGGCTAGGGACCGGAAGTGACCCAACAGGGTTTCCTAGATAGCTGCCAGTACACCTGATGGTATGTGAAGTTCATGAGGCAGGGGGAGTTGTTTTGGCACTGGAAGAGCCTCGCTGTTGCTTCGGGCAGTTGCCATTCACCAGCACACTCCCTTCCCTAGGTGTCATATCTAATTTCAGACATATGTGCTGCCAGAGCACTTGATTGCCATGGCAGCGGGAAATGGCTTGGGCACTGAACTTGTCTTTGGCTGTGGAGTTTTGAACGCTTTGAGTGAGGAGCTCCATGTTCACTTTGTGTGGGTGCTGAGCTGCTTGATTCCATGGCACTGGGCTCAATGGGCATGGGACCGGAAGTGACCCAACAGGGTTTTCTAGATAGCTTCCAGGACAACTGATGGTATGTGAAGTTCATGAGGAAAGTGGAGTTGTTTTGGCACTGGAAGAGCTGTGCTGCTGCTTCGGGCAGTTGCCATTTACCAGCACACTCCCTTCCCTAGGTGTCATATCCACTTTCAGACACATGTGCTGCCAGAGCACTTTGTTTCCATGGCAGTGGGAAATGGCTTGGGCACTGAACTTGTCTTTGGCTGTGGAGTTTTGAGCGCCTTGAGTGAGGAGCTCCATGTTCGTTTTGTGTGGGTGCTGAAGCTGCTTGATTCCATCCCACTGGGCTCAATGGGCATGGAACCGGAAGTGACCCAACAGGGTTTCCTAGATAGCTGCCAGGACAGCTGATGGTATGTGAAGTTCATGAGGCAGGTGGAGTTGTTTTGGCAGTGGAAGAGCTGTGCTGCTGCTTCGGGCTGTTGCCATTACCACCACACTCCCTTCCCTAGGTGTCATATCCACTTTCAGACATATGTGCTGCCAGAGCACTTGGTTTCCATGGCAGCGGGAAAAGGCTTGGGCACTGAACTTGTCTTTGGCTGTGGAGTTTTGAGCGTCTTGAGTGACGAGCTCCATGTTCGTTTTGTGTGGGTGCTGAAGCTGCTTGATTCCATCCCACTGGGCTCAATGGGCATGGGACCGGAAGTGACCCAACAGGGTTTCCTAGATAGCTGCCAGGACAGCTGATGGTATGTGAAGTTCATGAGGCAGGTGGAGTTGTTTTGGCAGTGGAAGAGCTGTGCTGCTGCTTCGGGCAGTTGCCATTACCACCACACTCCCTTCCCTAGGTGTCATATCCACTTTCAGACATATGTGCTGCCAGAGCACTTGGTTTCCATGGCAGCGGGAAAAGGCTTGGGCACTGAACTTGTCTTTGGCTGTGGAGTTTTGAGCGTCTTGAGTGAGGAGCTCCATGTTCGTTTTGTGTGGGTGCTGAAGCTGCTTGATTCCATCCCACTGGGCTCAATGGGCATGGGACCGGAAGTGACCCAACAGGGTTTCCTAGATAGCTGCCAGGACAGCTGATGGTATGTGAAGTTCATGAGGCAGGTGGAGTTGTTTTGGCAGTGGAAGAGCTGTGCTGCTGCTTCGGGCAGTTGCCATTACCACCACACTCCCTTCCCTAGGTGTCATATCCACTTTCAGACATATGTGCTGCCAGAGCACTTGGTTTCCATGGCAGCGGGAAAAGGCTTGGGCACTGAACTTGTCTTTGGCTGTGGAGTTTTGAGCGTCTTGAGTGACGAGCTCCATGTTCGTCTTGTGTGGGTGCTGAAGCTGCTTGATTCCATCCCACTGGGCTCAATGGGCATGGGACCGGAAGTGACCCAACAGGGTTTCCTAGATAGCTGCCAGGACAGCTAATGGTATGTGAAGTTCATGAGGCAGGTGGAGTTGTTTTGGCTCTGGAAGAGCTGTGCTGCTGCTTCGGGCAGTTGCCATTCACCAACACACTCCCTTCCCTAGGTGTCATATCCACTTTCAGACATATGTGCTGCCAGAGCACTTGGTTTCCATGGCAGCGGGAAATGGCTTGGGCACTGAACTTGTTTTGGCTGTAGAGTTTTGAGCGCTTTGAGTGAGGAGCTCCATGTTCGTTTTGTGTGGGTGCTCAAGCTGCTTGATTCCATGGCACTGGGCTCAATGGGCATGGGACCGGAAGTGACCCAACAGGGTTTCCTAGATAGCTCCCAGGACAGCTGATGGTATGTGAAGTTCATGAGGCAGGTGGAGTTGTTTTGGCACTGGAAGAGCTGTGCTGCTGCTTCGGGCAATTGCCATTCACCACCACACTCCCTTCCCTAGGTGTCATATCCACTTTCAGACATATGTGCTGCCAGAGCACTTGATTGCCATGGGAGCGGGAAATGGCTTGGGCACTGAACTTATCTTTGGCCGTGGAGTTTTGAGCACCTTGATTGAGGAGCTCCATGTTAGTTTTGTGTGGGTGCTCAAGCTGCTTGATTCCATCCCACTGGGCTCAATGGGCATGGGACAGGAAGTGACCCAACAGGGTTTCCTAGATAGCTGCCAGGACAGCTGATGGTATGTGAAGTTCATGAGGCAGGTGGAGTTGTTTTGGCAGTGGAAGAGCTGTGCTGGTGCTTCTGGCAGTTGCCATTCACCAGCACACTCCCTTCCCTAGGTGTCTTATCCACTTTCAGACATATGTCCTGCCAGAGCACTTGGTTTCCATGGCAGAGGGAAATGGCTTCGGCACTGAACTTGTCTTTGGCCGTGGAGTTTTGAGCGACTTGAGTGAGGAGCTCCATGTTCGTTTTGTGTGGGTGCTCAATCTGCTTGTTTCCATCCCACTGGGCTCAATGGGCATGGGACCGGAAGTGACCCAACAGGGTTTCCTAGATAGCTGCCAGGACAGCTGATGGTATGTGAAGTTCATGAGGCAGGTGGAGTTGTTTTGGCATTGGAAGACCTGTGCTGCTGCTTCGGGCAGTTGCCATTCACCACCACACTCTCTTCCCTAGGTGTCATATCCACTTTCAGACATATGTGCTGCCAGAGCACTTGGTTTCCATGGCAGCGGGAAATGGCTTCGGCACTGAACTTGTCTTTGGCCGTGGAGTTTTGAGCGCCTTGAGTGAAGAGCTCCATGTTCGTTTTGTGTGGGTGCTGAAGCTGCTTGATTCCATCCCACTGGGCTCAATGGGCATGGGACCGGAAGTGACCCAACAGGGTTTCCTAGATAGCTGCCAGAACAGCTGATGGTATGTGAAGTACATGAGGCAGGTGGAGTTGTTTTGGCAGTGGAAGAGCTGTGCTGCTGCTTCGGGCAATTGCCATTCACCACCACACTCCGTTCCCTAGGTGTCATATCCACTTTCAGACATATGTGCTGCCAGAGCACTTGGTTTCCATGGCAGCGGGAAATGGCTTGGGCACTGAACTTGTCTTTGGCCGTGGAGTTTTGAGCGCCTTGAGTGAAGAGCTCCATGTTCGTTTTGTGTGGGTGCTCAAGCTGCTTGATTCCATCCCACTGGGCTCAATGGGCATGGGACCGGAAGTGACCCAACAGGGGTTCCAAGATAGCTGCCAGAACAGCTGATGGTATGTGAAGTTCATGAGGCAGGTGGAGTTGTTTTGGCAGTGTAAGAGCTGTGCTGCTGCTTCGGTCAGTTGCCATTCACCACCACACTCCCTTCCCTAGGTGTCATATCCACTTTCAGACATATGTCCTGCCAGAGCACTTGGTTTCCATGGCAGCGGGAAATGGCTTGGGCCCTAACTTGTCTTTGGCCGTGGAGTTTTGAGCGCCTAGAGTGAGGAGCTCCATGCTAGATTTGTGTGGGTGCTCAAGCTGCTTGATTCCATCGCACTGGGCTCAATGGGCATGGGACCCGAAGTGACCAAACAGGGTTTCCTAGATAGGTGCCAGGACAGCTGATGGTATGTGAAGTTCATGAGGCAGGTGGAGTTGTTTTGGCAGTGGAAGAGCTGTGCTGCTGCTTCGGGCAGTTGCCATTACCACCACACTCCCTTCCCTAGGTGTCATATCCACTTTCAGACATATGTGCTGCCAGAGCACTTGGTTTCCATGGCAGCGGGAAAAGGCTTGGGCACTGAACTTGTCTTTGGCTGTGGAGTTTTGAGCGTCTTGAGTGAGGAGCTCCATGTTCGTTTTGTGTGGGTGCTGAAGCTGCTTGATTCCATCCCACTGGGCTCAATGGGCATGGGACCGGAAGTGACCCAACAGGGTTTCCTAGATAGCTGCCAGGACAGCTGATGGTATGTGAAGTTCATGAGGCAGGTGGAGTTGTTTTGGCAGTGGAAGAGCTGTGCTGCTGCTTCGGGCAGTTGCCATTACCACCACACTCCCTTCCCTAGGTGTCATATCCACTTTCAGACATATGTGCTGCCAGAGCACTTGGTTTCCATGGCAGCGGGAAAAGGCTTGGGCACTGAACTTGTCTTTGGCTGTGGAGTTTTGAGCGTCTTGAGTGACGAGCTCCATGTTCGTCTTGTGTGGGTGCTGAAGCTGCTTGATTCCATCCCACTGGGCTCAATGGGCATGGGACCGGAAGTGACCCAACAGGGTTTCCTAGATAGCTGCCAGGACAGCTAATGGTATGTGAAGTTCATGAGGCAGGTGGAGTTGTTTTGGCTCTGGAAGAGCTGTGCTGCTGCTTCGGGCAGTTGCCATTCACCAACACACTCCCTTCCCTAGGTGTCATATCCACTTTCAGACATATGTGCTGCCAGAGCACTTGGTTTCCATGGCAGCGGGAAATGGCTTGGGCACTGAACTTGTTTTGGCTGTAGAGTTTTGAGCGCTTTGAGTGAGGAGCTCCATGTTCGTTTTGTGTGGGTGCTCAAGCTGCTTGATTCCATGGCACTGGGCTCAATGGGCATGGGACCGGAAGTGACCCAACAGGGTTTCCTAGATAGCTCCCAGGACAGCTGATGGTATGTGAAGTTCATGAGGCAGGTGGAGTTGTTTTGGCACTGGAAGAGCTGTGCTGCTGCTTCGGGCAATTGCCATTCACCACCACACTCCCTTCCCTAGGTGTCATATCCACTTTCAGACATATGTGCTGCCAGAGCACTTGATTGCCATGGGAGCGGGAAATGGCTTGGGCACTGAACTTATCTTTGGCCGTGGAGTTTTGAGCACCTTGATTGAGGAGCTCCATGTTAGTTTTGTGTGGGTGCTCAAGCTGCTTGATTCCATCCCACTGGGCTCAATGGGCATGGGACAGGAAGTGACCCAACAGGGTTTCCTAGATAGCTGCCAGGACAGCTGATGGTATGTGAAGTTCATGAGGCAGGTGGAGTTGTTTTGGCAGTGGAAGAGCTGTGCTGGTGCTTCTGGCAGTTGCCATTCACCAGCACACTCCCTTCCCTAGGTGTCTTATCCACTTTCAGACATATGTCCTGCCAGAGCACTTGGTTTCCATGGCAGAGGGAAATGGCTTCGGCACTGAACTTGTCTTTGGCCGTGGAGTTTTGAGCGACTTGAGTGAGGAGCTCCATGTTCGTTTTGTGTGGGTGCTCAATCTGCTTGTTTCCATCCCACTGGGCTCAATGGGCATGGGACCGGAAGTGACCCAACAGGGTTTCCTAGATAGCTGCCAGGACAGCTGATGGTATGTGAAGTTCATGAGGCAGGTGGAGTTGTTTTGGCATTGGAAGACCTGTGCTGCTGCTTCGGGCAGTTGCCATTCACCACCACACTCTCTTCCCTAGGTGTCATATCCACTTTCAGACATATGTGCTGCCAGAGCACTTGGTTTCCATGGCAGCGGGAAATGGCTTCGGCACTGAACTTGTCTTTGGCCGTGGAGTTTTGAGCGCCTTGAGTGAAGAGCTCCATGTTCGTTTTGTGTGGGTGCTGAAGCTGCTTGATTCCATCCCACTGGGCTCAATGGGCATGGGACCGGAAGTGACCCAACAGGGTTTCCTAGATAGCTGCCAGAACAGCTGATGGTATGTGAAGTACATGAGGCAGGTGGAGTTGTTTTGGCAGTGGAAGAGCTGTGCTGCTGCTTCGGGCAATTGCCATTCACCACCACACTCCGTTCCCTAGGTGTCATATCCACTTTCAGACATATGTGCTGCCAGAGCACTTGGTTTCCATGGCAGCGGGAAATGGCTTGGGCACTGAACTTGTCTTTGGCCGTGGAGTTTTGAGCGCCTTGAGTGAAGAGCTCCATGTTCGTTTTGTGTGGGTGCTCAAGCTGCTTGATTCCATCCCACTGGGCTCAATGGGCATGGGACCGGAAGTGACCCAACAGGGGTTCCAAGATAGCTGCCAGAACAGCTGATGGTATGTGAAGTTCATGAGGCAGGTGGAGTTGTTTTGGCAGTGTAAGAGCTGTGCTGCTGCTTCGGTCAGTTGCCCTTCACCACCACACTCCCTTCCCTAGGTGTCATATCCACTTTCAGACATATGTCCTGCCAGAGCACTTGGTTTCCATGGCAGCGGGAAATGGCTTGGGCCCTAACTTGTCTTTGGCCGTGGAGTTTTGAGCGCCTAGAGTGAGGAGCTCCATGCTAGATTTGTGTGGGTGCTCAAGCTGCTTGATTCCATCGCACTGGGCTCAATGGGCATGGGACCCGAAGTGACCAAACAGGGTTTCCTAGATAGGTGCCAGGACAGCTGATGGTATGTGAAGTTCATGAGGCAGGTGGAGTTGTTTTGGCAGTGGAAGAGCTGTGCTGCTGCTTCAGGCAGTTGCCATTCACCAGCACACTCCCTTCCCTAGGTGTCATATCCACTTTCAGACATATGTGCTGCCAGAGCACTTGATTTCCATGGCAGCGGGAAATGGCTTGGGCACTGAACTTGTCTTTGGCTGCGGAGTTTTGAGCACCTTGAGGAGCTCTATGTTCGTTTTGTGTGGGTGCTCAAACTGCTTGATTCCATCCCACTGGGCTCAATGGGCATGGGACCGGAAGTGACCCAACAGGGTTTCCTAGATAGCTGCCAGGACAGCTAATGGTATGTGAAGTTCATGAGGCAGGTGGAGTTGTTTTGGCTCTGGAAGAGCTGTGCTGCTGCTTCGGGCAGTTGCCATTCACCAACACACTCCCTTCCCTAGGTGTCATATCCACTTTCAGACATATGTGCTGCCAGAGCACTTGGTTTCCATGGCAGCGGGAAATGGCTTGGGCACTGAACTTGTTTTGGCTGTAGAGTTTTGAGCGCCTTGAGTGAGGAGCTCCATGTTCGTTTTGTGTGGGTGCTCAAGCTGCTTGATTCCATGGCACTGGGCTCAATGGGCATGGGACCGGAAGTGACCCAACAGGGTTTCCTAGATAGCTCCCAGGACAGCTGATGGTATGTGAAGTTCATGAGGCAGGTGGAGTTGTTTTGGCACTGGAAGAGCTGTGCTGCTGCTTCGGGCAATTGCCATTCACCACCACACTCCCTTCCCTAGGTGTCATATCCACTTTCAGACATATGTGCTGCCAGAGCACTTGATTGCCATGGGAGCGGGAAATGGCTTGGGCACTGAACTTATCTTTGGCCGTGGAGTTTTGAGCACCTTGATTGAGGAGCTCCATGTTAGTTTTGTGTGGGTGCTCAAGCTGCTTGATTCCATCCCACTGGGCTCAATGGGCATGGGACGGGAAGTGACCCAACAGGGTTTCCTAGATAGCTGCCAGGACAGCTGATGGTATGTGAAGTTCATGAGGCAGGTGGAGTTGTTTTGGCAGTGGAAGAGCTGTGCTGGTGCTTCTGGCAGTTGCCATTCACCAGCACACTCCCTTCCCTAGGTGTCTTATCCACTTTCAGACATATGTCCTGCCAGAGCACTTGGTTTCCATGGCAGAGGGAAATGGCTTCGGCACTGAACTTGTCTTTGGCCGTCGAGTTTTGAGCGACTTGAGTGAGGAGCTCCATGTTCGTTTTGTGTGGGTGCTCAATCTGCTTGTTTCCATCCCACTGGGCTCAATGGGCATGGGACCGGAAGTGACCCAACAGGGTTTCCTAGATAGCTGCCAGGACAGCTGATGGTATGTGAAGTTCATGAGGCAGGTGGAGTTGTTTTGGCATTGGAAGACCTGTGCTGCTGCTTCGGGCAGTTGCCATTCACCACCACACTCTCTTCCCTAGGTGTCATATCCACTTTCAGACATATGTGCTGCCAGAGCACTTGGTTTCCATGGCAGCGGGAAATGGCTTCGGCACTGAACTTGTCTTTGGCCGTGGAGTTTTGAGCGCCTTGAGTGAAGAGCTCCATGTTCGTTTTGTGTGGGTGCTGAAGCTGCTTGATTCCATCCCACTGGGCTCAATGGGCATGGGACCGGAAGTGACCCAACAGGGTTTCCTAGATAGCTGCCAGAACAGCTGATGGTATGTGAAGTACATAAGGCAGGTGGAGTTGTTTTGGCAGTGGAAGAGCTGTGCTGCTGCTTCGGGCAATTGCCATTCACCACCACACTCCGTTCCCTAGGTGTCATATCCACTTTCAGACATATGTGCTGCCAGAGCACTTGGTTTCCATGGCAGCGGGAAATGGCTTGGGCACTGAACTTGTCTTTGGCCGTGGAGTTTTGAGCGCCTTGAGTGAAGAGCTCCATGTTCGTTTTGTGTGGGTGCTCAAGCTGCTTGATTCCATCCCACTGGGCTCAATGGGCATGGGACCGGAAGTGACCCAACAGGGGTTCCAAGATAGCTGCCAGAACAGCTGATGGTATGTGAAGTTCATGAGGCAGGTGGAGTTGTTTTGGCAGTGTAAGAGCTGTGCTGCTGCTTCGGTCAGTTGCCATTCACCAGCACACTCCCTTCCCTAGGTGTCATATCCACTTTCAGACATATGTGCTGCCAGAGCACTTGGTTTCCATGGCAGCGGGAAATGGCTTGGGCCCTAACTTGTCTTTGGCCGTGGAGTTTTGAGCGCCTAGAGTGAGGAGCTCCATGCTAGATTTGTGTGGGTGCTCAAGCTGCTTGATTCCATCGCACTGGGCTCAATGGGCATGGGACCCGAAGTGACCAAACAGGGTTTCCTAGATAGGTGCCAGGACAGCTGATGGTATGTGAAGTTCATGAGGCAGGTGGAGTTGTTTTGGCAGTGGAAGAGCTGTGCTGCTGCTTCAGGCAGTTGCCATTCACCAGCACACTCCCTTCCCTAGGTGTCATATCCACTTTCAGACATATGTGCTGCCAGAGCACTTGATTTCCATGGCAGCGGGAAATGGCTTGGGCACTGAACTTGTCTTTGGCTGCGGAGTTTTGAGCACCTTGAGGAGCTCTATGTTCGTTTTGTGTGGGTGCTCAAACTGCTTGATTCCATCCCACTGGGCTCAATGGGCATGGGACCGGAAGTGAGCCAACAGGGTTTCCTAGAGAGCTGCCGGGACAGCTGATGGTATGTGAAGTTCATGAGGCAGGTGGAGTTGGTTTGGCACTGGAGAGCTGTGCTGCTGCTTCGAGCAGTTGGCATTCACCAGCACACTCCCTTCCCTAGGTGTCATATCCACTTTCAGACATATGTGCTGCCAGAGCACTTGGTTTCCATGGCAGCGGGAAATGGCTTGGGCAGCTAACTTGTGTTTGGCCGTGGAGTTTTGAACGCCTTGTGTGAGGAGCTCCATGTTCGTTTTGTGTGGGTGCTCAAGCTGCTTGATTCCATCCCACTGGGCTCAATGGGCATGGGACCGGATGTGACCCAACAGGGTTTCCTAGATAGCTGCCAGGACAGCTGATGGTATGTGAAGTTCATGAGGCAGGTGGAGTTGTTTTGGCAGTGGAAGAGCTGTGCTGCTGCTTCAGGCAGTTGCCATTCACCAGCACACTCCCTTCCCTAGGTGTCATATCCACTTTCAGACATATGTGCTGCCAGAGCACTTGGTTTCCATGGCAGCGGGAAATGGCTTTTGCACTGAACTTGTCTTTGGCTGTGGAGTTTTGAGCGCCTTGAGTGAGGAGCTCCATGTTCGTTTTGTGTGGTTCCTGAAGCTGCTTGATTCCATCCCACTGGGCTCAATGGGCATGGGACCGCAAGTGACCCAACAGGGTTTCCTAGATAGCTGCCAGGACAGCTGATGGTATGTGAAGTTCATGAGGCAGGTGGAGTTGTTTTGACACTTGAAGAGCTGTCCTGCTGCTTCTGGCAGTTGCCATTCACCAGCACACTCCCTTCCCTAGGTGTCTTATCTAGTTTCAGACATATGTCCTGCCAGAGCACTTGGTTTCCATGGCAGAGGGAAATGGCTTGGGCACTGAACTTGTCTTTGGCCGTGGAGTTTTGAGCGACTTGAGTGAGGAGCTCCATGTTCGTTTTGTGTGGGTGCTCAAGCTGCTTGATTCCATCCCACTGGGCTCAATGGGCATGGGACCGGAAGTGACCCAACAGGGTTTCCTAGATAGCTGCCAGGACAGCTGATGGTATGTGAAGTACATGAGGCAGGTGGAGTTGTTTTGGCAGTGGAAGAGCTGTGCTGCTGCTTCGGGCAGTTGCCATTCACCAGCACACTCCCTTCCCTAGGTGTCATATCCACTTTCAGACATATGTGCTGCCAGAGCACTTGGTTTCCATGGCAGCGGGAAATGGCTTGGGCACTGAACTTGTCTTTGGCCGTGGAGTTTTGAGCGCCTTGAGTGAAGAGCTCCATGTTCGTTTTGTGTGGGTGCTCAAGCTGCTTGATTCCATCCCACTGGGCTCAATGGGCATGGGACCGGAAGTGACCAAAAGGGGTTCCAAGATAGCTGCCAGAACAGCTGATGGTATGTGAAGTTCATGAGGCAGGTGGAGTTGTTTTGGCACTGGAAGAGCTGTGCTGCTGCTTCGAGAAGTTGCCATTCACCAGCACACTCCCTTCCCTAGGTGTCATATCCACTTTCAGACATATGTGCTGCCAGAGCACTTGGTTTCCATGGCAGCGGGAAATGGCTTGGGCACTAACTTGTCTTTGGCCGTGGAGTTTTGAGCGCCTTGAGTGAGGAGCTCCATGCTAGATTTGTGTGGGTGCTCAAGCTGCTTGATTCCATCGCACTGGGCTCAATGGGCATGGGACCCGAAGTGACCCAGCATGGTTTCCTAGATAGGTGCCAGGACAGCTGATGGTATGTGAAGTTCATGAGGCAGGTGGAGTTGTTTTGGCAGTGGAAGAGCTGTGCTGCTGCTTCGAGCAGTTGCCATTCACCAGCACACTCCCTTCCCTAGGTGTCATATCCACTTTCAGACATATGTGCTGCCAGAGCACTTGGTTTCCATGGCAGCGGGAAATGGCTTGGGCAGCTAACTTGTGTTTGGGCGTGGAGTTTTGAACGCCTTGAGTGAGGAGCTCCATGTTCGTTTTGTGTGGGTGCTGAAGCTGCTTGATTCCATCCCACTGGGCTCAATGGGCATGGGACCCGAAGTGACCCAACAGGGTTTCCTAGATAGCTGCCAGGACAGCTGATGGTATGTGAAGTTCATGAGGCAGGTGGAGTTGTTTTGGCAGTGGAAGAGCTGTGCTGCTGCTTTAGGCAGTTGCCATTCACCAGCACACTCCCTTCCCTAGGTGTCATATCCACTTTCAGACATATGTGCTGCCAGAGCACTTGGTTTCCATGGCAGCGGGAAATGGCTTGGGCACTGAACTTGTCTTTGGCTGTGGAGTTTTGAGCGCCTTGAGTGAGGAGCTCCATGTTCGTTTTGTGTGGTTCCTGAAGCTGCTTGATTCCATCCCACTGGGCTCAATGGGCATGGGACCGGAAGTGAGCCAACAGGGTTTCCTAGATAGCTGCCAGGACAGCTGATGGCATGTGAAGTTCATGAGGCAGGTGGAGTTGTTTTGACACTTGAACAGCTGTCCTGCTGCTTCTGGCAGTTGCCATTCACCAGCACACTCCCTTCCCTAGGTGTCTTATCTAGTTTCAGACATATGTCCTGCCAGAGCACTTGGTTTCCATGGCAGAGGGAAATGGCTTGGGCACTGAACTTGACTTTGGCCGTGGAGTTTTGACCGACTTGAGTGAGGAGCTCCATGTTAGATATGTGTGGGTGCTCAAGCTGCTTGATTCCATCCCACTGGGCTCAATGGGCATGGGACCGGAAGTGACCCAACAGGGTTTCCTAGATAGCTGCCAAGACAGCTGATGGTATGTGAAGTTCATGAGGCAGGTGGAGTTGTTTTGGCACTGGAAAAGCTGTGCTGCTGCTTCGGGCAGTTGCCATTCGCCACCAGACTCCCTTCAATAGGTTTCATATCCACTTTCAGACATATGTGCTGCCAGAGCACTTGGTTTCCATGGCAGCGGGAAATGGCTTGGGCACTGAACTTGTCTTTGGCTGTGGAGTTTTGAGCGCCTTGAGTGAGGAGCTCCATGTTCGTTTTGTGTGGGTGCTGAAGCTGCTTGATTCCATCCCACTGGGCTCAATGGGCTTGGGACCGGAAGTGACCCAACAGGGTTTCCTAGATAGCTGCCAGGACAGCTGATGGTATGTGAAGTTCATGAGGAAGGTGGAGTTGTTTTGACACTTGAATAGGTGTCCTGCTGCTTCTGGCAGTTGCCATTCACCAGCACACTCCCTTCCCTAGGTGTCTTATCTACTTTCAGTCATATGTCCTGCCAAAGCACTTGGTTTCCATGGCAGAGGGAAATGGCTTGGGCACTGAACTTGTCTTTGGCCGTGGAGTTTTGAGCGACTTCAGTGAGGAGCTCCATGTTAGATATGTGTGGGTGCTCAATCTGCTTGTTTCCATCCCCCTGGGCTCAATGGGCATGGGACCGGAAGTGACCCAACAGGGTTTCCTAGATAGCTGCCAGGACAGCTGATGGTATGTGAAGTTCATGAGGCAGGTGGAGTTGTTTTGGCAGTGGAAGAGCTGTGCTGCTGCTTCGGGCAGTTGCAATTCACCAACACACTCCCTTCCCTAGGTGTCATATCCACTTTCAGACATATGTGCTGCCAGAGCACTTGGTTTGCATGGCAGCGGGAAATGGCTTGGGCTCTGAACTTGTCTTTGGCTGTGGAGTTTTGAGCGCCTTGAGTGAGGAGCTCCATGTTAGTTTTGTGTGGGTGCTGAAGCTGCTTGATTCCATCCCACTGGGCTCAATGGGCATGGGACCGGAAGTGACCCAACAGGGTTTCCTAGATAGCTGCCAGGACAGCTGATGGTATGTGAAGTTCATGAGGCAGGTGGAGTTGTTTTGGCAGTGGAAGAGCTGTGCTGCTGCTTCGGGCAGTTGCCATTCACCAGCACACATAGTTCACTAGGTGTCATATCCACTTTCAGACATATGTGCTGCCAGAGCACTTGGTTTCCATGGCAGCGGGAAATGGCTTGGGCACTGAACTTGTCTTTGGCCGTGGAGTTTCGAGCGACTTGAGTGAGGAGCTCCATGTTCGTTTTGTGTGGGTGCTGAAGCTGCTTGATTCCATCCCGCTGGGCTCAAGGGGCATGGGACCGGAAGTGACCCAACAGGGTTTCCTAGATAGCTGCCAGGACAGCTGATGGTATGTGAAGTTCATGAGGCAGGTGGAGTTGTTTTGGCAGTGGAAGAGCTGTGCTGCTGCTTCGGTCAGTTGCCATTCACCAGCACACTCCCTTCCCTAGGTGTCTTATCTAGTTTCAGACATATGTGCTGCCAGAGCACTTGGTTTCCATGGCAGAGGGAAATGGCTTGGGCACTGAACTTGTCTTTGGCCGTGGAGTTTTGAGCGACTTGAGTGAGGAGCTCCATGTTCGTTTTGTGTGGGTGCTGAAGCTGCTTGATTCCATCCCACTGGGCTCAATGGGCATGGGACCGGAAGTGACCCAACAGGGTTTCCTAGATAGCTGCCAGGACAGCTGATGGTATGTGAAGTACATGAGGCAGGTGGAGTTGTTTTGGCAGTGGAAGAGCTGTGCTGCTGCTTCGGGCAGTTGCCATTCACCAGCACACTCCCTTCCCTAGGTGTCATATCCACTTTCAGACATATGTGCTGCCAGAGCACTTGGTTTCCATGGCAGCGGGAAATGGCTTGGGCACTGAACTTGTCTTTGGCCGTGGAGTTTTGAGCGCCTTGAGTGAAGAGCTCCATGTTCGTTTTGTGTGGGTGCTCAAGCTGCTTGATTCCATCCCACTGGGCTCAATGGGCATGGGACCGGAAGTGACCCAAAAGGGGTTCCAAGATAGCTGCCAGAACAGCTGATGGTATGTGAAGTTCATGAGGCAGGTGGAGTTGTTTTGGCACTGGAAGAGCTGTGCTGCTGCTTCGGTCAGTTGCCATTCACCAGCACACTCCCTTCCCTAGGTGTCATATCCACTTTCAGACATATGTGCTGCCAGAGCACTTGGTTTCCATGGCAGCGGGAAATGGCTTGGGCACTAACTTGTCTTTGGCCGTGGAGTTTTGAGCGCCTTGAGTGAGGAGCTCCAAGCTAGATTTGTGTGGGTGCTCAAGCTGCTTGATTCCATCGCACTGGGCTCAATGGGCATGGGACCCGAAGTGACCCAACAGGGTTTCCTAGATAGGTGCCAGGACAGCTGATGGTATGTGAAGTTCATGAGGCAGGTGGAGTTGTTTTGGCAGTGGAACAGCTGTGCTGCTGCTTCAGGCAGTTGCCATTCACCAGCACACTCCCTTCCCTAGGTGTCATATCCACTTTCAGACATATGTGCTGCCAGAGCACTTGGTTTCCATGGCAGCGGGAAATGGCTTGGGCACTGAACTTGTGTTTGGGCGTGGAGTTTTGAACGCCTTGAGTGAGGAGCTCCATGTTCGTTTTGTGTGGGTGCTGAAGCTGCTTGATTCCATCCCACTGGGCTCAATGGGCATGGGACCCGAAGTGACCCAACAGGGTTTCCTAGATAGCTGCCAGGACAGCTGATGGTATGTGAAGTTCATGAGGCAGGTGGAGTTGTTTTGGCAGTGGAAGAGCTGTGCTGCTGCTTCAGGCAGTTGCCATTCACCAGCACACTCCCTTCCCTAGGTGTCATATCCACTTTCAGACATATGTGCTGCCAGAGCACTTGGTTTCCATGGCAGCGGGAAATGGCTTGGGCACTGAACTTGTCTTTGGCTGTGGAGTTTTGAGCGCCTTGAGTGAGGAGCTCCATGTTCGTTTTGTGTGGTTCCTGAAGCTGCTTGATTCCATCCCACTGGGCTCAATGGGCATGGGACCGGAAGTGACCCAACAGGGTTTCCTAGATAGCTGCCAGGACAGCTGATGGTATGTGAAGTTCATGAGGCAGGTGGAGTTGTTTTGACACTTGAAGAGCTGTCCTGCTGCTTCTGGCAGTTGCCATTCACCAGCACACTCCCTTCCCTAGGTGTCTTATCTAGTTTCAGACATATGTCCTGCCAGAGCACTTGGTTTCCATGGCAGAGGGAAATGGCTTGGGCACTGAACTTGACTTTGGCCGTGGAGTTTTGAGCGACTTGAGTGAGGAGCTCCATGTTAGATATGTGTGGGTGCTCAAGCTGCTTGATTCCATCCCACTGGGCTCAATGGGCATGGGACCGGAAGTGACCCAACAGGGTTTCCTAGATAGCTGCCAAGACAGCTGATGGTATGTGAAGTTCATGAGGCAGGTGGAGTTGTTTTGGCACTGGAAAAGCTGTGCTGCTGCTTCGGGCAGTTGCCATTCGCCACCAGACTCCCTTCAATAGGTTTCATATCCACTTTCAGACATATGTGCTGCCAGAGCACTTGGTTTCCATGGCAGCGGGAAATGGCTTGGGCACTGAACTTGTCTTTGGCTGTGGAGTTTTGAGCGCCTTGAGTGAGGAGCTCCATGTTCGTTTTGTGTGGGTGCTGAAGCTGCTTGATTCCATCCCACTGGGCTCAATGGGCTTGGGACCGGAAGTGACCCAACAGGGTTTCCTAGATAGCTGCCAGGACAGCTGATGGTATGTGAAGTTCATGAGGCAGGTGGAGTTGTTTTGACACTTGAATAGGTGTCCTGCTGCTTCTGGCAGTTGCCATTCACCAGCACACTCCCTTCCCTAGGTGTCTTATCTACTTTCAGTCATATGTCCTGCCAGAGCACTTGGTTTCCATGGCAGAGGGAAATGGCTTGGGCACTGAACTTGTCTTTGGCCGTGGAGTTTTGATCGACTTGAGTGAGGAGCTCCATGTTAGATATGTGTGGGTGCTCAATCTGCTTGTTTCCATCCCCCTGGGCTCAATGGGCATGGGACCGGAAGTGACCCAACAGGGTTTCCTAGATAGCTGCCAGGACAGCTGATGGTATGTGAAGTTCATGAGGCAGGTGGAGTTGTTTTGGCACTGGAAGAGCTGTGCTGCTGCTTCGGGCAGTTGCAATTCACCAACACACTCCCTTCCCTAGGTGTCATATCCACTTTCAGACATATGTGCTGCCAGAGCACTTGGTTTGCATGGCAGCGGGAAATGGCTTGGGCCCTGAACTTGTCTTTGGCTGTGGAGTTTTGAGCGCCTTGAGTGAGGAGCTCCATGTTAGTTTTGTGTGGGTGCTGAAGCTGCTTGATTCCATCCCACTGGGCTCAATGGCCATGGGACCGGAAGTGACCCAACAGGGTTTCCTAGATAGCTGCCAGGACAGCTGATGGTATGTGAAGTTCATGAGGCAGGTGGAGTTGTTTTGGCAGTGGAAGAGCTGTGCTGCTGCTTCGGGCAGTTGCCATTCACCAGCACACATAGTTCACTAGGTGTCATATCCACTTTCAGACATATGTGCTGCCAGAGCACTTGGTTTCCATGGCAGCGGGAAATGGCTTGGGCACTGAACTTGTCTTTGGCCGTGGAGTTTCGAGCGCCTTGAGTGAGGAGCTCCATGTTCGTTTTGTGTGGGTGCTGAAGCTGCTTGATTCCATCCCACTGGGCACAAGGGGCATGGGACCGGAAGTGACCCAACAGGGTTTCCTAGATAGCTGCCAGGACAGCTGATGGTATGTGAAGTTCATGAGGCAGGTGGAGTTGTTTTGGCAGTGGAAGAGCTGTGCTGCTGCTTCGGTCAGTTGCCATTCACCAGCACACTCCATTCCCTAGGTGTCATATCCACTTTCAGACATATGTGCTGCCAGAGCACTTGGTTTCCATGGCAGCGGGAAATGGCTTGGGCACTAACTTGTCTTTGGCCGTGGAGTTTTGAGCGCCTTGAGTGAGGAGCTCCATGCTAGATTTGTGTGGGTGCTCAAGCTGCTTGATTCCATCCCACTGGGCTCAATGGGCATGGGACCCGAAGTGACCCAACAGGGTTTCCTAGATAGCTGCCAGGACAGCTGATGGTATGTGAAGTTCATGAGGCAGGTGGAGTTGTTTTGGCAGTGGAAGAGCTGTGCTGCTGCTTCAGGCAGTTGCCATTCACCACCACACTCTCTTCCCTAGGTGTCATATCCACTTTCAGACATATGTGCTGCCAGAGCACTTGGTTTCCATGGCAGCGGGAAATGGCTTGGGCACTGAACTTGTCTTTCGCCATGTACAGTTGAGCGCCTTGAGTGAGGAGCTCCATGTTCGTTTTGTGTGGGTGCTGAAGCTGCTTGATTCCATCCCACTGGGCTCAATGGGCATGGGACCGGAAGTGACCCAACAGGGTTTCCTAGATAGCTGCAAGGTCAGCTGATGGTATGTGAAGTTCATGAGGCAGGTGGAGTTGTTTTGGCACTGGAAGAGCTGTGCTGCTGCTTCGGGCAGGTGCCATTCACCAGCACACTCCCTTCCCTAGGTGTCATATCCACTTTCAGACATATGTGCTGCCAGAGCACTTGGTTTCCATGGCAGCGGGAAATGGCTTGGGCACTGAACTTGTCTTTCGCCATGTACATTTGAGCGCCTTGAGTGAGGAGCTCCATGTTCGTTTTGTGTGGGTGCTGAAGCTGCTTGATTCCATCCCACTGGGCTCAATGGGCATGGGACCGGAAGTGACCCAACAGGGTTTCCTAGATAGCTGCCAGGACAGCTGATGGTATGTGAAGTTCATGAGGCAGGTGGAGTTGTTTTGGCACTGGAAGAGCTGTGCTGCTGCTTCGGTCAGTTGCCATTCACCAGCACACCCCCTTCCCTAGGTGTCATATCCACTTTCAGACATATGTGCTGCCAGAGCACTTGGTTTCCATGGCAGCGGGAAATGGCTTGGGCACTGAACTTGTCTTTCGCCATGTACATTTGAGCGCCTTGAGTGAGGAGCTCCATGTTCGTTTTGTGTGGGTGCTGAAGCTGCTTGATTCCATCCCACTGGGCTCAATGGGCATGGGACCGGAAGTGACCCAACAGGGTTTTCTAGATAGCTGCCAGGACAGCTGATGCTATGTGAAGTGCATGAGGCAGGTGGAGTTGTTTTGGCAGTGGAAGAGCTGTGCTGCTGCTTCGGGCAGTTGCCATTCACCAGCACACTCCCTTCCCTAAGTGTCATATCCACTTTCAGACATATGTGCTGCCAGAGCACTTGGTTTCCATGGCAGCGGGAAATGGCTTGGGCACTGAACTTGTCTTTGGGTGTGGAGTTTTGAGCGCCTTGAGTGAGGAGCTCCATGTTCGTTTTGTGTGGGTGCTGAAGCTGCTTGATTCCATCCCACTGGGCTCAATGGGCATGGGACCGGAAGTGACCCAACAGGGTTTCCTAGATAGCTGCCAGGACAGCTGATGGTATGTGAAGTTCATGAGGCAGGTGGAGTTGTTTTGGCACTGGAAGAGCTGTGCTGCTGCTTCGAGAAGTTGCCATTCACCACCAACTTCCTTCCCTAGGTGTCATTTCCACTTTCAGACATATGTGCTGCCAGAGCACTTGGTTTCCATGGCAGCGGGAAATGGCTTGGGCACTGAACTTGTCTTTGGCTGTGGAGTTTTGAGCGCCTTGAGTGAGGAGCTCCATGTTCGATTTGTGTGGGTGCTGAAGCTGCTTGATTCCATCCCACTGGGCTCAATTTGCATGGGACCGGAAGTGACCCAACAGGGTTTCCTAGATAGCTGCCAGGACAGCTGATGGTATGTGAAGTTCATGAGGCAGGTGGAGTTGTTTTGGCAGTGGAAGAGCTGTGCTGCTGCTTCTGGCAGTTGCCATTCACCAGCACACCCCCTTCCCTAGGTGTCATATCCACTTTCAGATATATGTGCTGCCAGAGCACTTGGTTTCCATGGCAGCGGGAAATGGCTTGGGCACTGAACTTGTTTTCGCCATGTACATTTGAGCGCCTTGAGTGAGGAGCTCCATGTTCGTTTTGTGTGGGTGCTGAAGCTGCTTGATTCCATCCCACTGGGCTCAATGGGCATGGGACCGGAAGTGACCCAACAGGGTTTCCTAGATAGCTGCCAGGTCAGCTGATGGTATGTGAAGTTCATGAGGCAGGTGGAGTTGTTTTGGCACTGGAAGAGCTGTGCTGCTGCTTCGGGCAGGTGCCATTCACCAGCACACTCCCTTCCCTAAGTGTCATATCCACTTTCAGACATATGTGCTGCCAGAGCACTTGGTTTCCATGGCAGCGGGAAATGGCTTGGTCACTGAACTTGTCTTTGGTGTGGAGTTTTGAGCGCCTTGAGTGAGGAGCTCCATGTTCGTTTTGTGTGGGTGCTGAAGCTGCTTGATTCCATCCCACTGGGCTCAATGGGCATGGGACCGGAAGTGACAAAACAGGGTTTTCTAGATAGCTGCCAGGACAGCTGATGGTATGTGAAGTTCATGAGGCAGGTGGAGTTGTTTTGGCACTGGAAGAGCTGTGCTGCTGCTTCGGGCAGTTGCCATTCACCAGCACACCCCCTTCCCTAGGTGTCATATCCACTTTCAGACATATGTGCTGCCAGAGCACTTGGTTTCCATGGCAGCGGGAAATGGCTTGGGCACTGAACTTGTCTTTCGCCATGTACATTTGAGCGCCTTGAGTGAGGAGCTCCATGTTCGTTTTGTGTGGGTGCTCAAGCTGCTTGATTCCATCCCACTGGGCTCAATGGGCATGGGACCGGAAGTGACCCAACAGGGTTTCCTAGATAGCTGCCAGGACAGCTGATGGTATGTGAAGTTCATGAGGCAGGGTGAGTTGTTTTGGCAGTGGAAGAGCTGTGCTGCTGCTTCGGGCAGTTGCCATTCACCAGCACACCTCCTTCCCTAGGTGTCATATCCACTTTCAGACATATGTGCTGCCAGAGCACTTGGTTTCCATGGCAGCGGGAAATGGCTTGGGCACTGAACTTGTCTTTCGCCATGTACATTTGAGCGCCTTGAGTGAGGAGCTCCATGTTCGTTTTGTGTGGGTGCTGAAGCTGCTTGATTCCATCCCACTGGGCTCAATGGGCATGGGACCGGAAGTGACCCAACAGGGTTTTCTAGATAGCTGCCAGGACAGCTGATGGTATGTGAAGTTCATGAGGCAGGTGGAGTTGTTTTGGCAGTGGAAAAGCTGTGCTGCTGCTTTCGGCAGGGGCCATTGACCAGCACACTCCCTTCCCTAAGTGTCATATCCACTTTCAGACATATGTGCTGCCAGAGCACTTGGTTTCCATGGCAGCGGGAAATGGCTTGGGCACTGAACTTGTCTTTGGCCGTGGAGTTTTGAGCGCCTTGAGTGAGGAGCTCCATGTTCGTTTTGTGTGGGTGCTGAAGCTGCTTGATTCCATCCCACTGGGCTCAATGGGCATGGGACCGGAAGTGACCCAACAGCGTTTCCTAGATAGCTGCCAGGACAACTGATGGTATGTGAAGTTCATGAGGCAGGTGGAGTTGTTTTGGCACTGGAAGAGCTGTGCTGCTGCTTCAGGCAGTTGCCATTCACCACCACACTTCCTTCCCTAGGTGTCATTTCCACTTTCAGACATATGTGCTGCCAGAGCACTTGGTTTCCATGGCAGCGGGAAATGGCTTGGGCACTGAACTTGTCTTTGGCTGCGGAGTTTTGAGCGCCTTGAGTGAGGAGCTCCATGTTCGTTTTGTGTGGGTGCTCAAGCTGCTTGATTCCATCATACTGGGCTCAATGGGCATGGGACCGGAAGTGACCCAACAGGGTTTCCTAGATAGCTGCCAGGACAGCTGATGGTATGTGAAGTTCATGAGGCAGGTGGAGTTGTTTTGGCACTGGAAGAGCTGTGCTGCTGCTTCAGGCAGTTGCCATTCACCAGCACACTCCCTTCCCTAGGTGTCATATCCACTTTCAGACATATGTGCTGCCAGAGCACTTGGTTTCCATGGCAGCGGGAAATGGCTTGGGCACTGAACTTGTCTTTGGCTGTGGAGTTTTGAGCGCCTTGAGTGAGGAGCTCCATGTTCGTTTTGTGTGGATGCTGAAGCTGCTTGATTCCATCCCACTGGGCTCAATGGGCATGGGACCGCAAGTGACCCAACAGGGTTTCCTAGATTGCTGCCAGGACAGCTGATGGTATGTGAAGTTCATGAGGCAGGTGTAGTTGTTTTGGCACTGGAAGAGCTATGCTGCTGCTTCGGGCAGTTGCCATTCACCAACACACTCCCTTCCCTAGGTGTCATATCCACTTTCAGACATATGTGCTGCCAGAGCACTTGGTTTCCATGGCAGCGGGAAATGGCTTGGACACTAAACTTGTCTTTGGCCGTGGAGTTTTGAGCGCCTTGAGTGAGGAGCTCCATGTTAGTTTTGTGTGGGTGCTCAAGCTGCTTGATTCCATCCCACTGGGCTCAATGGGCATGGGACCGGAAGTGACCCAACAGGGTTTCCTAGATAGCTGCCAGGACAGCTGATGGTATGTGAAGTTCATGAGGCAGGTGGAGTTGTTTTGGCAGTGGAAGAGCTGTGCTGCTGCTTCGGGCAGTTGCCATTCACCAGCACACCCCCTTCCCTAGGTGTCATATCCACTTTCAGACATATGTGCTGCCAGAGCACTTGGTTTCCATGGCAGCGGGAAATGGCTTGGGCACTGAACTTGTCTTTCGCCATGTACATTTGAGCGCCTTGAGTGAGGAGCTCCATGTTCGTTTTGTGTGGGTGCTGAAGCTGCTTGATTCCATCCCACTGGGCTTAATGGGCATGGGACCGGAAGTGACCCAACAGGGTTTCCTAGATAGCTGCCAGGACAGCTGATGGTATGTGAAGTTCATGAGGCAGGTGGAGTTGTTTTGGCACTGGAAGAGCTGTGCTGCTGCTTCGGGCAGTTACCATTCACCAGCACACCCCCTTCCCTAGGTGTCATATCCACTTTCAGACATATGTGCTGCCAGAGCACTTGGTTTCCATGGCAGCGGGAAATGGCTTGGGCACTGAACTTGTCTTTCGCCATGTACATTTGAGCGCCTTGAGTGAGGAGCTCCATGTTCGTTTTGTGTGGGTGCTGAAGCTGCTTGATTCCATCCCACTGGGCTCAATGGGCATGGGACCGGAAGTGACCCAACAGGGTTTCCTAGATAGCTGCCAGGTCAGCTGATGGTATGTGAAGTTCATGAGGCAGGTGGATTTGTTTTGGCAGTGGAAGAGCTGTGCTGCTGCTTCGGGCAGGTGCCATTCACCAGCACACTCCCTTCCCTAGGTGTCATATCCACTTTCAGACATATGTGCTGCCAGAGCACTTGGTTTCCATGGCAGCGGGAAATGGCTTGGGCACTGAACTTGTCTTTGGCCGTGGAGTTTTGAGCGCCTTGAGTGAGGAGCTCCATGTTCGTTTTGTGTGGGTGCTGAAGCTGCTTGATTCCATCCCACTGGGCTCAATGGGCATGGGACCGGAAGTGACCCAACAGGGTTTCCTAGATAGCTGCCAGGACAGCTGATGGTATGTGAAGTTCATGAGGCAGGTGGAGTTGTTTTGGCAGTGGAAGAGCTGAGCTGCTGCTTCGGGCAGTTGCCATTCACCAGCACACTCCCTTCCCTAGGTGTCATATCCACTTTCAGACATATGTGCTGCCAGAGCACTTGGTTTCCATGGCAGCGGGAAATGGCTTGGGCACTGAACTTGTCTTTGGGCGTGGAGTTTTGAGCGCCTTGAGTGAGGAGCTCCATGTTCGTTTTGTGTGGGTTCTGAAGCTGCTTGATTCCATCACACTGGGCTCAATGGGCATGGGACCGGAAGTGACCCAACAGGGTTTTCTAGATAGCTGCCAGGACAGCTGATGGTATGTGAAGTTCATGAGGCAGGTGGAGTTGTTTTGGCAGTGGAAGAGCTGTGCTGCTGCTTCGGGCAGGTGCCATTCACCAGCACACTCCCTTCCCTAAGTGTCATATCTACTTTCAGACATATGTGCTGCCAGAGCACTTGGTTTCCATGGCAGCGGGAAATGGCTTGGGCACTGAACTTGTCTTTGGCTGTGAAGTTTTGAGCGCCTTGAGTGAGGAGCTCCATGTTCATTTTGTGTGGGTGCTGAAGCTGCTTGATTCCATCCCTCTGGGCTCAATGGGCATGGGACCGGAAGTGACCCAACAGGGTTTCCTAGAGAGCTGCCAGGACAGCTGATGGTATGTGAAGTTCATGAGGCAGGTGGAGTTGTTTTGGCAGTGGAAGAGCTGTGCTGCTGCTTCGGGCAGTTGCCATTCACCAGCACACTCCCTTCCTTAGGTGTCATATCCACTTTCAGACATATGTGCTGCCAGAGCACTTGGTTTCCATGGCAGCGGGAAATGGCTTGGGCACTGAACTTGTCTTTGGCCGTGGAGTTTTGAGCGCCTTGAGTGAGGAGCTCCATGTTCGTTTTGTGTGGGTGCTGAAGCTGCTTGATTCCATCCCACTGGGCTCAATGGGCATGGGACCGGAAGTGACCCAACAGGGTTTTCTAGATAGCTGCCAGGACAGCTGATGGTATGTGAAGTTCATGAGGCAGGTGGAGTTGTTTTGGCAGTGGAAGAGCTGTGCTGCTGCTTCGGGCAGGTGCCATTCACCAGCACACTCCCTTCCCTAAGTGTCATATCCACTTTCAGACATATGTGCTGCCAGAGCACTTGGTTTCCATGGCAGCGGGCAATATCTTCAGCACTGAACTTGTCTTTGGCTGTGAAGTTTTGAGCGCCTTGAGTGAGGAGCTCCATGTTCATTTTGTGTGGGTGCTGAAGCTGCTTGATTCCATCCCTCTGGGCTCAATGGGCATGGGACCGGAAGTGACCCAACAGGGTTTCCTAGATAGCTGCCAGGACAGCTGATGGTATGTGAAGTTCATGAGGCAGGTGGAGTTGTTTTGGCAGTGGAAGAGCTGTGCTGGTGCTTCAGGCAGTTGCCATTCACCAACACACTCCCTTCCCTAGGTGTCATATCCACTTTCAGACATATGTGCTGCCAGAGCACTTGGTTTCCATGGCAGAGGGAAATGGCTTGGGCACTGAAATTGTCTTTAGGCGTGGGGTTTTGAGCGCCTTGAGTGAGGAGCTCCATGTTCGTTTTGTGTGGGTGCTGAAGCTGCTTGATTCCATCCCACTGGGCTCAATGGGCATGGGACCGGAAGTGACCCAACAGGGTTTCCTAGATAGCTGCCAGGACAGCTGATGGTATGTGAAGTTCATGAGGCAGGTGGAGTTGTTTTTGCACTGGAAGAGCTGTGCTGCTGCTTCGGGCAGTTGCCATTCACCAGCACACTCCCTTCCCTAGGTGTCATATCCACTTTCAGACATATGTGAGGCCAGAGCACTTGGTTTCCATGGCAGCGGGAAATGGCTTGGGCACTGAACTTGTCTTTGGCCGTGGAGTTTTGAGCGCCTTGAGTGAGGAGCTCCATGTTCGTTTTGTGTGGGTGCTGAAGCTGCTTGATTCCATCCCACTGGGCTCCATGGGCATGGGACCGGAAGTGACCCAACAGGGTTTCCTAGATAGCTGCCAGGACAGCTGATGGTATGTGAAGTTCATGAGGCAGGTGGAGTTGTTTTGGCACTGGAAGAGCTGTGCTGCTGCTTCGAGAAGTTGCCATTCACCACCACACTTCCTTCCCTAGGTGTCATTTCCACTTTCAGACATATGTGCTGCCAGAGCACTTGGTTTCCATGGCAGCGGGAAATGGCTTGGGCACTGAACTTGTCTTTGGCTGTGGAGTTTTGAGCGCCTTGAGTGAGGAGCTCCATGTTCGTTTTGTGTGGGTGCTGAAGCTGCTTGATTCCATCCGACTGGCCTCAATGGGCATGGGACCGCAAGTGACCCAACAGGGTTTCCTAGATAGCTGCCAGGACAGCTGATGGTATGTGAAGTTCATGAGGCAGGTGGAGTTGTTTTGGCAGTGGAAGAGCTGTGCTGGTGCTTCAGGCAGTTGCCATTCACCAACACACTCCCTTCCCTAGGTGTCATATCCACTTTCAGACATATGTGCTGCCAGAGCACTTGGTTTCCATGGCAGCGGGAAATGGCTTGGGCACTGAACTTGTCTTTCGAAATTGAGTTTTGAGCGCCTTGAGTGAGGAGCTCCATGTTCGTTTTGTGTGGGTGCTCAAGCTGCTTGATTCCATCCCACTGGGCTCCATGGGCATGGGACCGGAAGTCACCCAACAGCGTTTCCTAAATAGCTGCCAGGACAGCTGATGGTATGTGAAGTTCATGAGGCAGGTGGAGTTGTTTTGGGAGTGGAAGAGCTGTGCTGCTGCTTCGGGCAGGTGCCATTCACCAGCACACTCCCTTCCCTAGGTGTCATATCCACTTTCAGACATATGTGCTGCCAGAGCACTTGGTTTCCATGGCAGCAGGAAATATCTTCAGCACTGAACTTGTCTTTGGCTGTGAAGTTTTGAGCGCCTTGAGTGAGGAGCTCCATGTTCATTTTGTGTGGGTGCTGAAGCTGCTTGATTCCATCCCTCTGGGCTCAATGGGCATGGGACCGGAAGTGACCCAACAGGGTTTCCTAGATAGCTGCCAGGACAGCTGATGGTATGTGAAGTTCATGATGCAGGTGGAGTTGTTTTGGCAGTGGAAGAGCTGTGCTGGTGCTTCAGGCAGTTGCTATTCACCAACACACTCCCTTCCCTAGGTGTCATATCCACTTTCAGACATATGTGCTGCCAGAGCACTTGGTTTCCATGGCAGCGGGAAATGGCTTGGGCACTGAACTTGTCTTTGGCTGTGGAGTTTTGAGCGCCTTGAGTGAGGAGCTCCATGTTCGTTTTGTGTGGGTGCTGAAGCTGCTTGATTCCATCCCACTGGGCTCAATGGGCATGGGACCGGAAGTGACCCAACAGGGTTTCCTAGATAGCTGCCAGGACAGCTGATGGTATGTGAAGTTCATGAGGCAGGTGGAGTTGTTTTGGCAGTGGAAGAGCTGTGCTGCTGCTTCGGGCAGTTGCCATTCACCAGCACACTCCCTTCCCTAGGTGTCATATCCACTTTCAGACATATGTGTTGCCAGAGCACTTGGTTTCCATGGCAGCGGGAAATGGCTTGGGCACTGAACTTGTCTTTCGAAATTGAGTTTTGAGCGCCTTGAGTGAGGAGCTCCATGTTCGTTTTGTGTGGGTGCTGAAGCTGCTTGATTCCATCCCACTGGGCTCAATGGGCATGGGACCGGAAGTGACCCAACAGGGTTTTCTAGATAGCTGCCAGGACAGCTGATGGTATGTGAAGTTCATGAGGCAGGTGGAGTTGTTTTGGCACGGGAAGAGCTGTGCTGCTGCTTCGGGCAGGTGCCATTCACCAGCACAATCCCTTCCCTAAGTGTCATATCCACTTTCAGACATATGTGCTGCCAGAGCACTTGGTTTCCATGGCAGCGGGAAATGGCTTGGGCACTGAAATTGTCTTTGGCTGTGGAGTGTTGGGCGCCTTGAGTCAGGAGCTCCATGTTCATTTTGTGTGGGTGCTGAAGCTGCTTGATTCCATCCCTCTGGGCTCAATGGGCATGGGACCGGAAGTGACCCAACAGGGTTTCCTAGATAGCTGCCAGGACAGCTGATGGTATGTGAAGTTCATGAGGCAGGTGGAGTTGTTTTGGCAGTGGAAGAGCTGTGCTGGTGCTTCAGGCAGTTGCCATTCACCAACACACTCCCTTCCCTAGGTGTCATATCCACTTTCAGACATATGTGCTGCCAGAGCACTTGGTTTCCATGGCAGAGGGAAATGGCTTGGGCACTGAAATTGTCTTTGGCCATTGAGTTTTGAGCGCCTTGAGTGAGGAGCTCCATGTTCGTTTTGTGTGGGTGCTGAAGCTGCTTGATTCCATCCCACTGGGCTCAATGGGCATGGGACCGGAAGTGACCCAACAGGGTTTCCTAGATAGCTGCCAGGACAGCTGATGGTATGTGAAGTTCATGAGGCAGGTGGAGTTGTTTTTGCACTGGAAGAGCTGTGCTGCTGCTTCGGGCAGTTGCCATTCACCAGCACACTCCCTTCCCTAGGTGTCATATCCACTTTCAGACATATGTGAGGCCAGAGCACTTGGTTTCCATGGCAGCGGGAAATGGCTTGGGCACTGAACTTGTCTTTGGCCGTGGAGTTTTGAGTGCCTTGAGTGAGGAGCTCCATGTTCGTTTTGTGTGGGTGCTGAAGTGCTTGATTCCATCCCACTGGGCTCCATGGGCATGGGACCGGAAGTGACCCAACAGCGTTTCCTAGATAGCTGCCAGGACAGCTGATGGTATGTGAAGTTCATGAGGCAGGTGGAGTTGTTTTGGCAGTGGAAGAGCTGTGCTGCTGCTTCGGGCAGTTGCCATTCACCAGCACACTCCCTTCCCTAGGTGTCATATCCACTTTCAGACATATGTGCTGCCAGAGCACTTGGTTTCCATGGCAGCGGGAAATGGCTTGGGCACTGAACTTGTCTTTCGCCATGTACATTTGAGCGCCTTGAGTGAGGAGCTCCATGTTCGTTTTGTGTGGGTGCTGAAGCTGCTTGATTCCATCCCACTGGGCTCAATGGGCATGGGACCGGAAGTGACCCAACAGGGTTTCCTAGATAGCTGCCAGGACAGCTGATGGTATGTGAAGTTCATGAGGCAGGTGGAGTTGTTTCGGCACTGGAAGAGCTGTGCTGCTGCTTCGAGAAGTTGCCATTCACCACCACACTTCCTTCCCTAGGTGTCATATCCACTTTCAGACATATGTGCTGCCAGAGCACTTGGTTTCCATGGCAGCGGGAAATGGCTTTTGCACTGAACTTGTCTTTGGCTGTGGAGTTTTGAGCGCCTTGAGTGAGGAGCTCCATGTTCGTTTTGTGTGGGTGCTGAAGCTGCTTGATTCCATCCCACTGGGCTCAAAGGGCATGGGACCGGAAGTGACCCAACAGGGTTTCCTAGATTGCTGCCAGGACAGCTGATGGTATGTGAAGTTCATGAGGCAGGTGGAGTTGTTTTGGCAGTGGAAGAGCTGTGCTGCTGCTTCGGGCAGTTGCCATTCACCAACACACTCCCTTCCCTAGGTGTCATATCCACTTTCAGACGTATGTGCTGCCAGAGCACTTGGTTTCCATGGCAGCGGAAAATGGCTTGGGCACTAAACTTGTCTTTGGCCGTGGAGTTTTGAGCGCCTTGAGTGAGGAGCTCCATGTTAGTTTTGTGTGGGTGCTGAAGCTGCTTGATTCCATCCCACTGGGCTCAATGGGCATGGGACCGGAAGTGACCCAACAGGGTTTCCTAGATAGCTGCCAGGACAGCTGATGGTATGTGAAGTTCATGAGGCAGGTGGAGTTGTTTTTGCACTGGAAGAACTGTGCTGCTGCTTCGAGCAGTTGCCATTCACCACCGCACTCCCTTCCCTAGGTGTCATATCCACTTTCAGACATATGTGCTGCCAGAGCACTTGGTTTCCATGGCAGCGGGAAATGGCTTGGGCACTGAACTTGTCTTTGGCTGTGGAGTTTTGAGCGCCTTGAGTGAGGAGCTCCATGTTCGTTTTGTGTGGGTGCTGAAGCTGCTTGATTCCATCCCACTGGGCTCAAAGGGCATGGGACCGGAAGTGACCCAACAGGGTTTCCTAGATTGCTGCCAGGACAGCTGATGGTATGTGAAGTTCATGAGGCAGGTGGAGTTGTTTTGGCAGTGGAAGAGCTGTGCTGCTGCTTCGGGCAGTTGCCATTCACCAACACACTCCCTTCCCTAGGTGTCATATCCACTTTCAGACGTATGTGCTGCCAGAGCACTTGGTTTCCATGGCAGCGGAAAATGGCTTGGGCACTAAACTTGTCTTTGGCCGTGGAGTTTTGAGCGCCTTGAGTGAGGAGCTCCATGTTAGTTTTGTGTGGGTGCTGAAGCTGCTTGATTCCATCCCACTGGGCTCAATGGGCATGGGACCGGAAGTGACCCAACAGGGTTTCCTAGATAGCTGCCAGGACAGCTGATGGTATGTGAAGTTCATGAGGCAGGTGGAGTTGTTTTTGCACTAGAAGAACTGTGCTGCTGCTTCGAGCAGTTGCCATTCACCACCGCACTCCCTTCCCTAGGTGTCATATCCACTTTCAGACATATGTGCTGCCAGAGCACTTGGTTTCCATGGCAGCGGGAAATGGCTTGGGCACTGAACTTGTCTTTGGCTGTGGAGTTTTGAGCGCCTTGAGTGAGGAGCTCCATGTTCGTTTTGTGTGGGTGCTGAAGCTGCTTGATTCCATCCCACTGGGCTCAATGGGCATGGGACCGGAAGTGACCCAACAGCGTTTCCTAGATACCTGCCAGGACAGCTGATGGTATGTGAAGTTCATGAGGCAGGTGGAGTTGTTTTGGCAGTGGAAGAGCTGTGCTGCTGCTTCGGGCAGTTGCCATTCACCAGCACACTCCCTCCCCTAGGTGTCATATCCACTTTCAGACATATGTGCTGCCAGAGCACTTGGTTTCCATGGCAGAGGGAAATGGCTTGGGCACTGAACTTGTCTTTGGCCGTAACGTTTTGAGCGCCTTGAGTGAGAAGCTCCATGTTAGATTTGTGTGGGTGCTGAAGATGCTTGATTCCATCCCTCTGGGCTCAATGGGCATGGGACCGGAAGTGACCCAACAGGGTTTCCTAGATAGGTGCCAGGACAGCTGATGGTATGTGAAGTTCATGAGGCAGGTGGAGTTGTTTTGGCAGTGGAAGAGCTGTGCTGGTGCTTTATGCAGTTGCCATTCACCAACACACTCCCTTCCCTAGGTGTCATATCCACTTTCAGACATATGTGCTGCCAGAGCACTTGGTTTCCATGGCAGCGGGAAATGGCTTGGGCACTGAACTTGTCTTTCGCCATTGAGTTTTGAGCGCCTTGAGTGAGGAGCTCCATGTTCGTTTTGTGTGGGTGCTGAAGCTGCTTGATTCCATCCCACTGGGCTCAATGGGCATGGGACCGGAAGTGACCCAACAGGGTTTCCTAGATAGCTGCCAGGACAGCTGATGGTATGTGAAGTTCATGAGGCAGGTGGAGTTGTTTTGGCACTGCAAGAGCTGTGCTGCTGCTTCGGGCAGTTGCCATTCACCAGCACACTCCCTTCCCTAGGTGTCATATCCACTTTCAGACATATGTGAGGCCAGAGCACTTGGTTTCCATGGCAGCGGGAAATGGCTTGGGCACTGAACTTGTCTTTGGCCGTGGAGTTTTGAGCGCCTTGAGTGAGGAGTAGGTGCTGAAGCTGCTTGATTCCATCCCACTGGGCTCAATGGGCATGGGACCAGAAGTGACCCAACAGGGTTTCCTAGATAGCTGCCAGGACAGCTGATGGTATGTGAAGTTCATGAGGCAGGTGGAGTTGTTTTGGCAGTGGAAGAGCTGTGCTGCTGCTTCGGGCAGTTGCCATTCACCAGCATACTCCCTTCCCTAGGTGTCATATCCATTTACAGACATATGTGCTGCCAGAGCACTTGGTTTCCATGGCAGTGGGAAATGGCTTGGGCACTGAACCTCTTTTTTGGCTGTGGAGTTTTGAGCGCCTTGAGTGAGGAGCTCCATGTTCGTTTTGTGTGGGTGCTGAAGCTGCTTGATTCCATCCCACTGGGCTCAATGGGCATGGGACCGAAATTGAACCAACAGGGTTTCCTAGATAGCTGCCAAAACAGCTGATGCTATGTGAAGTGCATGAGGCAGGTGGAGTTGTTTTGGCAGTGGAAGAGCTGTGCTGCTGCTTTGGGCAGTTGAAATTCACCACCACACTCCCTTCCCTAGGTGTCATACCCATTTTCAGACATATGTGCTGCCAGAGCACTTGGTTTCCATGGCAGCGGGAAATGGCTTGGGCACTGAACTTGTCTTTCGCCGTGGAGTCTTGAGCACCTTGAGTGAGGAGCTCCATGTTCGTTTTGTGTGGGTGCTGAAGCTGCTTGATTCCATCCCACTGGGCTCAATCGGCATGGGACCGCAAGTGACCCAACAGGGTTTCCTAGATTGCTGCCAGGACAGCTGATGGTATGTGAAGTTCATGAGGCAGGTGTAGTTGTTTTGGCACTGGAAGAGCTATGCTGCTGCTTCAGGCAGTTGCCATTCACCAACACACTCCCTTCCCTAGGTGTCATATCCACTTTCAGACATATGTGCTGCCAGAGCACTTGGTTTCCATGGCAGCGGGAAATGGCTTGGGCACTAAACTTGTCTTTGGCCGTGGAATTTTGAGCGCCTTGAGTGAGGAGCTCCATGTTCGTTTTGTGTGGGTGCTGAAGCTGCTTGATTCCATCCCACTGGGCTCAATGGGCATGGGACCGGAAGTGACCCAACAGGGTTTCCTAGATAGCTGCCAGGACAGCTGATGGTATGTGAAGTTCATGAGGCAGGTGGAGTTGTTTTGGTACTGGAAGAACTGTGCTGCTGCTTCGAGCAGTTGCCATTCACCACCGCACTCCCTTCCCTAGGTGTCATATCCACTTTCAGACATATGTGCTGCCAGAGCACTTGGTTTCCATGGCAGCGGGAAATGGCTTGGGCACTGAACTTGTCTTTGGCTGTGGAGTTTTGAGCGCCTTGAGTGAGGAGCTCCATGTTCGATTTGTGTGGGTGCTGAAGCTGCTTGATTCCATCCCACTGGGCTCAATTTGCATGGGACCGGAAGTGACCCAACAGGGTTTCCTAGATAGCTGCCAGGACAGCTGATGGTATGTGAAGTTCATGAGGCAGGTGGAGTTGTTTTGGCACTGGAAGAGCTGTGCTGCTGCTTCGGGCAGTTGCCATTCACCAGCACACCCCCTTCCCTAGGTGTCATATCCACTTTCAGACATATGTGCTGCCAGAGCACTTGGTTTCCATGGCAGCAGGAAATGGCTTGGGCACTGAACTTGTCTTTCGCCATGTACATTTGAGCGCCTTGAGTGAGGAGCTCCATGTTCGTTTTGTGTGGGTGCTGAAGTGCTTGATTCCATCCCACTGGGCTCAATGGGCATGGGACCGGAAGTGACCCAACAGGGTTTCCTAGATAGCTGTCAGGTCAGCTGATGGTATGTGAAGTTCATGAGGCAGGTGGAGTTGTTTTGGCACTGGAAGAGCTGTGCTGCTGCTTCGGGCAGGTGCCATTCACCAGCACACTCCCTTCCCTAGGTGTCATATCCACTTTCAGACATATGTGCTGCCAGAGCACTTGGTTTCCATGGCAGCGGGAAATGGCTTGGGCACTGAACTTGTCTTTGGCCGTGGAGTTTTGAGCGCCTTGAGTGAGGAGCTCCATGTTCGTTTTGTGTGGGTGCTGAAGCTGCTTGATTCCATCCCTCTGGGCTCAATGGGCATGGGACCGGAAGTGACCCAACAGGGTTTCCTAGAGAGCTGCCAGGACAGCTGATGGTATGTGAAGTTCATGAGGCAGGTGGAGTTGTTTTGGCAGTGGAAGAGCTGTGCTGCTGCTTCGGGCAGGTGCCATTCACCAGCACACCATTCCTTCCCTAGGTGTCATATCCACTTTCAGACATATGTGCTGCCAGAGCACTTGGTTTCCATGGCAGCGGGAAATGGCTTGGGCACTGAACTTGTCTTTGGGCGTGGAGTTTTGAGCGCCTTGAGTGAGGAGCTCCATGTTCGTTTTGTGTGGGTGCTGAAGCTGCTTGATTCCATCCCACTGGGCTCAATGGGCATGGGACCGGAAGTGACCCAAAGGGTTTTCTAGATAGCTGCCAGGACAGCTGATGGTATGTGAAGTTCATGAGGCAGGTGGAGTTGTTTTGGCAGTGGAAGAGCTGTGCTGCTGCTTCGGGCAGTTGCCATTCACCATTACACTCCCTTCCCTAGGTGTCATATCCACTTTCAGACATATGTGCTGCCAGAGCACTTGGTTTCCATGGCAGCGGGAAATGGCTTGGGCACTGAACTTGTCTTTGGGCGTGGAGTTTTGAGCGCCTTGAGTGAGGAGCTCCATGTTCGTTTTGTGTGGGTGCTGAAGCTGCTTGATTCCATCCCACTGGGCTCAATTTGCATGGGACCGGAAGTGACCCAACAGGGTTTCCTAGATAGCTGCCAGGACAGCTGATGGTATGTGAAGTTCATGAGGCAGGTGGAGTTGTTTTTGCACTGGAAGAGCTGTGCTGCTGCTTCGGGCAGTTGCCATTCACCAGCACACTCCCTTCCCTAGGTGTCATATCCACTTTCAGACATATGTGCTGCCAGAGCACTTGGTTTCCATGGCAGCGGGAAATGGCTTGTGCACTGAACTTGTCTTTGGCCGTGGAGTTTTGAGCGCCTCGAGTGAGGAGTAGGTGCTGAAGCTGCTTGATTCCATCCCACTGGGCTCAATGGGCATGGGACCGGAAGTGACCCAACAGGGTTTCCTAGATAGCTGCCAGGACAGCTGATGGTATGTGAAGTTCATGAGGCAGGTGGAGTTGTTTTGGTACTGGAAGAACTGTGCTGCTGCTTCGAGCAGTTGCCATTCACCACCGCACTCCCTTCCCTAGGTGTCATATCCACTTTCAGACATATGTGCTGCCAGAGCACTTGGTTTCCATGGCAGCGGGAAATGGCTTGGGCACTGAACTTGTCTTTGGCTGTGGAGTTTTGAGCGCCTTGAGTGAGGAGCTCCATGTTCGATTTGTGTGGGTGCTGAAGCTGCTTGATTCCATCCCACTGGGCTCAATTTGCATGGGACCGGAAGTGACCCAACAGGGTTTCCTAGATAGCTGCCAGGACAGCTGATGGTATGTGAAGTTCATGAGGCAGGTGGAGTTGTTTTGGCACTGGAAGAGCTGTGCTGCTGCTTCGGGCAGTTGCCATTCACCAGCACACCCCCTTCCCTAGGTGTCATATCCACTTTCAGACATATGTGCTGCCAGAGCACTTGGTTTCCATGGCAGCGGGAAATGGCTTGGGCACTGAACTTGTCTTTGGCCGTGGAGTTTTGAGCGCCTTGAGTGAGGAGCTCCATGTTCGTTTTGTGTGGGTGCTGAAGCTGCTTGATTCCATCCCTCTGGGCTCAATGGGCATGGGACCGGAAGTGACCCAACAGGGTTTTCTAGATAGATGCCAGGACAGCTGATGGTATGTGAAGTTCATGAGGCAGGTGGAGTTGTTTTGGCAGTGGAAGAGCTGTGCTGCTGCTTCGGGCAGTTGCCATTCACCAGCACACTCCCTTCCCTAGGTGTCATATCCACTTTCAGACATATGTGCTGCCACAGCACTTGGTTTCCATGGCAGCGGGAAATGGCTTGGGCACTGAAATTGTCTTTGGCCATTGAGTTTTGAGCGCCTTGAGTGAGGAGCTCCATGTTCGTTTTGTGTGGGTGCTGAAGCTGCTTGATTCCATCCCACTGGGCTCAATGGGCATGGGACCGGAAGTGACCCAACAGGGTTTTCTAGATAGCTGCCAGGACAGCTGATGGTATGTGAAGTTCATGAGGCAGGTGGAGTTGTTTTGGCAGTGGAAGAGCTGTGCTGCTGTTACGGGCAGGTGCCATTCACCAGCACACTCCCTTCCCTAAGTGTCATATCCACTTTCAGACATATGTGCTGCCAGAGCACTTAGTTTCCATGGCAGCAGGAAATATCTTCAGCATTGAACTTGTCTTTGGCTGTGAAGTTTTGAGCGCCTTGAGTGAGGAGCTCCATGTTCATTTTGTGTGGGTGCTGAAGCTGCTTGATTCCATCCCTCTGGGCTCAAAGGGCATGGGACCGGAAGTGACCCAACAGGGTTTCCTAGATAGCTGCCAGGACAGCTGATGGTATGTGAAGTTCATGAGGCAGGTGGAGTTGTTTTGGCAGTGGAAGAGCTGTGCTGGTGCTTCAGGCAGTTGCCATTCACCACCAGACTCCCTTCCCTAGGTGTCATATCCACTTTCAGACATATGTGCTGCCAGAGCACTTGGTTTCCATGGCAGTGCGAAATGGCTTGGGCACTGAACTTGTCTTTGGCTGTGGAGTTTTGAGCGCCTTGAGTGAGGAGCTCCATGTTCGTTTTGTGTGGGTGCTGAAGCTGCTTGATTCCATCCCACTGGGCTCAATGGGCATGGGACCGGAAGTGACCCAACAGGGTTTCCTAGAGAGCTGCCAGGACAGCTGATGGTATGTGAAGTTCATGAGGCAGGTGGAGTTGTTTTGGCAGTGGAAGAGCTGTGCTGCTGCTTCGGGCAGTTGCCATTCACCAGCACACCCCCTTCCCTAGGTGTCATACCCACTTTCAGACATATGTGCTGCCAGAGCACTTGGTTTCCATGGCAGCGGGAAATGGCTTGGGCACTGAACTTGTCTTTGGCTGTGAAGGTTTGAGCGCCTTGAGTGAGGAGCTCCATGTTCATTTTGTGTGGGTGCTGAAGCTGCTTGATTCCATCCCACTGGGCTCAATGGGCATGGGACCGGAAGTGACCCAACAGGGTTTCCTAGATAGCTGCCAGGACAGCTGATGGTATGTGAAGTTCATGAGGCAGGTGGAGTTGTTTTGGCAGTGGAAGAGCTGTGCTGGTGCTTCAGGCAGTTGCCATTCACCAACACACTCCTTTCCCTAGGTGTCATATCCACTTTCAGACATATGTGCTGCCAGAGCACTTGGTTTCCATGGCAGCGGGAAATGGCTTGTGCACTGAACTTGTCTTTGGCCGTGGAGTTTTGAGCGCCTTGAGTGAGGAGTAGGTGCTGAAGCTGCTTGATTCCATCCCACTGGGCTCAATGGGCATGGGACTGCAAGTGAACCAACAGGGTTTCCTAGATTGCTGCCAGGACAGCTGATGGTATGTGAAGTTCATGAGGCAGGTGTAGTTGTTTTGGCACTGGAAGAGCTATGCTGCTGCTTCCGGCAGTTGCCATTCACCAACACACTCCCTTCCCTAGGTGTCATATCCACTTTCAGACATATGTGCTGCCAGAGCACTTGGTTTCCATGGCAGCGGGAAATGGCTTGGGCACTAAACTTGTCTTTGGCCGTGGAGTTTTGAGCGCCTTGAGTGAGGAGCTCCATGTTCGTTTTGTGTGGGTGCTGAAGCTGCTTGATTCCATCCCACTGGGCTCAATGGGCATGGGACCGGAAGTGACCCAACAGGGTTTCCTAGATAGCTGCCAGGTCAGCTGATGCTATGTGAAGTTCATGAGGCAGGTGGAGTTGTTTTGGCACTGGAAGAACTGTGCTGCTGCTTCGGGCAGTTGCCATTCACCACCGCACTCCCTTCCCTAGGTGTCATATCCACTTTCAGACATATGTGCTGCCAGAGCACTTGGTTTCCATGGCAGCAGGAAATGGCTTGGGCACTGAACTTGTCTTTGGCTGTGGAGTTTTGAGCGCCTTGAGTGAGGAGCTCCATGTTCGTTTTGTGTGGGTGCTGAAGCTGCTTGATTCCATCCCACTGGGCTCAATGGGCATGGGACCGGAAGTGACCCAACAGGGTTTCCTAGATAGCTGCCAGGACAGATGATGGTATGTGAAGTTCATGAGGCAGGTGGAGTTGTTTTGGCAGTGGAAGAGCTGTGCTGCTGCTTCGGGCAGTTGCCATTCACCAGCACACTCCCTTCCCTAGGTATCATATCCACTTTCAGACATATGTGCTGCCAGAGCACTTGGTTTCCATGGCAGCGGGAAATGGCTTGGGCACTGAACTTGTCTTTGGCCGTGGAGTTTTGAGCGCCTTGAGTGAGGAGCTCCATGTTCGTTTTGTGTGGGTGCTGAAGCTGCTTGATTCCATCCCACTGGGCTCAATGGGCATGGGACCGGAAGTGACCCAACAGGGTTTTCTAGATAGCTGCCAGGACAGCTGATGGTATGTGAAGTTCATGAGGCAGGTGGAGTTGTTTTGGCAGTGGAAGAGCTGTGCTGCTGCTTCGGGCAGGTGCCATTCACCAGCACACTCCCTTCCCTAGGTGTCATATCCACTTTCATACATATGTGCTGCCAGAGCACTTGGTTTCCATGGCAGCGGGAAATGGCTTGGGCACTGAAATTGTCTTTGGCCATTGAGTTTTGAGCGCCTTGAGTGAGGAGCTCCATGTTCGTTTTGTGTGGGTGCTGAAGCTGCTTGATTCCATCCCACTGGGCTCAATGGGCATGGGACCGGAAATGACCCAACAGGGTTTCCTAGATAGCTGCCAGGACAGCTGATGGTATGTGAAGTTCATGAGGCAGGTGGAGTTGTTTTGGCAGTGGAAGAGCTGTGCTGCTGCTTCGGGCAGTTGCCATTCACCATTACACTCCCTTCCCTAGGTGTCATATCCACTTTCAGACATATGTGCTGCCAGAGCACTTGGTTTCCATGGCAGCGGGAAATGGCTTGGGCACTGAACTTGTCTTTGGGCGTGGAGTTTTGAGCGCCTTGAGTGAGGAGCTCCATGTTCGTTTTGTGTGGGTGCTGAAGCTGCTTGATTCCATCCCACTGGGCTCAATGGGCATGGGACCGGAAGTGACCCAACAGGGTTTCCTAGATAGCTGCCAGGACAGCTGATGGTATGTGAAGTTCATGAGGCAGGTGGAGTTGTTTTGGCAGTGGAAGAGCTGTGCTGCTGCTTCGGGCAGGTGCCATTCACCAGCACACTCCCTTCCCTAAGTGTCATATCCACTTTCAGACATATGTGCTGCCAGAGCACTTGGTTTCCATGGCAGCGGGAAATGGCTTGGGCACTGAACTTGTCTTTGGCTGTGAAGTTTTGAGCGCCTTGAGTGAGGAGCTCCATGTTCATTTTGTGTGGGTGCTGAAGCTGCTTGATTCCATCCCACTGGGCTCAATGGGCATGGGACCGGAAGTGACCCAACAGGGTTTCCTAGATAGGTGCCAGGACAGCTGATGGTATGTGAAGTTCATGAGGCAGGTGGAGTTGTTTTGGCAGTGGAAGAGCTGTGCTGGTGCTTCAGGCAGTTGCCATTCACCAACACACTCCCTTCCCTAGGTGTCATATCCACTTTCAGACATATGTGCTGCCAGAGCACTTGGTTTCCATGGCAGCGGGAAATGGCTTGGGCACTGAAATTGTCTTTGGCCATTGAGTTTTGAGCGCCTTGAGTGAGGAGCTCCATGTTCGTTTTGTGTGGGTGCTGAAGCTGCTTGATTCCATCCCACTGGGCTCAATGGGCATGGGACCGGAAGTGACCCAACAGGGTTTCCTAGATAGCTGCCAGGACAGCTGATGGTATGTGAAGTTCATGAGGCAGGTGGAGTTGTTTTTGCACTGGAAGAGCTGTGCGGCTGCTTCGGGCAGTTGCCATTCACCAGCACACTCCCTTCCCTAGGTGTCATATCCACTTTCAGACATATGTGCTTCCAGAGCACTTGGTTTCCATGGCAGCGGGAAATGGCTTGGGCACTGAACTTGTCTTTGGCCGTGGAGTTTTGAGCGCCTTGAGTGAGGAGTAGGTGCTGAAGCTGCTTGATTCCATCCCACTGGGCTCAATGGGCATGGGACCGGAAGTGACCCAACAGGGTTTCCTAGATAGCTGCCAGGACAGCTGATGGTATGTGAAGTTCGTGAGGCAGGTGGAGTTGTTTTGGCACTGGAAGAGCTGTGCTGCTGCTTCGGGCAGTTGCCATTCACCAGCATACTCCCTTCCCTAGGTGTCATATCCATTTTCAGACATATGTGCTGCCAGAGCACTTGGTTTCCATGGCAGTGGGAAATGGCTTGGGCACTGAACCTCTCTTTGGCTGTGGAGTTTTGAGTGCCTTGAGTGAGGAGCTCCATGTTCGTTTTGTGTGGGTGCTGAAGCTGCTTGATTCCATCCCACTGGGCTCAATGGGCATGGGACCCGGAGTGACCCAACAGGGTTTCCTAGATAGCTGCCAGGACAGCTGATGCTATGTGAAGTGCATGAGGCAGGTGGAGTTGTTTTGGCAGTGGAAGAGCTGTGCTGCTGCTTTGGGCAGTTGAAATTCACCACCACACTCCCTTCCCTAGGTGTCATATCCATTTTCAGACATATGTGCTGCCAGAGCACTTGGTTTCCATGGCAGCGGGAAATGGCTTGTGCACTGAACTTGTCTTTGGCTGTGGAGTTTTGAGCGCCTTGAGTGAGGAGCTCCATATTCGTTTTGTGTGGGTGCTGAAGCTGCTTGATTCCATCCCACTGGGCTCAATGGGCATGGGACCGCAAGTGACCCAACAGGGTTTCCTAGATTGCTGCCAAGACAGCTGATGGTATGTGAAGTTCATGAGGCAGGTGTAGTTGTTTTGGCACTGAAAGAGCTATGCTGCTGCTTCGGGCAGTTGCCATTCACCACCACACTCCCTTCCCTAGGTGTCATATCCACTTTCAGACATATGTGCTGCCAGAGCACTTGGTTTCCATGGCAGCGGGAAATGGCTTGGGCACTAAACTTATCTTTGGCCGTGGAGTTTTGAGCGCCTTGAGTGAGGAGCTCCATGTTCGTTTTGTGTGGGTGCTCAAGCTGCTTGATTCCATCCCACTGGGCTCAATGGGCATGGGACCGGAAGTGACCCAACAGGGTTTCCTAGATAGCTGCCAGGACAGCTGATGGTATGTGAAGTTCATGAGGCAGGTGGAGTTGTTTTGGCACTGGAAGAACTGTGCTGCTGCTTCGGGCAGTTGCCATTCACCACCGCACTCCCTTCCCTAGGTGTCATATCCACTTTCAGACATATGTGCTGCCAGAGCACTTGGTTTCCATGGCAGCGGGAAATGGCTTGGACACTGAACTTGTCTTTGGCCGTGGAGTTTTGAGCGCCTTGAGTGAGGAGCTCCATGTTCGTTTTGTGTGGGTGCTGAAGCTGCTTGATTCCATCCCACTGGGCTCAATGGGCATGGGACCGGAAGTGACCCAACAGGGTTTCCTAGATAGCTGCCAGGTCAGCTGATGGTATGTGAAGTTCATGAGGCAGGTGGAGTTGTTTTGGCAGTAGAAGAGCTGTGCTGCTGGTTCGGGCAGGTGCCATTCACCAGCACACTCCCTTCCCTAGGTGTCATATCCACTTTCAGACATATGTGCTGCCAGAGCACTTGGTTTCCATGGCAGCGGGAAATGGCTTGGGCACTGAACTTGTCTTTGGCCGTGGAGTTTTGAGCGCCTTGAGTGAGGAGCTCCATGTTCGTTTTGTGTGGGTGCTGAAGCTGCTTGATTCCATCCCACTGGGCTCAATGGGCATGGGACCGGAAGTGACCCAACAGGGTTTTCTAGATAGCTGCCAGGACAGCTGATGGTATGTGAAGTTCATGAGGCAGGTGGAGTTGTTTTGGCAGTGGAAGAGCTGTGCTGCTGCTTCGGGCAGTTGCCATTCACCAGCACACTCCCTTCCCTAGGTGTCATATCCACTTTCAGACATATGTGCTGCCAGAGCACTTGGTTTCCATGGCAGCGGGAAATGGCTTGGGCACTGAACTTGTCTTTGGGCGTGTAGTTTTGAGCGCCTTGAGTGAGGAGCTCCATGTTCGTTTTGTGTGGGTGCTCAAGCTGCTTGATTCCATCCCACTGGGCTCAATGGGCATGGGACCGGAAGTGACCCAACAGGGTTTCCTAGATAGATGCCAGGACAGCTGATGGTATGTGAAGTTCATGAGGCAGGTGAAGTTGTTTTGGCAGTGGAAGAGCTGTGCTGCTGCTTCGGGCAGGTGCCATTCACCAGCACACTCCCTTCCCTAAGTGTCATATCCACTTTCAGACATATGTGCTGCCAGAGCACTTGGTTTCCATGGCAGCGGGAAATGGCTTGGGCACTGAACTTGTCTTTGGCTGTGAAGTTTTGAGCGCCTTGAGTGAGGAGCTCCATGTTCATTTTGTGTGGGTGCTGAAGCTGCTTGATTCCATCCCTCTTGGCTCAATGGCCATGGGACCGGAAGTGACCCAACAGGGTTTCCTAGATAGGTGCCAGGACAGCTGATGCTATGTGAAGTGCATGAGGCAGGTGGAGTTGTTTTGGCAGTGGAAGAGCTGTGCTGGTGCTTCAGGCAGTTGCCATTCACCAACACACTCCCTTCCCTAGGTGTCATATCCACTTTCAGACATATGTGCTGCCAGAGCACTTGGTTTCCATGGCAGCGGGAAATGGCTTGGGCACTGAAATTGTCTTTGGCCATTGAGTTTTGAGCGCCTTGAGTGAGGAGCTCCATGTTCGTTTTGTGTGGGTGCTGAAGCTGCTTGATTCCATCCCACTGGGCTCAATGGGCATGGGACCGGAAGTGACCCAACAGGGTTTTCTAGATAGCTGCCAGGACAGCTGATGGTATGTGAAGTTCATGAGGCAGGTGGAGTTGTTTTGGCAGTGGAAGAGCTGTGCTGCTGCTTCGGGCAGGTGCCATTCACCAGCACACTCCCTTCCCTAAGTGTCATATCCACTTTCAGACATATGTGCTGCCAGAGCACTTGGTTTCCATGGCAGCGGGAAATGGCTTGGGCACTGAACTTGTCTTTGGCTGTGAAGTTTTGAGCGCCTTGAGTGAGGAGCTCCATGTTCATTTTGTGTGGGTGCTGAAGCTGCTTGATTCCATCCCTCTGGGCTCAATGGGCATGGGACCGGAAGTGACCGAACAGGGTTTCCTAGATAGCTGCCAGGACAGCTGATGGTATGTGAAGTTCATGAGGCAGGTGGAGTTGTTTTGGCAGTGGAAGAGCTGTGCTGGTGCTTCAGGCAGTTGACATTCACCAACACACTCCCTTCCCTAGGTGTCATATCCACTTTCAGACATATGTGCTGCCAGAGCACTTGGTTTCCATGGCAGCGGGAAATGGCTTGGGCACTGAAATTGTCTTTGGCCATTGAGTTTTGAGCGCCTTGAGTGAGGAGCTCCATGTTAGTTTTGTGTGGGTGTTGAAGCTGCTTGATTCCATCCCACTGGGCTCAATGGGCATGGGACCGGAAGTGACCCAACAGGGTTTCCTAGATAGCTGCCAGGTCAGCTGATGGTATGTGAAGTTCATGAGGCAGGTGGAGTTGTTTTTGCACTGGAAGAGCTGTGCTGCTGCTTCGGGCAGTTGCCATTCACCAGCACACTCCCTTCCCTAGGTGTCATATCCACTTTCAGACATATGTGAGGCCAGAGCACTTGGTTTCCATGGCAGCGGGAAATGGCTTGGGCACTGAACTTGTCTTTGGCCGTGGAGTTTTGAGCGCCTTGAGTGAGGAGTAGGTGCTGAAGCTGCTTGATTCCATCCCACTGGGCTCCATGGGCATGGGACCGGAAGTGACCCAACAGGGTTTCCTAATCAGCTGCCAGGACAGCTGATGGTATGTGAAGTTCATGAGGCAGGTGGAGTTGTTTTGGCAGTGGAAGAGCTGTGCTGCTGCTTCGGGCAGTTGCCATTCACCAGCATACTCCCTTCCCTAGGTGTCATATCCATTTTCAGACATATGTGCTGCCAGAGCACTTGGTTTCCATGGCAGCGGGAAATGGCTTGTGCACTGAACTTGTCTTTGGCTGTGGAGTTTTGAGCGCCTTGAGTGAGGAGCTCCATGTTCGTTTTGTGTGGGTGCTGAAGCTGCTTGATTCCATCCCACTGGGCTCAATGGGCATGGGACCGGAAGTGACCCAACAAGGTTTCCTAGATAGCTGCCAGGACAGCTGATGGTATGTGAAGTTCATGAGGCAGGTGGAGTTGTTTTGGCAGTGGAAGAACTGTGCTGCTGCTTCGGGCAGTTGCCATTCACCAGCACACTCCCTTCCCTAGGTGTCATATCCACTTTCAGACATATGTGCTGCCAGAGCACTTGGTTTCCATGGCAGCGGGAAATGGCTTGGACACTGAACTTGTCTTTGGCCGTGGAGTTTTGAGCGCCTTGAGTGAGGAGCTCCATGTTCGTTTTGTGTGGGTGCTGAAGCTGCTTGATTCCATCCCACTGGGCTCAATGGGCATGGGACCGGAAGTGACCCAACAGGGTTTCCTAGATAGCTGCCAGGTCAGCTGATGGTATGTGAAGTTCATGAGGCAGGTGGAGTTGTTTTGGCAGTAGAAGAGCTGTGCTGCTGCTTCGGGCAGGTGCCATTCACCAGCACACTCCCTTCCCTAGGTGTCATATCCACTTTCAGACATATGTGCTGCCAGAGCACTTGGTTTCCATGGCAGCGGGAAATGGCTTGGGCACTGAACTTGTCTTTGGCCGTGGAGTTTTGAGCGCCTTGAGTGAGGAGCTCCATGTTCGTTTTGTGTGGGTGCTGAAGCTGCTTGATTCCATCCCACTGGGCTCAATGGGCATGGGACCGGAAGTGACCCAACAGGGTTTCCTAGATAGCTGCCAGGTCAGCTGATGGTATGTGAAGTTCATGAGGCAGGTGGAGTTGTTTTGGCAGTGGAAGAGCTGTGCTGCTGCTTCGGGCAGTTGCCATTCACCAGCACACTCCCTTCCCTAGGTGTCATATCCACTTTCAGACATATGTGCTGCCAGAGCACTTGGTTTCCATGGCAGCGGGAAATGGCTTGGGCACTGAACTTGTCTTTGGCCGTGGAGTTTTGAGCGCCTTGAGTGAGGACCTCCATGTTCGTTTTGTGTGGGTGCTGAAGCTGCTTGATTCCATCCCACTGGGCTCAATGGGCATGGGACCGGAAGTGACCCAACAGGGTTTTCTAGATAGCTGCCAGGACAGCTGATGGTATGTGAAGTTCATGAGGCAGGTGGAGTTGTTTTGGCAGTGGAAGAGCTGTGCTGCTGCTTCGGGCAGTTGCCATTCACCAGCACACTCCCTTCCCTAAGTGTCATATCCACTTTCAGACATATGTGCTGCCAGAGCACTTGGTTTCCATGGCAGCGGGAAATGGCTTGGGCACTGAACTTGTCTTTGGCTGTGAAGTTTTGAGCGCCTTGAGTGAGGAGCTCCATGTTCATTTTGTGTGGGTGCTGAAGCTGCTTGATTCCATCCCTCTGGGCTCAATGGGCATGGGACCGGAAGTGACCCAACAGGGTTTCCTAGATAGCTGCCAGGACAGCTGATGGTATGTGAAGTTCATGAGGCAGGTGGAGTTGTTTTGGCAGTGGAAGAGCTGTGCTGGTGCTTCAGGCAGTTGCCATTCACCAACACACTCCCTTCCCTAGGTGTCATATCCACTTTCAGACATATGTGCTGCCAGAGCACTTGGTTTCCATGGCAGCGGGAAATGGCTTGGGCACTGAAATTGTCTTTGGCCATTGAGTTTTTTTAGCGCCTTGAGTGAGGAGCTCCATGTTCGTTTTGTGTGGGTGCTGAAGCTGCTTGATTCCATCCCACTGGGCTCAATGGGCATGGGACCGGAAGTGACCCAACAGGGTTTTCTAGATAGCTGCCAGGACAGCTGATGGTATGTGAAGTTCATGAGGCAGGTGGAGTTGTTTTGGCAGTGGAAGAGCTGTGCTGCTGCTTCGGGCAGGTGCCATTCACCAGCACACTCCCTTCCCTAAGTGTCATATCCACTTTCAGACATATGTGCTGCCAGAGCACTTGGTTTCCATGGCAGCGGGAAATGGCTTGGGCACTGAACTTGTCTTTGGCTGTGAAGTTTTGAGCGCCTTGAGTGAGGAGCTCCATGTTCATTTTGTGTGGGTGCTGAAGCTGCTTGATTCCATCCCTCTGGGCTCAATGGGCATGGGACCGGAAGTGACCGAACAGGGTTTCCTAGATAGCTGCCAGGACAGCTGATGGTATGTGAAGTTCATGAGGCAGGTGGAGTTGTTTTGGCAGTGGAAGAGCTGTGCTGGTGCTTCAGGCAGTTGACATTCACCAACACACTCCCTTCCCTAGGTGTCATATCCACTTTCAGACATATGTGCTGCCAGAGCACTTGGTTTCCATGGCAGCGGGAAATGGCTTGGGCACTGAAATTGTCTTTGGCCATTGAGTTTTGAGCGCCTTGAGTGAGGAGCTCCATGTTAGTTTTGTGTGGGTGTTGAAGCTGCTTGATTCCATCCCACTGGGCTCAATGGGCATGGGACCGGAAGTGACCCAACAGGGTTTCCTAGATAGCTGCCAGGTCAGCTGATGGTATGTGAAGTTCATGAGGCAGGTGGAGTTGTTTTTGCACTGGAAGAGCTGTGCTGCTGCTTCGGGCAGTTGCCATTCACCAGCACACTCCCTTCCCTAGGTGTCATATCCACTTTCAGACATATGTGAGGCCAGAGCACTTGGTTTCCATGGCAGCGGGAAATGGCTTGGGCACTGAACTTGTCTTTGGCCGTGGAGTTTTGAGCGCCTTGAGTGAGGAGTAGGTGCTGAAGCTGCTTGATTCCATCCCACTGGGCTCCATGGGCATGGGACCGGAAGTGACCCAACAGGGTTTCCTAATCAGCTGCCAGGACAGCTGATGGTATGTGAAGTTCATGAGGCAGGTGGAGTTGTTTTGGCAGTGGAAGAGCTGTGCTGCTGCTTCGGGCAGTTGCCATTCACCAGCATACTCCCTTCCCTAGGTGTCATATCCATTTTCAGACATATGTGCTGCCAGAGCACTTGGTTTCCATGGCAGCGGGAAATGGCTTGTGCACTGAACTTGTCTTTGGCTGTGGAGTTTTGAGCGCCTTGAGTGAGGAGCTCCATGTTCGTTTTGTGTGGGTGCTGAAGCTGCTTGATTCCATCCCACTGGGCTCAATGGGCATGGGACCGGAAGTGACCCAACAAGGTTTCCTAGATAGCTGCCAGGACAGCTGATGGTATGTGAAGTTCATGAGGCAGGTGGAGTTGTTTTGGCAGTGGAAGAACTGTGCTGCTGCTTCGGGCAGTTGCCATTCACCAGCACACTCCCTTCCCTAGGTGTCATATCCACTTTCAGACATATGTGCTGCCAGAGCACTTGGTTTCCATGGCAGCGGGAAATGGCTTGGACACTGAACTTGTCTTTGGCCGTGGAGTTTTGAGCGCCTTGAGTGAGGAGCTCCATGTTCGTTTTGTGTGGGTGCTGAAGCTGCTTGATTCCATCCCACTGGGCTCAATGGGCATGGGACCGGAAGTGACCCAACAGGGTTTCCTAGATAGCTGCCAGGTCAGCTGATGGTATGTGAAGTTCATGAGGCAGGTGGAGTTGTTTTGGCAGTAGAAGAGCTGTGCTGCTGCTTCGGGCAGGTGCCATTCACCAGCACACTCCCTTCCCTAGGTGTCATATCCACTTTCAGACATATGTGCTGCCAGAGCACTTGGTTTCCATGGCAGCGGGAAATGGCTTGGGCACTGAACTTGTCTTTGGCCGTGGAGTTTTGAGCGCCTTGAGTGAGGAGCTCCATGTTCGTTTTGTGTGGGTGCTGAAGCTGCTTGATTCCATCCCACTGGGCTCAATGGGCATGGGACCGGAAGTGACCCAACAGGGTTTCCTAGATAGCTGCCAGGTCAGCTGATGGTATGTGAAGTTCATGAGGCAGGTGGAGTTGTTTTGGCAGTGGAAGAGCTGTGCTGCTGCTTCGGGCAGTTGCCATTCACCAGCACACTCCCTTCCCTAGGTGTCATATCCACTTTCAGACATATGTGCTGCCAGAGCACTTGGTTTCCATGGCAGCGGGAAATGGCTTGGGCACTGAACTTGTCTTTGGCCGTGGAGTTTTGAGCGCCTTGAGTGAGGACCTCCATGTTCGTTTTGTGTGGGTGCTGAAGCTGCTTGATTCCATCCCACTGGGCTCAATGGGCATGGGACCGGAAGTGACCCAACAGGGTTTTCTAGATAGCTGCCAGGACAGCTGATGGTATGTGAAGTTCATGAGGCAGGTGGAGTTGTTTTGGCAGTGGAAGAGCTGTGCTGCTGCTTCGGGCAGTTGCCATTCACCAGCACACTCCCTTCCCTAAGTGTCATATCCACTTTCAGACATATGTGCTGCCAGAGCACTTGGTTTCCATGGCAGCGGGAAATGGCTTGGGCACTGAACTTGTCTTTGGCTGTGAAGTTTTGAGCGCCTTGAGTGAGGAGCTCCATGTTCATTTTGTGTGGGTGCTGAAGCTGCTTGATTCCATCCCTCTGGGCTCAATGGGCATGGGACCGGAAGTGACCCAACAGGGTTTCCTAGATAGCTGCCAGGACAGCTGATGGTATGTGAAGTTCATGAGGCAGGTGGAGTTGTTTTGGCAGTGGAAGAGCTGTGCTGGTGCTTCAGGCAGTTGCCATTCACCAACACACTCCCTTCCCTAGGTGTCATATCCACTTTCAGACATATGTGCTGCCAGAGCACTTGGTTTCCATGGCAGCGGGAAATGGCTTGGGCACTGAAATTGTCTTTGGCCATTGAGTTTTTTTAGCGCCTTGAGTGAGGAGCTCCATGTTCGTTTTGTGTGGGTGCTGAAGCTGCTTGATTCCATCCCACTGGGCTCAATGGGCATGGGACCGGAAGTGACCCAACAGGGTTTTCTAGATAGCTGCCAGGACAGCTGATGGTATGTGAAGTTCATGAGGCAGGTGGAGTTGTTTTGGCAGTGGAAGAGCTGTGCTGCTGCTTCGGGCAGGTACCATTCACCAGCACACTCCCTTCCCTAAGTGTCATATCCACTTTCAGACATATGTGCTGCCAGAGCACTTGGTTTCCATGGCAGCGGGAAATGGCTTGGGCACTGAACTTGTCTTTGGCTGTGAAGTTTTGAGCGCCTTGAGTGAGGAGCTCCATGTTCATTTTGTGTGGGTGCTGAAGCTGCTTGATTCCATTCCTCTGGGCTCAATGGGCATGGGACCGGAAGTGACCGAACAGGGTTTCCTAGATAGCTGCCAGGACAGCTGATGGTATGTGAAGTTCATGAGGCAGGTGGAGTTGTTTTGGCAGTGGAAGAGCTGTGCTGGTGCTTCAGGCAGTTGACATTCACCAACACACTCCCTTCCCTAGGTGTCATATCCACTTTCAGACATATGTGCTGCCAGAGCACTTGGTTTCCATGGCAGCGGGAAATGGCTTGGGCACTGAAATTGTCTTTGGCCATTGAGTTTTGAGCGCCTTGAGTGAGGAGCTCCATGTTAGTTTTGTGTGGGTGTTGAAGCTGCTTGATTCCATCCCACTGGGCTCAATGGGCATGGGACCGGAAGTGACCCAACAGGGTTTCCTAGATAGCTGCCAGGTCAGCTGATGGTATGTGAAGTTCATGAGGCAGGTGGAGTTGTTTTTGCACTGGAAGAGCTGTGCTGCTGCTTCGGGCAGTTGCCATTCACCAGCACACTCCCTTCCCTAGGTGTCATATCCACTTTCAGACATATGTGAGGCCAGAGCACTTGGTTTCCATGGCAGCGGGAAATGGCTTGGGCACTGAACTTGTCTTTGGCCGTGGAGTTTTGAGCGCCTTGAGTGAGGAGCTCCATGTTCGTTTTGTGTGGGTGCTCAAGCTGCTTGATTCCATCCCACTGGGCTCCATGGGCATGGGACCGGAAGTGACCCAACAGCGTTTCCTAGATAGCTGCCAGGACAGCTGATGGTATGTGAAGTTCATGAGGCAGGTGGAGTTGTTTTGGCAGTGGAAGAGCTGTGCTGCTGCTTCGGGCAGTTGCCATTCACCAGCATACTCCCTTCCCTAGGTGTCATATCCATTTTCAGACATATGTGCTGCCAGAGCACTTGGTTTCCATGGCAGTGGGAAATGGCTTGGGCACTGAACCTCTCTTTGGCTGTGGAGTTTTGAGTGCCTTGAGTGAGGAGCTCCATGTTCGTTTTGTGTGGGTGCTGAAGCTGCTTGATTCCATCCCACTGGGCTCAATGGGCATGGGACTAGAAGTGACCCAACAGGGTTTCCTAGATAGCTGCCAGGACAGCTGATGCTATGTGAAGTTCATGAGGCAGGTGGAGTTGTTTTGGCAGTGGAAGAGCTGTGCTGCTGCTTTGGGCAGTTGAAATTCACCACCACACTCCCTTCCCTAGGTGTCATATCCATTTTCAGACATATGTGCTGCCAGAGCACTTGGTTTCCATGGCAGCGGGAAATGGCTTGGGCACTGAACTTGTCTTTGGCTGTGGAGTTTTGAGCGCCTTGAGTGAGGAGCTCCATGTTCGTTTTGTGTGGGTGCTGAAGCTGCTTGATTCCATCCCACTGGGCTCAATGGGCATGGGACCGCAAGTGACCCAACAGGGTTTCCTAGATTGCTGCCAGGACAGCTGATGGTATGTGAAGTTCATGAGGCAGGTGTAGTTGTTTTGGCACTGGAAGAGCTATGCTGCTGCTTCGGGCAGTTGCCATTCACCAACACACTCCCTTCCCTAGGTGTCATATCCACTTTCAGACATATGTGCTGCCAGAGCACTTGGTTTCCATGGCAGCGGGAAATGGCTTGGGCACTAAACTTGTCTTTGGCCGTGGAGTTTTGAGCGCCTTGAGTGAGGAGCTCCATGTTCGTTTTGTGTGGGTGCTCAAGCTGCTTGATTCCATCCCACTGGGCTCAATGGGCATGGGACCGGAAGTGACCCAACAGGGTTTCCTAGATAGCTGCCAGGACAGCTGATGGTATGTGAAGTTCATGAGGCAGGTGGAGTTGTTTTGGCAGTGGAAGAGCTGTGCTGCTGCTTCGGGCAGTTGCCATTCACCACCACACTCCCTTCCCTAGGTGTCATATCCACTTTCAGACATATGTGCTGCCAGAGCACTTGGTTTCCATGGCAGCGGGAAATGGTTTGGGCACTGAACTTGTCTTTGGCCGTGGAGTTTTGAGCGCCTTGAGTGAGGAGCTCCATGTTCGTTTTGTGTGGGTGCTGAAGCTGCTTGATTCCATCCCAATGGGCTCAATGGGCATGGGACCAAAAGTGTCCCCACAGGGTTTCCTAGATAGCTGCCAGGACAGCTGATGGTATGTGAAGTTCATGAGGCAGGTGGAGTTGTTTTGGCAGTGGAAGAGCTGTGCTGCTGCTTCGGGCAGTTGCCATTCACCAGCACACTCCCTTCCCTAGGTGTCATATCCACTTTCAGACATATGTGCTGCCAGAGCACTTGGTTTCCATGGCAGCGGGAAATGGCTTGGGCACTGAACTTGTCTTTGGGCGCGGAGTTTTCCGCGCCTTGAGTGAGGAGCTCCATGTTCGTTTTGTGTGGGTGCTGAAGCTGCTTGATTCCATCCCACTGGGCTCAATGGGCATGGGATCGGAAGTGACCCAACAGGGTTTCCTATATAGTTGCCAGGACAGCTGATGGTATGTGAAGTTCATGAGGCAGGTGGAGTTGTTTTGGCACTGGAAGAGCTGTGCTACTGCTTCGGGCAGTTGCCATTCACCACCACACTCCCTTCCCTAGGTGTCATATCCACTTTCAGACATATGTGCTGCCAGAGCACTTGGTTTCCATGGCAGCGGGAAATGGCTTGGGCACTGAACTTGTCTTTGGCTGTGGAGTTTTCAGCGCCTTGAGTGAGGAGCTCCATGTTCGTTTTGTGTGGGTGCTGAAGCTGCTTGATTCCATCCCACTGGGCTCAATGGGCATGGGACCGGAAGTGACCCAACAGAGTTTCCTAGATAGCTGCCAGGACAGCTGATGGTATGTGAAGTTCATGAGGCAGGTGTAGTTGTTTTGGTAGTGGAAGAGCTGTGCTGCTGCTTCGGGCAGTTGCCATTCACCAGCACACTCCCTTCCCTAGGTGTCATATCCACTTTCAGACATAAGTGCTGCCAGAGCACTTGGTTTCCATGGCAGCGGGAAATGGCTTGGGCACTGAACTTGTCTTTGGCTGTGAAGTTTTGAGCGCCTTGAGTGAGGAGTAGGTGCTGAAGCTGCTTGATTCCATCCCACTGGGCTCAATGGGCATGGGACCGGAAGTGACCCAACAGGGTTTCCTAGATATCTGCCAGGACAGCGGATGGTATGTGAAGTTCATGAGGCAGGTGGAGTTGTTTTGGCAGTGGAAGAGCTGTGCTGCTGCTTCGGGCAGTTTCCATTCACCAGCACACTCCCTTCCCTAGGTGTCATATCCACTTTCAGACATATGTGCTGCCAGAGCACTTGGTTTCCATGGCAGCGGGAAATGGCTTGGGCACTGAACTTGTCTTTGGCCGTGGAGTTTTGAGCGACTTGAGTGAGGAGCTCCATGTTAGTTTTCTGTGGGTGCTGAAGCTGCATGATTCCATCCCACTGGGCTCAATGGGCATGGGACCGGAAGTGACCCAACAGGGTTTCCTAGATAGCTGCCAGGACGGCTGATGGTATGTGAAGTTCATGAGGCAGGTGGAGTTGTTTTGGCAGTGGAAGAGCTGTGCTGCTGCTTCGGGCAGTTGCCATTCACCACCACACTCCCTTCCCTAGGTGTCATATCCACTTTCAGACATATGTGCTGCCAGAGCACTTGGTTTCCATGGCAGCGGGAAATGGCTTGGGCACTGAACTTGTCTTTGGCCGTGGAGTTTTGAGCGCCTTGAGTGAGGAGCTCCATGTTCGTTTTGTGTGGGTGCTGAAGCTGCTTGATTCCATCCCACTTGGCTCAATGGGCATGGGACCCGAAGTGACCCAACAGGGTTTCCTAGATACCTGCCAGGACAGCTGATGGTATGTGAAGTGCATGAGGCAGGTGGAGTTGTTTTGGCAGTGGAAGAGCTGTGCTGCTGCTTCGGGCAGTTGCCATTCACCAGCACACTCCCTTCCCTAGGTGTCATATCCACTTTCAGACATATGTGCTGCCAGAGCACTTGGTTTCCATGGCAGCGGGAAATGGCTTGGGCACTGAACTTGTCTTTGGCTGTGGAGTTTTGAGCGCCTTGAGTGAGGAGCTCCATGTTCGTTTTGTGTGGGTGCTGAAGCTGCTTGATTCCATCCCACTGGGCTCAATGGGCATGGGACCGGAAGTGACCCAACAAGGTTTCCTAGATAGCTGCCAAGACAGCTGATGGTATGTGAAGTTCATGAGGCAGGTGGAGTTGTTTTGGCACTGGAAGAGCTGTGCTGCTGCTTCGGGCAGGTGCCATTCACCACCACACTCCCTTCCCTAGGTGTCATATCCACTTTCAGACATATGTGCTGCCAGAGCACTTGGTTTCCATGGCAGCGGGAAATGGCTTGGGCACTGAACTTGTCTTTGGCTGTGGAATTTTGATCGCCTTGAGTGAGGAGCTCAATGTTAGTTTTGCGTGGGTGCTCAAGCTGCTTGATTCCATCCCACTGGGCTCAATGGGCATGGGACCGGAAGTGACCCAACAGGGTTTCCTAGATAGCTGCCAGGACAGCTGATTCTTTGTGAAGTTCATGAGGCAGGTGGAGTTGTTTTGGCACTGGAAGAGCTGTGCTGCTGCTTCGGGCAGTTGCCATTCACCACCACACTCCCTTCCCTAGGTGTCATATCCACTTTCAGACATATGTGCTGCCAGAGCACTTGGTTTCCATGGCAGCGGGAAATGGCTTGGGCACTGAACTTGTCTTTGGGCGTGGAGTTTTGAGCTCCTTGAGTGAGGAGCTCCATGTTCGTTTTGTGTGGGTGCTGAAGCTGCTTGATTCCATCCCACTGGGCTCAATGGGCATGGGACCCGAAGTGAGCCAACAGGGTTTCCTAGATACCTGCCAGGACAGCTGATGGTATGTGAAGTGCATGAGGCAGGTGGAGTTGTTTTGGCAGTGGAAGAGCTGTGCTGCTGCTTCGGGCAGTTGCCATTCACCAGCACACTCCCTTCCCTAGGTGTCATATCCACTTTCAGACATATGTGCTGCCAGAGCACTTGGTTTCCATGGCAGTGGGAAATGGCTTGGGCACTGAACCTCTCTTTGGCTGTGGAGTTTTGAGCGCCTTGAGTGAGGAGCTCCATGTTCGGTTTGTGTGGGTGCTGAAGCTGCTTGATTCCATCCCACTGGGCTCAATGGGCATGGGACCGGGAGTGACCCAACAGGGTTTCCTAGATAGCTGCCAGGACAGCTGATGGTATGTGAAGTTCATGAGGCAGGTGGAGTTGTTTTGGCAGTGGAAGAGCTGTGCTGCTGCTTCGGGCAGTTGCCATTCACCACCACACTCCCTTCCCTAGGTGTCATATCCACTTTCAGACATATGTGCTGCCAGAGCACTTGGTTTCCATGGCAGCGGGAAATGGTTTGGGCACTGAACTTGTCTTTGGCCGTGGAGTTTTGAGCGCCTTGAGTGAGGAGCTCCATGTTCGTTTTGTGTGGGTGCTGAAGCTGCTTGATTCCATCCCAATGGGCTCAATGGGTATGGGACCGGAAGTGTCCCAACAGGGTTTCCTAGATAGCTGCCAGGACAGCTGATGGTATGTGAAGTTCATGAGGCAGGTGGAGTTGTTTTGGCAGTGGAAGAGCTGTGCTGCTGCTTCGGGCAGTTGCCATTCACCACCACACTCCCTTCCCTAGGTGTCATATCCACTTTCAGACATATGTGCTGCCAGAGCACTTGGTCTCCATGGCAGCGGGAAATGGCTTGGGCACTGAACTTGTCTTTGGCTGTGGAGTTTTGAGCGCCTTGAGTGAGGCGCTCCATGTTCGTTTTGTGTGGGTGCTGAAGCTGCTTGATTCCATCCCACTGGGCTCAATGGGCATGGGACCGGAAGTGACCCAACAGAGTTTCCTAGATAGCTGCCAGGACAGCTGATGGTATGTGAAGTTCATGAGGCAGGTGGAGTTGTTTTGGCAGTGGAAGAGCTGTGCTGCTGCTTTGGGCAGTTGCCATTCACCAGCACACTCCCTTCCCTAGGTGTCATATCCACTTTCAGACATATGTGCTGCCAGAGCACTTGGTTTCCATGGCAGCGGGAAATGGCTTGGGCACTGAACTTGTCTTTGGGCGTGGAGTTTTGAGCGCCTTGAGTGAGGAGCTCCATGTTCGTTTTGTGTGGGTGCTGAAGCTGCTTGATTCCATCCCACTGGGCTCAATGGGCATGGGACCGGAAGTGACCCAACAGGGTTTCCTAGATAGCTGCCAGGACAGCTGATGGTATGTGAAGTTCATGAGGCAGGTGGAGTTGTTTTGGCAGTGGAAGAGCTGTGCTGCTGCTTCGGGCAGGTGCCATTCACCACCACACTCCCTTCCCTAGGTGTCATATCCACTTTCAGACATATGTGCTGCCAGAGCACTTGGTTTCCATGGCAGCGGGAAATGGCTTGGGCACTGAACTTGTCTTTGGCTGTGGAATTTTGATCGCCTTGAGTGAGGAGCTCCATGTTAGTTTTGCGTGGGTGCTCAAGCTGCTTGATTCCATCCCACTGGGCTCAATGGGCATGGGACCGGAAGTGACCCAACAGGGTTTCCTAGATAGCTGCCAGGACAGCTGATTCTTTGTGAAGTTCATGAGGCAGGTGGAGTTGTTTTGGCACTGGAAGAGCTGTGCTGCTGCTTCGGGCAGTTGCCATTCACCACCACACTCCCTTCCCTAGGTGTCATATCCACTTTCAGACATATGTGCTGCCAGAGCACTTGGTTTCCATGGCAGCGGGAAATGGCTTGGGCACTGAACTTGTCTTTGGGCGTGGAGTTTTGAGCTCCTTGAGTGAGGAGCTCCATGTTCGTTTTGTGTGGGTGCTGAAGCTGCTTGATTCCATCCCACTGGGCTCAATGGGCATGGGACCCGAAGTGAGCCAACAGGGTTTCCTAGATACCTGCCAGGACAGCTGATGGTATGTGAAGTGCATGAGGCAGGTGGAGTTGTTTTGGCAGTGGAAGAGCTGTGCTGCTGCTTCGGGCAGTTGCCATTCACCAGCACACTCCCTTCCCTAGGTGTCATATCCACTTTCAGACATATGTGCTGCCAGAGCACTTGGTTTCCATGGCAGTGGGAAATGGCTTGGGCACTGAACCTCTCTTTGGCTGTGGAGTTTTGAGCGCCTTGAGTGAGGAGCTCCATGTTCGGTTTGTGTGGGTGCTGAAGCTGCTTGATTCCATCCCACTGGGCTCAATGGGCATGGGACCGGGAGTGACCCAACAGGGTTTCCTAGATAGCTGCCAGGACAGCTGATGGTATGTGAAGTTCATGAGGCAGGTGGAGTTGTTTTGGCAGTGGAAGAGCTGTGCTGCTGCTTCGGGCAGTTGCCATTCACCACCACACTCCCTTCCCTAGGTGTCATATCCACTTTCAGACATATGTGCTGCCAGAGCACTTGGTTTCCATGCCAGCGGGAAATGGTTTGGGCACTGAACTTGTCTTTGGCCGTGGAGTTTTGAGCGCCTTGAGTGAGGAGCTCCATGTTCGTTTTGTGTGGGTGCTGAAGCTGCTTGATTCCATCCCAATGGGCTCAATGGGCATGGGACCGGAAGTGTCCCAACAGGGTTTCCTAGATAGCTGCCAGGACAGCTGATGGTATGTGAAGTTCATGAGGCAGGTGGAGTTGTTTTGGCAGTGGAAGAGCTGTGCTGCTGCTTCGGGCAGTTGCCATTCACCAGCACACTCCCTTCCCCTAGGTGTCATATCCACTTTCAGACATATGTGCTGCCAGAGCACTTGGTTTCCATGGCAGCGGGAAATGGCTTGGGCACTGAACTTGTCTTTGGGCGTGGAGTTTTGAGCGCCTTGAGTGAGGAGCTCCATGTTCGTTTTGTGTGGGTGCTGAAGCTGCTTGATTCCATCCCACTGGGCTCAATGGGCATGGGACCGGAAGTGACCCAACAGGGTTTCCTAGATAGTTGCCAGGACAGCTGATGGTATGTGAAGTTCATGAGGCAGGTGGAGTTGTTTTGGCACTGGAAGAGCTGTGCTGCTGCTTCGGGCAGTTGCCATTCACCAGCACACTCCCTTCCCTAGGTGTCATATCCACTTTCAGACATATGTGCTGCCAGAGCACTTGGTCTCCATGGCAGCGGGAAATGGCTTGGGCACTGAACTTGTCTTTGGCTGTGGAGTTTTGAGCGCCTTGAGTGAGGAGCTCCATGTTCGTTTTGTGTGGGTGCTGAAGCTGCTTGATTCCATCCCACTGGGCTCAATGGGCATGGGACCGGAAGTGACCCAACAGAGTTTCCTAGATAGCTGCCAGGACAGCTGATGGTATGTGAAGTTCATGAGGCAGGTGGAGTTGTTTTGGCAGTGGAAGAGCTGTGCTGCTGCTTTGGGCAGTTGCCATTCACCAGCACACTCCCTTCCCTAGGTGTCATATCCACTTTCAGACATATGTGCTGCCAGAGCACTTGGTTTCCATGGCAGCGGGAAATGACTTCGGCACTGAACTTGTCTTTCGCCATGTAGCTTTGAGCGCCTTGAGTGAGGAGCTCCATGTTCGTTTTGTGTGGGTGCTGAAGCTGCTTGATTCCATCCCACTGGGCTCAATGGGCATGGGACCGGAAGTGACCCAACAGGGTTTCCTAGATAGCTGCCAGGACAGCTGATGGTATGTGAAGTTCATGAGGCAGGTGGAGTTGTTTTGGCAGTGGAAGAGCTGTGCTGCTGCTTCGGGCAGTTGCCATTCACCACCACACTCCCTTCCCTAGGTGTCATATCCACTTTCAGACATATGTGCTGCCAGAGCACTTGGTTTCCATGGCAGCGGGAAATGGCTTGGGCACTGAACTTGTCTTTGGGCGTGGAGCTTTGAGCGCCTTGAGTGAGGAGCTCCATGTTCGTTTTGTGTGGGTGCTGAAGCTGCTTGATTCCATCCCACTGGGCTCAATGGGCATGGGACCGGAAGTGACCCAACAGGGTTTCCTAGATAGCTGCCAGGACAGCTGATGGTATGTGAAGTTCATGAGGCAGGTGGAGTTGTTTTTGCACTGGAAGAGCTGTGCTACTGCTTCGGGCACTTGCCATTCACCAGCACACTCCCTTCCCTAGGTGTCATATCCACTTTCAGACATATGTGCTGCCAGAGCACTTGGTTTCCATGGCAACGGGAAATGGCTTGGGCCATGAACTTGTCTTTGGCCGTGGAGTTTTGAGCGCCTTGAGTGAGGAGTAGGTGCTGAAGCTGCTTGATTCCATCCCACTGGGCTCAATGGGCATGGGACCGGAAGTGACCCAACAGGGTTTCCTAGATAGCTGCCAGGACAGCTGATGGTATGTGAAGTTCATGAGGCAGGTGGAGTTGTTTTGGCAGTGGAAGAGCTGTGCTGCTGCTTCGGGCAGTTGCCATTCACCAGCATACTCCCTTCCCTAGGTGTCATATCCATTTTCAGACATATGTGCTGCCAGAGCACTTGGTTTCCATGGCAGTGGGAAATGGCTTGGGCACTGAACCACTCTTTGGCTGTGGAGTTTTGAGCGCCTTGAGTGAGGAGCTCCATGTTCGTTTTGTGTGGGTGCTGAAGCTGCTTGATTCCATCCCACTGGGCTCAATGGGCATGGGACCGGGAGTGACCCAACAGGGTTTCCTAGATAGCTGCCAGGACAGCTGATGCTATGTGAAGTTCATGAGGCAGGTGGAGTTGTTTTGGCAGTGGAAGAGCTGTGCTGCTGCTTCGGGCAGTTGCCATTCACCAACACACTCCCTTCCCTAGGTGTCATATCCACTTTCAGACATATGTGCTGCCAGAGCACTTGGTTTCCATGGCAGCGGGAAATGGTTTGGGCACTGAACTTGTCTTTGGGCGTGGAGTTTTGAGCGCCTTGAGTGAGGAGCTCCATGTTCGTTTTGTGTGGGTGCTGAAGCTGCTTGATTCCATCCCAATGGGCTCAATGGGCATGGGACCGGAAGTGTCCCAACAGGGTTTCCTAGATAGCTGCCAGGACAGCTGATGGTATGTGAAGTTCATGAGGCAGGTGGAGTTGTTTTGGCAGTGGAAGAGCTGTGCTGCTGCTTCGGGCAGTTGCCATTCACCAGCACACTCCCTTCCCCTAGGTGTCATATCCACTTTCAGACATATGTGCTGCCAGAGCACTTGGTTTCCATGGCAGCGGGAAATGGCTTGGGCACTGAACTTGTCTTTGGGCGTGGAGTTTTGAGCGCCTTGAGTGAGGAGCTCCATGTTCGTTTTGTGTGGGTGCTGAAGCTGCTTGATTCCATCCCACTGGGCTCAATGGGCATGGGACCGGAAGTGACCCAACAGGGTTTCCTAGATAGTTGCCAGGACAGCTGATGGTATGTGAAGTTCATGAGGCAGGTGGAGTTGTTTTGGCACTGGAAGAGCTGTGCTGCTGCTTCGGGCAGTTGCCATTCACCACCACACTCCCTTCCCTAGGTGTCATATCCACTTTCAGACATATGTGCTGCCAGAGCACTTGGTCTCCATGGCAGCGGGAAATGGCTTGGGCACTGAACTTGTCTTTGGCCGTGGAGTTTTGAGCGCCTTGAGTGAGGAGCTCCATGTTCGTTTTGTGTGGGTGCTGAAGCTGCTTGATTCCATCCCACTGGGCTCAATGGGCATGGGACCGGAAGTGACCCAACAGAGTTTCCTAGATAGCTGCCAGGACAGCTGATGGTATGTGAAGTTCATGAGGCAGGTGGAGTTGTTTTGGCAGTGGAAGAGCTGTGCTGCTGCTTTGGGCAGTTGCCATTCACCAGCACACTCCCTTCCCTAGGTGTCATATCCACTTTCAGACATATGTGCTGCCAGAGCACTTGGTTTCCATGGCAGCGGGAAATGACTTCGGCACTGAACTTGTCTTTCGATATGTAGCTTTGAGCGCCTTGAGTGAGGAGCTCCATGTTCGTTTTGTGTGGGTGCTGAAGCTGCTTGATTCCATCCCACTGGGCTCAATGGGCATGGGACCGGAAGTGAGCCAACAGGGTTTCCTAGATAGCTGCCAGGACAGCTGCTGGTATGTGAAGTTCATGAGGCAGGTGGAGTTGTTTTGGCAGTGGAAGAGCTGTGCTGCTGCTTTGGGCAGTTGCCATTCACCAGCACACTCCCTTCCCTAGGTGTCATATCCACTTTCAGACATATGTGCTGCCAGAGCACTTGGTTTCCATGGCAGCGGGAAATGGCTTGGGCACTGAACTTGTCTTTGGGCGTGGAGTTTTGAGCGCCTTGAGTGAGGAGCTCCATGTTCGTTTTGTGTGGGTGCTGAAGCTGCTTGATTCCATCCCACTGGGCTCAATGGGCATGGGACCGGAAGTGACCCAACAGGGTTTTCTAGATAGCTGCCAGGACAGCTGATGGTATGTGAAGTTCATGAGGCAGGTGGAGTTGTTTTGGCAGTGGAAGAGCTGTGCTGCTGCTTCGGGCAGGTGCCATTCACCAGCACACTCCCTTCCCTTAGTGTCATATCCACTTTCAGACATATGTGCTGCCAGAGCACTTGGTTTCCATGGCAGCGGGAAATATCTTCAGCATTGAACTTGTCTTTGGCTGTGAAGTTTTGAGCGCCTTAAGTGAGGAGCTCCATGTTCATTTTGTGTGGGTGCTGAAGCTACTTGATTCCATCCCTCTGGGCTCAATGTGCATGGGACCGGAAGTGACCCAACAGGGTTTCCTAGATAGGTGCCAGGACAGCTGATGGTATGTGAAGTTCATGAGGCAGGTGGAGTTGTTTTGGCAGTGGAAGAGCTGTGCTGGTGCTTCAGGCAGTTGCCATTCACCAACACACTCCCTTCCCTAGGTGTCATATCCATTTTCAGACATATGTGCTGCCAGAGCACTTGGTTTCCATGGCAGTGCGAAATGGCTTGGGCACTGAACTTGTCTTTGGCTGTGGAGTTTTGAGCGCCTTGAGTGAGGAGCTCCATGTTCGTTTTGTGTGGGTGCTGAAGCTGCTTGATTCCATCCCACTGGGCTCAATGGGCATGGGACCGCAAGTGACCCAACAGGGTTTCCTAGATAGCTGCCAGGACAGCTGATGGTATGTGAAGTTCATGAGGCAGGTGGAGTTGTTTTGGCAGTGGAAGAGCTGTGCTGCTGCTTCGGGCAGTTGCCATTCACCAGCACACTCCCTTCCCTAGGTGTCATATCCACTTTCAGACATATGTGCTGCCAGAGCACTTGGTTTCCATGGCAGCGGGAAATGGCTTGGGCACTGAACTTGTCTTTGGGCGTGGAGCTTTGAGCGCCTTGAGTGAGGAGCTCCATGTTCGTTTTGTGTGGGTGCTGAGCTGCTTGATTCCATCCCACTGGGCTCAATGGGCATGGGACCGGAAGTGACCCAACAGGGTTTCCTAGATAGCTGCCAGGACAGCTGATGGTATGTGAAGTTCATGAGGCAGGTGGAGTTGTTTTTGCACTGGAAGAGCTGTGCTACTGCTTCGGGCAGTTGCCATTCACCAGCACACTCCCTTCCCTAGGTGTCATATCCACTTTCAGACATATGTGCTTCCAGAGCACTTGGTTTCCATGGCAACGGGAAATGGCTTGGGCACTGAACTTGTCTTTGGCCGTGGAGTTTTGAGCGCCTTGAGTGAGGAGTAGGTGCTGAAGCTGCTTGATTCCATCCCACTGGGCTCAATGGGCATGGGACCGGAAGTGACCCAACAGGGTTTCCTAGATAGCTGCCAGGACAGCTGATGGTATGTGAAGTTCATGAGGCAGGTGGAGTTGTTTTGGCAGTGGAAGAGCTGTGCTGCTGCTTCGGGCAGTTGCCATTCACCAGCATACTCCCTTCCCTAGGTGTCATATCCATTTTCAGACATATGTGCTGCCAGAGCACTTGGTTTCCATGGCAATGGGAAATGGCTTGGGCACTGAACCACTCTTTGGCTGTGGAGTTTTGAGCGCCTTGAGTGAGGAGCTCCATGTTCGTTTTGTGTGGGTGCTGAAGCTGCTTGATTCCATCCCAATGGGCTCAATGGGCATGGGACCGGGAGTGACCCAACAGGGTTTCCTAGATAGCTGCCAGGACAGCTGATGCTATGTGAAGTGCATGAGGCAGGTGGAGTTGTTTTGGCAGTGGAAGAGCTGTGCTGCTGCTTTGGGCAGTTGAAATTCACCACCACACTCCCTTCCCTAGGTGTCACATCCACTTTCAGACATATGTGCTGCCAGAGCACTTGGTTTCCATGGCAGCGGGAAATGGCTTGGGCACTGAACTTGTCTTTGGCTGTGGAGTTTTGAGCGCCTTGAGTGAGGAGCTCCATGTTCGTTTTGTGTGGGTGCTGAAGCTGCTTGATTCCATCCCACTGGGCTCAATGGGCATGGGACCGCAAGTGACCCAACAGGGTTTCCTAGATTGCTGCCAGGACAGCTGATGGTATGTGAAGTTCATGAGGCAGGTGTAGTTGTTTTGGCACTGGAAGAGCTATGCTGCTGCTTCGGGCAGTTGCCATTTACCAGCACACTCCCTTCCCTAGGTGTCATATCCACTTTCAGACATATGTGCTGCCAGAGCACTTGGTTTCCATGGCAGCGGGAAATGGCTTGGGCACTGAACTTGTCTTTGGCTGTGGAGTTTTGAGCGCCTTGAGTGAGGAGCTCCATGTTCGTTTTGTGTGGGTGCTGAAGCTGCTTGATTCCATCCCACTGGGCTCAATGGGCATGGGACCGGAAGTGACCCAACAGGGTTTCCTAGATAGCTGCCAGGACAGCTGATGGTATGTGAAGTTCATGAGGCAGGTGGAGTTGTTTTGGCAGTGGAAGAGCTGTGCTGCTGCTTCGGGCAGTTGCCATTCACCAGCACACTCCCTTCCCTAGGTGTCATATCCACTTTCAGACATATGTGCTGCCAGAGCACTTGGTTTCCATGGCAGCGGGAAATGGCTTGGACACTGAACTTGTCTTTGGCCGTGGAGTTTTGAGCGCCTTGAGTGAGGAGCTCCATGTTCGTTTTGTGTGGGTGCTCAAGCTGCTTGATTCCATCCCACTGGGCTCAATGGGCATGGGACCGGAAGTGACCCAACAGGGTTTTCTAGATAGCTGCCAGGACAGCTGATGGTATGTGAAGTTCATGAGGCAGGTGGAGTTGTTTTGGCAGTGGAAGAGCTGTGCTGCTGCTTCGGGCAGTTGCCATTCACCAGCACACTCCCTTCCCTAGGTGTCATATCCACTTTCAGACATATGTGCTGCCAGAGCACTTGGTTTCCATGGCAGCGGGAAATGGCTTGGGCACTGAACTTGTCTTTGGGCGTGGAGCTTTGAGCGCCTTGAGTGAGGAGCTCCATGTTCGTTTTGTGTGGGTGCTGAAGCTGCTTGATTCCATCCCACTGGGCTCAATGGGCATGGGACCGGAAGTGACCCAACAGGGTTTCCTAGATAGCTGCCAGGACAGCTGATGGTATGTGAAGTTCATGAGGCAGGTGGAGTTGTTTTTGCACTGGAAGAGCTGTGCTACTGCTTCGGGCAGTTGCCATTCACCAGCACACTCCCTTCCCTAGGTGTCATATCCACTTTCAGACATATGTGCTTCCAGAGCACTTGGTTTCCATGGCAACGGGAAATGGCTTGGGCACTGAACTTGTCTTTGGCCGTGGAGTTTTGAGCGCCTTGAGTGAGGAGTAGGTGCTGAAGCTGCTTGATTCCATCCCACTGGGCTCAATGGGCATGGGACCGGAAGTGACCCAACAGGGTTTCCTAGATAGCTGCCAGGACAGCTGATGGTATGTGAAGTTCATGAGGCAGGTGGAGTTGTTTTGGCAGTGGAAGAGCTGTGCTGCTGCTTCGGGCAGTTGCCATTCACCAGCATACTCCCTTCCCTAGGTGTCATATCCATTTTCAGACATATGTGCTGCCAGAGCACTTGGTTTCCATGGCAATGGGAAATGGCTTGGGCACTGAACCACTCTTTGGCTGTGGAGTTTTGAGCGCCTTGAGTGAGGAGCTCCATGTTCGTTTTGTGTGGGTGCTGAAGCTGCTTGATTCCATCCCAATGGGCTCAATGGGCATGGGACCGGGAGTGACCCAACAGGGTTTCCTAGATAGCTGCCAGGACAGCTGATGCTATGTGAAGTGCATGAGGCAGGTGGAGTTGTTTTGGCAGTGGAAGAGCTGTGCTGCTGCTTTGGGCAGTTGAAATTCACCACCACACTCCCTTCCCTAGGTGTCACATCCACTTTCAGACATATGTGCTGCCAGAGCACTTGGTTTCCATGGCAGCGGGAAATGGCTTGGGCACTGAACTTGTCTTTGGCTGTGGAGTTTTGAGCGCCTTGAGTGAGGAGCTCCATGTTCGTTTTGTGTGGGTGCTGAAGCTGCTTGATTCCATCCCACTGGGCTCAATGGGCATGGGACCGCAAGTGACCCAACAGGGTTTCCTAGATTGCTGCCAGGACAGCTGATGGTATGTGAAGTTCATGAGGCAGGTGTAGTTGTTTTGGCACTGGAAGAGCTATGCTGCTGCTTCGGGCAGTTGCCATTTACCAGCACACTCCCTTCCCTAGGTGTCATATCCACTTTCAGACATATGTGCTGCCAGAGCACTTGGTTTCCATGGCAGCGGGAAATGGCTTGGGCACTGAACTTGTCTTTGGCTGTGGAGTTTTGAGCGCCTTGAGTGAGGAGCTCCATGTTCGTTTTGTGTGGGTGCTGAAGCTGCTTGATTCCATCCCACTGGGCTCAATGGGCATGGGACCGGAAGTGACCCAACAGGGTTTCCTAGATAGCTGCCAGGACAGCTGATGGTATGTGAAGTTCATGAGGCAGGTGGAGTTGTTTTGGCAGTGGAAGAGCTGTGCTGCTGCTTCGGGCAGTTGCCATTCACCAGCACACTCCCTTCCCTAGGTGTCATATCCACTTTCAGACATATGTGCTGCCAGAGCACTTGGTTTCCATGGCAGCGGGAAATGGCTTGGGCACTGAACTTGTCTTTGGCCGTGGAGTTTTGAGCGCCTTGAGTGAGGAGCTCCATGTTCGTTTTGTGTGGGTGCTCAAGCTGCTTGATTCCATCCCACTGGGCTCAATGGGCATGGGACCGGAAGTGACCCAACAGGGTTTTCTAGATAGCTGCCAGGACAGCTGATGGTATGTGAAGTTCATGAGGCAGGTGGAGTTGTTTTGGCAGTGGAAGAGCTGTGCTGCTGCTTCGGGCAGTTGCCATTCACCAGCACACTCCCTTCCCTAGGTGTCATATCCACTTTCAGACATATGTGCTGCCAGAGCACTTGGTTTCCATGGCAGCGGGAAATGGCTTGGGCACTGAACTTGTCTTTGGCCGTGGAGTTTTGAGCGCCTTGAGTGAGGAGTAGGTGCTGAAGCTGCTTGTTTCCATCCCACTGGGCTCAATGGGCATGGGACCGGAAGTGACCCAACAGGGTTTCCTAGATAGCTGCCAGGACAGCTGATGGTATGTGAAGTTCATGAGGCAGGTGGAGTTGTTTTGGCAGTGGAAGAGCTGTGCTGCTGCTTCGGGCAGTTGCCATTCACCAGCATACTCCCTTCCCTAGGTGTCATATCCATTTTCAGACATATGTGCTGCCAGAGCACTTGGTTTCCATGGCAGTGGGAAATGGCTTGGGCACTGAACCTCTCTTTGGCTGTGGAGTTTTGAGCGCCTTGAGTGAGGAGCTCCATGTTCGGTTTGTGTGGGTGCTGAAGCTGCTTGATTCCATCCCACTGGGCTCAATGGGCATGGGACCGGGAGTGACCCAACAGGGTTTCCTAGATAGCTGCCAGGACAGCTGATGGTATGTGAAGTTCATGAGGCAGGTGGAGTTGTTTTGGCAGTGGAAGAGCTGTGCTGCTGCTTCGGGCAGTTGCCATTCACCAACACACTCCCTTCCCTAGTTGTCATATCCACTTTCAGACATATGTGCTGCCAGAGCACTTGGTTTCCATGGCAGCGGGAAATGGCTTGGGCACTGAACTTGTCTTTGGCTGTGGAGTTTTGAGCGCCTTGAGTGAGGAGTAGGTGCTGAAGCTGCTTGATTCCATCCCACTGGGCTCAATGGGCATGGGACCGGAAGTGACCCAACAGGGTTTCCTAGATAGCTGCCAGGACAGCTGATGGTATGTGAAGTTCATGAGGCAGGTGGAGTTGTTTTGGCACTGGAAGAGCTGTGCTGCTGCTTCGGGCAGTTGCCATTCACCAGCACACTCCCTTCCCTAGGTGTCATATCCACTTTCAGACATATGTGCTGCCAGAGCACTTGGTTTCCATGGCAGCGGGAAATGGCTTGGGCACTGAACTTGTCTTTGGGCGTGGAGTTTTGAGCGCCTTGAGTGAGGAGCTCCATGTTCGTTTTGTGTGGGTGCTGAAGCTGCTTGATTCCATCCCACTGGGCTCAATGGGCATGGGACCGGAAGTGACCCAACAGGGTTTCCTAAATAGCTGCCAGGACAGCTGATGGTATGTGAAGTTCATGAGGCAGGTGGAGTTGTTTTGGCAGTGGAAGAGCTGTGCTGCTGCTTCGGGCAGTTGCCATTCACCAGCACACTCCCTTCCCTAGGTGTCATATCCACTTTCAGACATATGTGCTGCCAGAGCACTTGGTTTCCATGGCAGCGGGAAATGGCTTGGGCACTGAACTTGTCTTTGGCTGTGGAGTTTTAAGCGCCTTGAGTGAGGAGCTCCATGTTCGTTTTGTGTGGGTGCTGAAGCTGCTTGATTCCATCCCACTGGGCTCAATGGGCATGGGACCGGAAGTGACCCAACAGGGTTTCCTAGATAGCTGCCAGGACAGCTGATGGTATGTGAAGTTCATGAGGCAGGTGGAGTTGTTTTGGCACTGGAAGAGCTGTGCTGCTGCTTCAGACAGTTGCCATTCACCAGCACACTCACTTCCCTAGGTGTCATATCCACTTTCAGACATATGTGCTGCCAGAGCACTTGGTTTCCATGGCAGAGGGAAATGGCTTGGGCACTGAACTTGTCTTTGGCCGTGGAATTATTAGCGTCTTGAGTGAGGAGCTCCATGTTCGTTTTGTGTGGGTGCTCAAGCTGCTTGATTCCATCCCACTGGGCTCAATGGGCATGGGACCGGAAGTGACCCAACAGGGTTTCCTAGATAGCTGCCAGGACAGCTGATGGTATGTGAAGTTCATGAGGCAGGTGGAGTTGTTTTGGCAGTGGAAGAGCTGTGCTGCTGTTTCGGGCAGTTGCCATTCACCACCACACTCCCTTCCCCTAGGTGTCATATCCACTTTCAGACATATGTGCTGCCAGAGCACTTGGTTTCCATGGCAGTGGGAAATGGCTTGGGCACTGAACTTGTCTTTGGCCGTGGAGTTTTGAGCGCCTTGAGTGAGGAGCTCCATGTTAGTTTTGTGTGGGTGCTGAAGCTGCTTGATTCCATCCCACTGGGCTCAATGGGCATGGGACCGGAAGTGACCCAACAGGGTTTTCTAGATAACTGCCAGGACAGCTGATGGTATGTGAAGTGCATGAGACAGGTGGAGTTGTTTTGGCAGTGGAAGAGCTGAGCTGCTGCTTCGGGCAGTTGCCATCCACCAGCACACTCCCTTCCCTAGGTGTCATATCCACTTTCAGACATATGTGCTTCCAGAGCACTTGGTTTCCATGGCAGCGGGAAATGGCTTGGGCACTGAACTTGTCTTTGGCTGTGGAGTTTTGAGCGCCTTGAGTGAGGAGCTCCATGTTCGTTTTGTGTGGGTGCTGAAGCTGCTTGATTCCATCCCACTGGGCTCAATGGGCATGGGACCGGAAGTGACCCAACAGGGTTTCCTAGATAGCTGCCAGGACAGCTGATGGTATGTGAAGTTCATGAGGCAGGTGGAGTTGTTTTGGCAGTGGAAGAGTTGTGCTGCTGCTTCGGGCAGTTGCCATTCACCAGCACACTCACTTCCCTAGGTGTCATATCCACTTTCAGACATATGTGCTGCCAGAGCACTTGGTTTCCATGCCAGCGGGAAATGGCTTGGGCACTGAACTTGTCTTTGGCCGTGGAGTTTTGAGCGCCTTGAGTGAGGAGCTCCATGTTCGTTTTGTGTGGGTGCTGAAGCTGCTTGATTCCATCCCACTGGGCTCAATGGGCGTGGGACCGGAATGACCCAACAGGGTTTCCTAGATAGCTGCCAGGACAGCTGATGGTATGTGAAGTTCATGAGGCAGGTGGAGTTGTTTGGCACTGGAAGAGCTGTGCTGCTGCTTCGAGCAGTTGCCATTCACCAGCACACTCCCTTCCCTAGGTGTCATATCCACTTTCAGACATATGTGCTTCCAGAGCACTTGGTTTCCATGGCAGCGGGAAATGGCTTGGGCACTGAACTTGTCTTTGGCCGTGGAGTTTTGAGCGCCTTGAGTGAGGAGCTCCATGTTAGTTTTGCGTGGATGCTAAAGCTGCTTGATTCCATCCCACTGGGCTCAATGGGCATGGGACCGGAAGTGACCCAACAAGGGTTTCCTAGATAGCTGCCAGGTCAGCTGATGGTATGTCAAGTTCATGAGGCAGGTGGAGTTGTTTTGGCAGTGGAAGAGCTGTGCTACTGCTTCGGGCAGTTGCCATTCACCACCAGACTCCCTTCCCTAGGTGTCATATCCACTTTCAGAGATATGTGCTGCCAGAGCACTTGATTTCCATGGCAGAGGGAAATGGCTTGGGCACTGAACTTGTCTTTGGCCGTGACGTTTTGAGCGCCTTGAGTGAGGAGCTCCATGTTAGTTTTGTGTGGGTGCTGAAGCTGCTTGATTCCATCCCACTGGGCTCAATGGGCATGGGACCGGAAGTGACCCAACAGGGTTTCCTAGATAGCTGCCAGGACAGCTGATGGTATGTGAAGTTCATGAGGCAGGTGGAGTTGTTTTGGCACTGGAACAGCTGTGCTGCTGTTTCGGGCAGTTGCCATTCACCAGCACACTCCCTTCCCTAGGTGTCATATCCACTTTCAGACATATGTGCTGCCAGAGCACTTGGTTTCCATGGCAGTGGGAAATGGCATGTTCACTGAACTTGTCTTTGGCAGTGGAGTTTTGAGCGCCTTGAGTGAGGAGCTCCATGTTCGTTTTGTGTGGGTGCTGAAGCTGCTTTATTCCATCCCACTGGGCTCAATGGGCATGGGACCGGAAGTGACCCAACAGGGTTTCCTAGATAGCTGCCAGGACAGCTGATGGTATGTGAAGTTCATGAGGCAGGTGGAGTTGTTTTGGCAGTGGAAGAGCTGTGCTGCTGCTTCGGGCAGTTGCCATTCACCAGCACACTCCCTTCCCTAGGTGTCATATCCACTTTCAGACATATGTGCTTCCAGAGCACTTGGTTTCCATGGCAGCGGGAAATGGCTTGGGCACTGAACTTGTCTTTGGCTGTGGAGTTTTGAGCGCCTTGAGTGAGGAGCTCCATGTTCGTTTTGTGTGGGTGCTGAAGCTGCTTGATTCCATCCCACTGGGCTCAATGGGCATGGGACCGGAAGTGACCCAACAGGGTTTCCTAGATAGCTGCCAGGACAGCTGATGGTATGTGAAGTTCATGAGGCAGGTGGAGTTGTTTTGGCAGTGGAAGAGCTGTGCTGCTGCTTCGGGCAGTTGCCCTTCACCACCACACTCCCTTCCCTAGGTGTCATATCCACTTTCAGACATATGTGCTGCCAGAGCACTTGGTTTCCATGGCAGCAGGAAATGACTGGGGCACTGAACTTGTCTTTGGCTGTGGAGTTTTGAGCGCCTTGAGTGAGGAGCTCCATGTTCGTTTTGTGTGGGTGCTGAAGCTGCTTGATTCCATCCCACTGGGCTCAATGGGCATGGGACCGGAAGTGACCAAACAGGGTTTCCTAGATAGCTGCCAGGACAGCTGATGGTATGTGAAGTTCATGAGGCAGGTGGAGTTGTTTTGGCAGTGGAAGAGCTGTGCTGCTGCTTCGGGCAGTTGCCATTCACCACCACACTCCCTTCCCTAGGTGTCATATCCACTTTCAGACATATGTGCTGCCAGAGCACTTGGTTTCCATGGCAGTGGGAAATGGCTTGGACACTGAACTTGTCTTTGGCCATGGAGTTTTGAACGCCTTGAGTGAGGAGCTCCATGTTCGTTTTGTGTGGGTGCTGAAGCTTCTTGATTCCATCCCACTGGGCTCAATGGGCATGGGACCGGAAGTGACCCAACAGGGTTTCCTAGATAGCTGCCAGGACAGCTGATGGTATGTGAAGTTCATGAGGTAGGTGGAGTAGTTTTGGCACCGGAAGAGCTGTGCTGCTCCTTCGGGCAGTTGCCATTCACCACCAGACTCCCTTCCCTAGGTGTCATATCCACTTTCAGAGATATGTGCTGCCAGAGCACTTGGTTTCCATGCCAGCGGGAAAAGGCTTGGGCACTGAACTTGTCTTTGGCCGTGACGTTTTGAGCGCCTTGAGTGAGGAGCTCCATGTTAGTTTTGCGTGGGTGCTGAAGCTCCTTGATTCCATCCCACTGGGCTCAATGGGCATGGGACCGGAAGTGACCCAACAGGGTTTCCTAGATAGCTGCCAGGACAGCTGATGGTATGTGAAGTTCATGAGGCAGGTGGAGTTGTTTTTGCAGTGGAAGAGCTGTGCTGCTGCTTCGGGCAGTTGCCATTCACCAACACATTCCAATCCCTAGGTGTCATATCCACTTTCAGACATATGTGCTGCCAGAGCACTTGGTTTCCATGGCAGCGGGAAATGGCTTGGGCACTGAACTTGTCTTTGGCCGTGGAGTTTTGAGCGCCTTGAGTGAGGAGCTCCATGTTCGTTTTGTGTGGGTGCTGAAGCTGCTTGATTCCATCCCACTGGGCTGAATGGGCATGGGACCGGAAGTGACCCAACAGGGTTTCCTAGATAGCTGCCAGGACAGCTGATGGTATGTGAAGTTCATGAGGCAGGTGGAGTTGTTTTGGCAGTGGAAGAGCTGTGCTGCTGCTTCGGGCAGTTGCCATTCACCACCACACTCCCTTCCCTAGGTGTCATATCCACTTTCAGACATATGTGCTGCCAGAGCACTTGGTTTCCATGGCAGCGGCAAATAACTTGGGCACTGAACTTGTCTTTGGCTGTGGAGTTTTGAGCGCCTTGAGTGAGGAGCTCCATGTTAGTTTTGTGTGGGTGCTGAAGCTGCTTGATTCCATCCCACTGGGCTCAATGGGCATGGGACCGGAAGTGACCCAACAGGGTTTCCTAGATAGCTGCCAGGACAGCTGATGGTATGTGAAGTGCATGAGGTAGGTGGAGTTGTTTTGGCAGTGGAAGAGCTGTGCTACTGCTTCGGGCAGTTGCCATTCACCACCAGACTCCCTTCCCTAGGTGTCATATCCACTTTCAGACATATGTGCTGCCAGAGCACTTGGTTTCCATGGCAGCGGGAAATGGCTTGGGCACTGAACTTGTCTTTGGCTGTGGAGTTTTGAGCGCCTTGAGTGAGGAGCTCCATGTTAGTTTTGTGTGGGTGCTGAAGCTGCTTGATTCCATCCCACTGGGCTCAATGGGCATGGGACCGGAAGTGACCCAACAGGGTTTCCTAGATAGCTGCCAGGACAGCTGATGGTATGTGAAGTGCATGAGGTAGGTGGAGTAGTTTTGGCACAGGAAGAGCTGTGCTGCTCCTTAGGGCAGTTGCCATTCACCACCAGACTCCCTTCCCTAGGTGTCATATCCACTTTCAGACATATGTGCTGCCAGAGCACTTGGTTTCCATGGCAGCGGGAAATGGCTTGGGCACTGAACTTGTCTTTGGCTGTGGAGTTTTGAGCGCCTTGAGTGAGGAGCTCCATGTTAGTTTTGCGTGGATGCTGAAGCTGCTTGATTCCATCCCACTGGGCTCAATGGGCATGGGACCGGAAGTGACCAAACAGGGTTTCCTAGATAGCTGCCAGGACAGCTGATGGTATGTGAAGTTCATGAGGCAGGTGGAGTAGTTTTGGCACTGGAAGAGCTGTGCTGCTGCTTAGGGCAGTTCTCATTCACTAGTACACTCCCTTTCCTAGGTGTCATATCCACTTTCAGACATATGTGCTGCCAGAGCACTTGGTTTCCATGGCAGCGGGAAATGGCTTGGGCACTGAACTTGTCTTTGGCCGTGGAGTTTTGAGCGCCTTGAGTGAGGAGCTCCATGTTCGTTTTGTGTGGGTGCTCAAGCTGCTTGATTCCATCCCACTGGGCTCAATGGGCATGGGACCGGAAGTGACCCAACAGGGTTTCCTAGATAGCTGCCAGGACAGATGATGGTATGTGAAGTTCATGAGGCAGGTGGAGTTGTTTTGGCAGTGGAAGAGTTGTGCTGCTGCTTCGGGCAGTTGCCATTCACCAGCACACTCACTTCCCTAGGTGTCATATCCACTTTCAGACATATGTGCTGCCAGAGCACTTGGTTTCCATGGCAGCGGGAAATGGCTTGGGCACTGAACTTGTCTTTGGCCGTGGAGTTTTGAGCGCCTTGAGTGAGGAGCTCCATGTTAGTTTTGTGTGGGTGCTGAAGCTGCTTGATTCCATCCCACTGGGCTCAATGGGCGTGGGACCGGAATGACCCAACAGGGTTTCCTAGATAGCTGCCAGGACAGCTGATGTTATGTGAAGTTCATGAGGCAGGTGGAGTTGTTTGGCACTGGAAGAGCTGTGCTGCTGCTTCGAGCAGTTGCCATTCACCAGCACACTCCCTTCCCTAGGTGTCATATCCACTTTCAGACATATGTGCTTCCAGAGCACTTGGTTTCCATGGCAGCGGGAAATGGCTTGGGCACTGAACTTGTCTTTGGCCGTGGAGTTTTGAGCGCCTTGAGTGAGGAGCTCCATGTTAGTTTTGCGTGGATGCTAAAGCTGCTTGATTCCATCCCACTGGGCTCAAAGGGCATGGGACCGGAAGTGACCCAACAGGGTTTCCTAGATAGCTGCCAGGTCAGCTGATTGTATGTCAAGTTCATGAGGCAGGTGGAGTTGTTTTGGCAGTGGAAGAGCTGTGCTGCTGCTTCGGGCAGTTGCCATTCACCACCAGACTCCCTTCCCTAGGTGTCATATCCACTTTCAGAGATATGTGCTGCCAGAGCACTTGATTTCCATGGCAGAGGGAAATGGCTTGGGCACTGAACTTGTCTTTGGCCGTGATGTTTTGAGCGCCTTGAGTGAGGAGCTCCATGTTAGTTTTGTGTGGGTGCTGAAGCTGCTTGATTCCATCCCACTGGGCTCAATGGGCATGGGACCGGAAGTGACCCAACAGGGTTTCCTAGATAGCTGCCAGGACAGCTGATGGTATGTGAAGTTCATGAGGCAGGTGGAGTTGTTTTGGCAGTGGAAGAGCTGTGCTGCTGCTTAGGGCAGTTCTCATTCACTAGTACACTCCCTTCCCTAGGTGTCATATCCACTTTCAGACATATGTCCTGCCAGAGCACTTGGTTTCCATGGCAGCGGGAAATGGTTTGGGCACTGAACTTGTCTTTGGCTGTGGAGTTTTGAGCGCCTTGAGTGAGGAGCTCCATGTTCGTTTTGTGTGGGTGCTGAAGCTGCTTGATTCCATCTCACTGGGCTCAATGGGCATGGGACTAGAAGTGACCCAACAGGGTTTCCTAGATAGCTGCCAGGACAGCTGATGGTATGTGAAGTTCATGAGGCAGGTGGAATTGTTTTGGCAGTGGAAGAGCTGTGCTGCTGCTTCGGGCAGTTGCCATTCACCAGCACACTCCCTTCCCTAGGTGTCATATCCACTTTCAGACATATGTGCTTCCAGAGCACTTGGTTTCCATGGCAGCGGGAAATGGCTTGGGCACTGAACTTGTCTTCGGCTGTGGAGTTTTGAGCGCCTTGAGTGAGGAGCTCCATGTTCGTTTTGTGTGGGTGCTGAAGCTGCTTGATTCCATCCCACTGGGCTCAATGGGCATGGGACCGGAAGTGACCCAACAGGGTTTCCTAGATAGCTGCCAGGACAGCTGATGGTATGTGAAGTTCATGAGGCAGGTGGAGTTGTTTTGGCAGTGGAAGAGCTATGCTGCTGCTTCGGGCAGTTGCCCTTCACCACCACACTCCCTTCCCTAGGTGTCATATCCACTTTCAGACATATGTGCTGCCAGAGCACTTGGTTTCCATGGCAGCAGGAAATGACTGGGGCACTGAACTTGTCTTTGGCTGTGGAGTTTTGAGCGCCTTGAGTGAGGAGCTCCATGTTCGTTTTGTGTGGGTGCTGAAGCTGCTTGATTCCATCCCACTGAGCTCAATGGGCATGGGACCGGAAGTGACCCAACAGGGTTTCCTAGATAGCTGCCAGGACAGCTGATGGTATGTGAAGTTCATGAGGCAGGTGCAGTTGTTTTGGCAGTGGAAGAGCTGTGCTGCTGCTTCGGGCAGTTGCCCTTCACCACCACACTCCCTTCCCTAGGTGTCATATCCACTTTCAGACATATGTGCTGCCAGAGCACTTGGTTTCCATGGCAGAGGGAAATGGCTTGGGCACTGAACTTGTCTTTGGCCATGGAGTTTTGAACGCCTTGAGTGAGGAGCTCCATGTTAGTTTTGTGTGGGTGCTGAAGCTTCTTGATTCCATCCCCCTGGGCTCAATGGGCATGGGACCGGAAGTGACCCAACAGGGTTTCCTAGATAGCTGCCAGGACAGCTGATGGTATGTGAAGTTCATGAGGTAGGTGGAGTAGTTTTGGCACCGGAAGAGCTGTGCTGCTCCTTCGGGCAGTTGCCATTCACCACCAGACTCCCTTCCCTAGGTGTCATATCCACTTTCAGAGATATGTGCTGCCAGAGCACTTGGTTTCCATGCCAGCGGGAAAAGGCTTGGGCACTGAACTTGTCTTTGGCCGTGACGTTTTGAGCGCCTTGAGTGAGGAGCTCCATGTTAGTTTTGCGTGGGTGCTGAAGCTGCTTGATTCCATCCCACTGGGCTCAATGGGCATGGGACCGGAAGTGACCCAACAGGGTTTCCTAGATAGCTGCCAGGACAGCTGATGGTATGTGAAGTTCATGAGGCAGGTGGAGTTGTTTTGGCAGTGGAAGAGCTGTGCTGCTGCTTCGGGCAGTTGCCATTCACCACCAGACTCCCTTCCCTAGGTGTCATATCCACTTTCAGACATATGTGCTGCCAGAGCACTTGGTTTCCATGGCAGCGGCAAATAACTTGGGCACTGAACTTGTCTTTGGCTGTGGAGTTTTGAGCGCCTTGAGTGAGGAGCTCCATGTTAGTTTAGTGTGGGTGCTGAAGCTGCTTGATTCCATCCCACTGGGCTCAATGGGCATGGGACCGGAAGTGACCCAACAGGGTTTCCTAGATAGCTGCCAGGACAGCTGATGGTATGTGAAGTGCATGAGGTAGGTGGAGTAGTTTTGGCACCGGAAGAGCTGTGCTGCTCCTTAGGGCAGTTGCCATTCACCACCAGACTCCTTCCCTAGGTGTCATATCCACTTTCAGACATATGTGCTGCCAGAGCACTTGGCTTCCATGGCAGCGGGAAATGGCTTGGGCACTGAACTTGTCTTTGGCTGTGGAGTTTTGAGCGCCTTGAGTGAGGAGCTCCATGTTCGATTTGTGTGGGTGCTGAAGCTGCTTGATTCCATCCCACTGGGCTCAATGGGCATGGGACCTGAAGTGACCCAACAGGGTTTCCTAGATAGCTGCCAGGACAGCTGATGGTATGTGAAGTTCATGAGGCAGGTGGAGTTGTTTTGGCAGTGGAAGAGCTGTGCTGCTGCTTCTGGCAGTTGCCATTCACCAGCACACCCACTTCCCTAGGTGTCATATCCACTTTCAGATATATGTGCTGCCAGAGCACTTGGTTTCCATGGCAGCGGGAAATGGCTTGGGCACTGAACTTGTCTTTCGCCATGTACATTTGAGCGCCTTGAGTGAGGAGCTCCATGTTCGTTTTGTGTGGGTGCTGAAGCTGCTTGATTCCATCCCACTGGGCTGAATGGGCATGGGACCGAGAGTGACCCAACAGGGTTTCCTAGATAGCTGCCAGGACAGCTGATGGTATGTGAAGTTCATGAGGCAGGTGGAGTTGTTTTGGCAGTGGAAGAGCTGTGCTGCTGCTTCGGGCAGTTGCCATTCACCACCAGACTCCCTTCCCTAGGTGTCATATCCACTTTCAGACATATGTGCTGCCAGAGCACTTGGTTTGCATGGCAGCGGCAAATAACTTGGGCACTGAACTTGTCTTTGGCTGTGGAGTTTTGAGCGCCTTGAGTGAGGAGCTCCATGTTAGTTTTGTGTGGGTGCTGAAGCTGCTTGATTCCATCCCACTGGGCTCAATGGGCATGGGACCGGAAGTGACCCAACAGGGTTTCCTAGATAGCTGCCAGGACAGCTGATGGTATGTGAAGTGCATGTGGTAGGTGGAGTTGTTTTGGCAGTGGAAGAGCTGTGCTACTGCTTCGGGCAGTTGCCATTCACCAGCACACTCCCTTCCCTAGGTGTCATATCCACTTTCAGACATATGTGCTGCCAGAGCACTTGGTTTCCATGGCAGCGGGAAATGGCTTGGGCACTGAACTTGTCTTTGGCTGTGGAGTTTTGAGCGCCTTGAGTGAGGAGCTCCATGTTAGTTTTGTGTGGGTGCTGAAGCTGCTTGATTCCATCCCACTGGGCTCAATGGGCATGGGACCGGAAGTGACCCAACAGGGTTTCCTAGATAGCTGCCAGGACAGCTGATGGTATGTGAAGTGCATGAGGTAGGTGGAGTAGTTTTGGCAGTGGAAGAGCTGTGCTGCTCCTTAGGGCAGTTGCCATTCACCACCAGACTCCCTTCCCTAGGTGTCATATCCACTTTCAGACATATGTGCTGCCAGAGCACTTGGTTTCCATGGCAGCGGGAAATGGCTTTGGCACTGAACTTGTCTTTGGCTGTGGAGTTTTGAGCGCCTTGAGTGAGGAGCTCCATGTTAGTTTTGCGTGGATGCTGAAGCTGCTTGATTCCATCCCACTGGGCTCAATGGGCATGGGACCGGAAGTGACCAAACAGGGTTTCCTAGATAGCTGCCAGGACAGCTGATGGTATGTGAAGTTCATGAGGCAGGTGGAGTAGTTTTGGCAGTGGAAGAGCTGTGCTGCTGCTTAGGGCAGTTCTCATTCACTAGTACACTCCCTTTCCTAGGTGTCATATCCACTTTCAGACATATGTGCTGCCAGAGCACTTGGTTTCCATGGCAGCGGGAAATGGCATGGGCACTGAACTTGTCTTTGGCCGTGGAGTTTTGAGCGCCTTGAGTGAGGAGCTCCATGTTCGTTTTGTGTGGGTGCTGAAGCTGCTTGATTCCATCCCACTGGGCTCAATGGGCATGGGACCGGAAGTGACCCAACAGGGTTTCCTAGATAGCTGCCAGGACAGATGATGGTATGTGAAGTTCATGAGGCAGGTGGAGTTGTTTTGGCAGTGGAAGAGTTGTGCTGCTGCTTCGGGCAGTTGCCATTCACCAGCACACTCACTTCCCTAGGTGTCATATCCACTTTCAGACATATGTGCTGCCAGAGCACTTGGTTTCCATGCCAGCGGGAAATGGCTTGGGCACTGAACTTGTCTTTGGCCGTGGAGTTTTGAGCGCCTTGAGTGAGGAGCTCCATGTTCGTTTTGTGTGGGTGCTGAAGCTGCTTGATTCCATCCCACTGGGCTCAATGGGCGTGGGACCGGAAGTGACCCAACAGGGTTTCCTAGATAGCTGCCAGGACAGCTGATGTTATGTGAAGTTCATGAGGCAGGTGGAGTTGTTTGGCACTGGAAGAGCTGTGCTGCTGCTTCGAGCAGTTGCCATTCACCAGCACACTCCCTTCCCTAGGTGTCATATCCACTTTCAGACATATGTGCTTCCAGAGCACTTGGTTTCCATGGCAGCGGGAAATGGCTTGGGCACTGAACTTGTCTTTGGCCGTGGAGTTTTGAGCGCCTTGAGTGAGGAGCTCCATGTTAGTTTTGCGTGGATGCTAAAGCTGCTTGATTCCATCCCACTGGGCTCAAAGGGCATGGGACCGGAAGTGACCCAACAGGGTTTCCTAGATAGCTGCCAGGTCAGCTGATTGTATGTCAAGTTCATGAGGCAGGTGGAGTTGTTTTGGCAGTGGAAGAGCTGTGCTGCTGCTTCGGGCAGTTGCCATTCACCACCACACTCCCTTCCCTAGGTGTCATATCCACTTTCAGACATATGTCCTGCCAGAGCACTTGGTTTCCATGGCAGCGGGAAATGGTTTGGGCACTGAACTTGTCTTTGGCTGTGGAGTTTTGAGCGTCTTGAGTGAGGAGCTCCATGTTCGTTTTGTGTGGGTGCTGAAGCTGCTTGATTCCATCTCACTGGGCTCAATGGGCATGGGACTAGAAGTGACCCAACAGGGTTTCCTAGATAGCTGCCAGGACAGCTGATGGTATGTGAAGTTCATGAGGCAGGTGGAATTGTTTTGGCAGTGGAAGAGCTGTGCTGCTGCTTCGGGCAGTTGCCATTCACCAGCACACTCCCTTCCCTAGGTGTCATATCCACTTTCAGACATATGTGCTTCCAGAGCACTTGGTTTCCATGGCAGCGGGAAATGGCTTGGGCACTGAACTTGTCTTCGGCTGTGGAGTTTTGAGCGCCTTGAGTGAGGAGCTCCATGTTCGTTTTGTGTGGGTGCTGAAGCTGCTTGATTCCATCCCACTGGGCTCAATGGGCATGGGACCGGAAGTGACCCAACAGGGTTTCCTAGATAGCTGCCAGGACAGCTGATGGTATGTGAAGTTCATGAGGCAGGTGGAGTTGTTTTGGCAGTGGAAGAGCTGTGCTGCTGCTTCGGGCAGTTGCCCTTCACCACCACACTCCCTTCCCTAGGTGTCATATCCACTTTCACACATATGTGCTGCCAGAGCACTTGGTTTCCATGGCAGCAGGAAATGACTGGGGCACTGAACTTGTCTTTGGCTGTGGAGTTTTGAGCGCCTTGAGTGAGGAGCTCCATGTTCGTTTTGTGTGGGTGCTGAAGCTGCTTGATTCCATCCCACTGAGCTCAATGGGCATGGGACCGGAAGTGACCCAACAGGGTTTCCTAGATAGCTGCCAGGACAGCTGATGGTATGTGAAGTTCATGAGGCAGGTGGAGTTGTTTTGGCAGTGGAAGAGCTGTGCTGCTGCTTCGGGCAGTTGCCATTCACCACCACACTCCCTTCCCTAGGTGTCATATCCACTTTCAGACATATGTGCTGCCAGAGCACTTGGTTTCCATGGCAGAGGGAAATGGCTTGGGCACTGAACTTGTCTTTGGCCATGGAGTTTTGAACGCCTTGAGTGAGGAGCTCCATGTTAGTTTTGTGTGGGTGCTGAAGCTTCTTGATTCCATCCCCCTGGGCTCAATGGGCATGGGACCGGAAGTGACCCAACAGGGTTTCCTAGATAGCTGCCAGGACAGCTGATGGTATGTGAAATTCATGAGGTAGGTGGAGTAGTTTTGGCACCGGAAGAGCTGTGCTGCTCCTTCGGGCAGTTGCCATTCACCACCAGACTCCCTTCCCTAGGTGTCATATCCACTTTCAGAGATATGTGCTGCCAGAGCACTTGGTTTCCATGCCAGAGGGAAAAGGCTTGGGCACTGAACTTGTCTTTGGCCGTGACGTTTTGAGCGCCTTGAGTGAGGAGCTCCATGTTCGTTTTGCGTGGGTGCTGAAGCTGCTTGATTCCATCCCACTGGGCTCAATGGGCATGGGACCGGAAGTGACCCAACAGGGTTTCCTAGATAGCTGCCAGGACAGCTGATATTATGTGAAGTTCATGAGGCAGGTGGAGTTGTTTTGGCAGTGGAAGAGCTGTGCTGCTGCTTCGGGCAGTTGCCATTCACCAGCACAGTCCCTTCCCTAGGCGTCATATCCACTTTCAGACATATGTGCTGCCAGAGCACTTGGTTTCCATGGCAGCGGGAAATGGCTTGGGCACTGAACTTGTCTTTGGGCGTGGAGTTTTGAGCGCCTTGAGTGAGGAGCTCCATGTTAGTTTTCCGTGGGTGCTGAAGCTGCTTGATTCCATCCCACTGGGCTCAATGGGCATGGGACCGCAAGTGACCCAACAGGGTTTCCTAGATATCTGCCAGGACAGCTGATGGTATGTGAAGTTCATGAGGCAGGTGGAGTTGTTTTGGCAGTGGAAGAGCTGTGCTGCTGCTTCGGGCAGTTGCCATTCACCACCAGACTCCCTTCCCTAGGTGTCATATCCACTTTCAGACATATGTGCTGCCAGAGCACTTGGTTTCCATGGCAGCGGCAAATAACTTGGGCACTGAACTTGTCTTTGGCTGTGGAGTTTTGAGCGCCTTGAGTGAGGAGCTCCATGTTAGTTTAGTGTGGGTGCTGAAGCTGCTTGATTCCATCCCACTGGGCTCAATGGGCATGGGACCGGAAGTGACCCAACAGGGTTTCCTAGATAGCTGCCAGGACAGCTGATGGTATGTGAAGTGCATGAGGTAGGTGGAGTAGTTTTGGCACCGGAAGAGCTGTGCTGCTCCTTAGGGCAGTTGCCATTCACCACCAGACTCCCTTCCCTAGGTGTCATATCCACTTTCAGACATATGTGCTGCCAGAGCACTTGGTTTCCATGGCAGCGGGAAATGGCTTGGGCACTGAACTTGTCTTTGGCTGTGGAGTTTTGAGCGCCTTGAGTGAGGAGCTCCATGTTCGATTTGTGTGGGTGCTGAAGCTGCTTGATTCCATCCCACTGGGCTCAATGGGCATGGGACCTGAAGTGACCCAACAGGGTTTCCTAGATAGCTGCCAGGACAGCTGATGATATGTGAAGTTCATGAGGCAGGTGGAGTTGTTTTGGCAGTGGAAGAGCTGTGCTGCTGCTTCTGGCAGTTGCCATTCACCAGCACACCCCCTTCCCTAGGTGTCATATCCACTTTCAGATATATGTGCTGCCAGAGCACTTGGTTTCCATGGCAGCGGGAAATGGCTTGGTCACTGAACTTGTCTTTCGCCATGTACATTTGAGCGCCTTGAGTGAGGAGCTCCATGTTCGTTTTGTGTGGGTGCTGAAGCTGCTTGATTCCATCCCACTGGGCTGAATGGGCATGGGACCGGAAGTGACCCAACAGGATTTCCTAGATAGCTGCCAGGACAGCTGATGGTATGTGAAGTTCATGAGGCAGGTGGAGTTGTTTTGGCAGTGGAAGAGCTGTGCTGCTGCTTCGGACAGTTGCCATTCACCACCAGACTCCCTTCCCTAGGTGTCATATCCACTTTCAGACATATGTGCTGCCAGAGCACTTGGTTTCCATGGCAGCGGCAAATAACTTGGGCACTGAACTTGTCTTTGGCTGTGGAGTTTTGAGCGCCTTGAGTGAGGAGCTCCATGTTCGTTTTGTGTGGATGCTGAAGCTGCTTGATTCCATCCCACTGGGCTCAATGGGCATGGGACCGGAAGTGACCCAACAGGGTTTCCTAGATAGCTGCCAGGACAGCTGATGGTATGTGAAGTTCATGAGGCAGGTGGAGTTGTTTTGGCACTGGAAGAGCTGTGCTGCTGCTTCGGGCAGGTGCCATTCACCACCACACTCCCTTCCCTAGGTGTCATATCCACTTTCAGACATATGTGCTGCCAGAGCACTTGGTTTCCATGGCAGTGCGAAATGGCTTGGGCACTGAACTTGTCTTTGGCCGTGGAGTTTTGAGCGCCTTGAGTGAGGAGCTCCATGTTCGTTTTGTGTGGGTGCTGAAGCTGCTTGATTCCATCCCACTGGGCTCAATGGGCATGGGACCAGAAGTGACCCAACAGGGTTTCCTAGATTGCTGCCAGGACAGCTGATGGTATGTGAAGTTCATGAGGCAGGTGTAGTAGTTTTTTCACTGGAAGAACTGTGCTTGTGCTTCGGGCAGTTGCCATTCACCACCAGACTCCCTTCCCTAGGTGTCATATCCACTTTCAGACATATGTGCTGCCAGAGCACTTGGTTTCCATGGCAGCGGGAAATGGCTTGGGCACTGAACTTGTCTTTGGCTGTGGAGTTTTGAGCGCCTTGAGTGAGGAGCTCCATGTTCGTTTTGTGTGGGTGCTGAAGCTGCTTGATTCCATCCCACTGGGCTCAATGGGCATGGGACCGGAAGTGACCCAACAGGGTTTCCTAGATAGCTGCCAGGACAGCTGATGGTATGTGAAGTTCATGAGGTAGGTGAGTTGTTTTGGCAGTGGAAGAGCTGTGCTGCTGCTTCAGGCTGTTGCCATTCACCAGCACACTCCCTTCCATAGCTGTCATATCCACTTTCAGACATATGTGCTGCCAGAGCACTTGGTTTCCATGGCAGCGGGAAATGGCTTCGGCACTGAACTTGTCTTTGACTGTGGAGTTTTGAGCGCCTTGAGTGAGGAGCTCCATGTTAGATCTGTGTGGGTGCTGAAGCTGCTTGATTCCATCCCACTGGGCTCAATGGGCATGGGACCGGAAGTGACCCAACAGGGTTTCCTAGATAGCTGCCAGGACAGCTGATGGTATGTGAAGTTCATGAGGCAGGTGGAGTTGTTTTGGCACCGGAAGAGCTGTGCTGCTGCTTCGGGCAGTTGCCATTCACCAGCACACTCCCTTCCCTAGGTGTCATATCCACTTTCAGACATATGTGCTGCCAGAGCACTTGGTTTCCATGGCAGCGGGAAATGGCTTGGGCACTGAACTTGTCTTTGGCTGTGGAGTTTTGAGCGCCTTGAGTGAGGAGCTCCATGTTCGTTTTGTGTGGGTGCTGAAGCTGTTTGATTCCATCCCACTGGGCTCAATGGGCATGGGACCGGAAGTGACCCAACAGGGTTTCCTAGATAGCTGCCAGGACAGCTGATGGTATGTGAAGTTCATGAGGCAGGTGGAGTTGTTTTGGCACTGGAAGAGCTGTGCTGCTGCTTCTTGCAGTTGCCATTCACCACCACACTCCCTTCCCTAGGTGTCATATCCACTTTCAGACATATGTGCTGCCAGAGCACTTGGTTTCCATGCCAGCGGGAAATGGCTTGGGCACTGAACTTGTCTTTGGCCGTGACGTTTTGAGCGCCTTGAGTGAGGAGCTCCATGTTAGATCTGTGTGGGTGCTGAAGCTGCTTGATTCCATCCCACTGGGCTCAATGGGCATGGGACCGGAAGTGACCCAACAGGGTTTCCTAGATAGCTGCCAGGACAGCTGATGGTATGTGAAGTGCATGAGGTAGGTGGAGTAGTTTTGGCACCGGAAGAGCTGTGCTGCTCCTTAGGGCAGTTGCCATTCACCACCAGACTCCCTTCCCTAGGTGTCATATCCACTTTCAGAGATATGTGCTGCCAGAGCACTTGGCTTCCATGGCAGCGGGAAATGGCTTGGGCACTGAACTTGTCTTTGGCTGTGGAGTTTTGAGCGCCTTGAGTGAGGAGCTCCATGTTCGTTTTGTGTGGGTGCTGAAGCTGCTTGATTCCATCCCACTGGGCTCAATGGGCATGGGACCGGAAGTGACCAAACAGGGTTTCCTAGATAGCTGCCAGGACAGCTGATGGTATGTGAAGTTCATGAGGCAGGTGGGGTTGTTTTGGCAGTGGAAGTGCTGTGCTGCTGCTTCGGGCAGTTGCCATTCACCACCACACTCCCTTCCCTAGGTGTCATATCCACTTTCAGACATATGTGCTGCCAGAGCACTTGGTTTCCAAGGCAGCGGGAAATGGCTTGGGCACTGAACTTGTCTTTGGCTGTGACGTTTTGAGCGCCTTGAGTGAGGAGTTCCATGTTAGATCTGTGTGGGTGCTGAAGCTGCTTGATTCCATCCCACTGGGCTCAATGGGCATGGGACCTGAAGTGACCCAACAGGGTTTCCTAGATAGCTGCCAGGACAGCTGATGGTATGTGAAGTTCATGAGGCAGGTGGAGTTGTTTTGGCAGTGGAAGAGCTGTGCTGCTGCTTCGGGCAGTTGCCATTCACCAACACATTCCAATCCCTAGGTGTCATATTCACTTTCAGACATATGTGCTGCCAGAGCACTTGGTTTCCATGGCAGCGGGAAATGGCTTGGGCACTGAACTTGTCTTTGGCTGTGGAGTTTTGAGCGCCTTGAGTGAGGAGCTCCATGTTCGTTTTGTGTGGGTGCTGAAGCTGCTTGATTCCATCCCACTGGGCTCAATGGGCATGGGACCGGAAGTGACCCAACAGGGTTTCCTAGATAGCTGCCAGGACAGCTGATGGTATGTGAAGTTCATGAGGCAGGTGGAGTTGTTTTGGCACTGGAAGAGCTGTGCTGCTGCTTCGGGCAGGTGCCATTCACCACCACACTCCCTTCCCTAGGTGTCATATCCACTTTCCGACATATGTGCTGCCAGAGCACTTGGTTTCCATGGCAGTGCGAAATGGCTTGGGCACTGAACTTGTCTTTGGCCGTGGAGTTTTGAGCGCCTTGAGTGAGGAGCTCCATGTTCCTTTAGTGTGGGTGCTGAAGCTGCTTGATTCCATCCCACTGGGCTCAATGGGCATGGGACCAGAAGTGACCCAACAGGGTTTCCTAGATAGCTGCCAGGACAGCTGATGGTATGTGAAGTTCATGAGGCAGGTGTAGTAGTTTTTTCACTGGAAGAACTGTGCTGCTGCTTCGGGCAGTTGCCATTCACCAGCACACTCCCTTCCCTAGGTGTCATATCCAATTTCAGACATATGTGCTGCCAGAGCACTTGGTTTCCACGGCAGCGGGAAATGGCTTGGGCACTGAACTTGTCTTTGGCTGTGGAGTTTTGAGCGCCTTGAGTGAGGAGCTCCATGTTAGATCTGTGTGGGTGCTGAAGCTGCTTGATTCCATCCCACTGGGCTCAATGGGCATGGGACCGCAAGTGACCCAACAGGGTTTCCTAGATATCTGCCAGGACAGCTGATGGTATGTGAAGTTCATGAGGCAGGTGGAGTTGTTTTGGCAGTGGAAGAGGTGTGCTGCTGCTTCGGGCAGTTGCCATTCACCAGCACACTCCCTTCCCTAGGTGTCATATCCACTTTCAGACATATGTGAAGTTCATGAGGCAGGTGGAGTTGTTTTGGCACTGGAAGAGCTGTGCTGCTGCTTCGGGCAGTTGCCATTCACCACCACACTCCCTTCCCTAGGTGTCATATCCACTTTCAGACATATGTGCTGCCAGAGCACTTGGTTTCCATGGCAGAGGGAAATGGCTTGGACACTGAACTTGTCTTTGGCCATGGAGTTTTGAACGCCTTGAGTGAGGAGCTCCATGTTCGTTTTGTGTGGGTGCTGAAGCTTCTTGATTCCATCCCACTGGGCTCAATGGGCATGGGACCGGAAGTGACCCAACAGGGTTTCCTAGATAGCTGCCAGGACAGCTGATGGTATGTGAAGTTCATGAGGTAGGTGGAGTAGTTTTGGCACCGGAAGAGCTGTGCTGCTCCTTCGGGCAGTTGCCATTCACCACCAGACTCCCTTCCCTAGGTGTCATATCCACTTTCAGAGATATGTGCTGCCAGAGCACTTGGTTTCCATGCCAGCGGGAAAAGGCTTGGGCACTGAACTTGTCTTTGGCCGTGACGTTTTGAGCGCCTTGAGTGAGGAGCTCCATGTTCGTTTTGTGTGGGTGCTGAAGCTCCTTGATTCCATCCCACTGGGCTCAATGGGCATGGGACCGGAAGTGACCCAACAGGGTTTCCTAGATAGCTGCCAGGACAGCTGATGGTATGTGAAGTTCATGAGGCAGGTGGAGTTGTTTTGGCAGTGGAAGAGCTGTGCTGCTGCTTCGGGCAGTTGCCATTCACCAACACATTCCAATCCCTAGGTGTCATATCCACTTTCAGACATATGTGCTGCCAGAGCACTTGGTTTCCATGGCAGCGGGAAATGGCTTGGGCACTGAACTTGTCTTTGGCCGTGGAGTTTTGAGCGCCTTGAGTGAGGAGCTCCATGTTCGTTTTGTGTGGGTGCTGAAGCTGCTTGATTCCATCCCACTGGGCTGAATGGGCATGGGACCGGAAGTGACCCAACAGGGTTTCCTAGATAGCTGCCAGGACAGCTGATGGTATGTGAAGTTCATGAGGCAGGTGGAGTTGTTTTGGCAGTGGAAGAGCTGTGCTGCTGCTTCGGGCAGTTGCCATTCACCACCACACTCCCTTCCCTAGGTGTCATATCCACTTTCAGACATATGTGCTGCCAGAGCACTTGGTTTCCATGGCAGCGGCAAATAACTTGGGCACTGAACTTGTCTTTGGCTGTGGAGTTTTGAGCGCCTTGAGTGAGGAGCTCCATGTTAGTTTTGTGTGGGTGCTGAAGCTGCTTGATTCCATCCCACTGGGCTCAATGGGCATGGGACCGGAAGTGACCCAACAGGGTTTCCTAGATAGCTGCCAGGACAGCTGATGGTATGTGAAGTGCATGAGGTAGGTGGAGTTGTTTTGGCAGTGGAAGAGCTGTGCTACTGCTTCGGGCAGTTGCCATTCACCACCAGACTCCCTTCCCTAGGTGTCATATCCACTTTCAGACATATGTGCTGCCAGAGCACTTGGTTTCCATGGCAGCGGGAAATGGCTTGGGCACTGAACTTGTCTTTGGCTGTGGAGTTTTGAGCGCCTTGAGTGAGGAGCTCCATGTTAGTTTTGTGTGGGTGCTGAAGCTGCTTGATTCCATCCCACTGGGCTCAATGGGCATGGGACCGGAAGTGACCCAACAGGGTTTCCTAGATAGCTGCCAGGACAGCTGATGGTATGTGAAGTGCATGAGGTAGGTGGAGTAGTTTTGGCACCGGAAGAGCTGTGCTGCTCCTTAGGGCAGTTGCCATTCACCACCAGACTCCCTTCCCTAGGTGTCATATCCACTTTCAGACATATGTGCTGCCAGAGCACTTGGTTTCCATGGCAGCGGGAAATGGCTTGGGCACTGAACTTGTCTTTGGCTGTGGAGTTTTGAGCGCCTTGAGTGAGGAGCTCCATGTTAGTTTTGCGTGGATGCTGAAGCTGCTTGATTCCATCCCACTGGGCTCAATGGGCATGGGACCGGAAGTGACCAAACAGGGTTTCCTAGATAGCTGCCAGGACAGCTGATGGTATGTGAAGTTCATGAGGCAGGTGGAGTAGTTTTGGCACTGGAAGAGCTGTGCTGCTGCTTAGGGCAGTTCTCATTCACTAGTACACTCCCTTTCCTAGGTGTCATATCCACTTTCAGACATATGTGCTGCCAGAGCACTTGGTTTCCATGGCAGCGGGAAATGGCTTGGGCACTGAACTTGTCTTTGGCCGTGGAGTTTTGAGCGCCTTGAGTGAGGAGCTCCATGTTCGTTTTGTGTGGGTGCTCAAGCTGCTTGATTCCATCCCACTGGGCTCAATGGGCATGGGACCGGAAGTGACCCAACAGGGTTTCCTAGATAGCTGCCAGGACAGATGATGGTATGTGAAGTTCATGAGGCAGGTGGAGTTGTTTTGGCAGTGGAAGAGTTGTGCTGCTGCTTCGGGCAGTTGCCATTCACCAGCACACTCACTTCCCTAGGTGTCATATCCACTTTCAGACATATGTGCTGCCAGAGCACTTGGTTTCCATGGCAGCGGGAAATGGCTTGGGCACTGAACTTGTCTTTGGCCGTGGAGTTTTGAGCGCCTTGAGTGAGGAGCTCCATGTTCGTTTTGTGTGGGTGCTGAAGCTGCTTGATTCCATCCCACTGGGCTCAATGGGCGTGGGACCGGAATGACCCAACAGGGTTTCCTAGATAGCTGCCAGGACAGCTGATGTTATGTGAAGTTCATGAGGCAGGTGGAGTTGTTTTGGCACTGGAAGAGCTGTGCTGCTGCTTCGAGCAGTTGCCATTCACCAGCACACTCCCTTCCCTAGGTGTCATATCCACTTTCAGACATATGTGCTTCCAGAGCACTTGGTTTCCATGGCAGCGGGAAATGGCTTGGGCACTGAACTTGTCTTTGGCCGTGGAGTTTTGAGCGCCTTGAGTGAGGAGCTCCATGTTAGTTTTGCGTGGATGCTAAAGCTGCTTGATTCCATCCCACTGGGCTCAAAGGGCATGGGACCGGAAGTGACCCAACAGGGTTTCCTAGATAGCTGCCAGGTCAGCTGATTGTATGTCAAGTTCATGAGGCAGGTGGAGTTGTTTTGGCAGTGGAAGAGCTGTGCTGCTGCTTCGGGCAGTTGCCATTCACCACCAGACTCCCTTCCCTAGGTGTCATATCCACTTTCAGAGATATGTGCTGCCAGAGCACTTGGTTTCCATGGCAGCAGGAAATGACTGGGGCACTGAACTTGTCTTTGGCTGTGGAGTTTTGAGCGCCTTGAGTGAGGAGCTCCATGTTCGTTTTGTGTGGGTGCTGAAGCTGCTTGATTCCATCCCACTGAGCTCAATGGGCATGGGACCGGAAGTGACCCAACAGGGTTTCCTAGATAGCTGCCAGGACAGCTGATGGTATGTGAAGTTCATGAGGCAGGTGGAGTTGTTTTGGCAGTGGAAGAGCTGTGCTGCTGCTTCGGGCAGTTGCCATTCACCACCACACTCCCTTCCCTAGGTGTCATATCCACTTTCAGACATATGTGCTGCCAGAGCACTTGGTTTCCATGGCAGAGGGAAATGGCTTGGGCACTGAACTTGTCTTTGGCCATGGAGTTTTGAACGCCTTGAGTGAGGAGCTCCATGTTAGTTTTGTGTGGGTGCTGAAGCTTCTTGATTCCATCCCCCTGGGCTCAATGGGCATGGGACCGGAAGTGACCCAACAGGGTTTCCTAGATAGCTGCCAGGACAGCTGATGGTATGTGAAGTTCATGAGGTAGGTGGAGTAGTTTTGGCACCGGAAGAGCTGTGCTGCTCCTTCGGGCAGTTGCCATTCACCACCAGACTCCCTTCCCTAGGTGTCATATCCACTTTCAGAGATATGTGCTGCCAGAGCACTTGGTTTCCATGCCAGCGGGAAAAGGCTTGGGCACTGAACTTGTCTTTGGCCGTGACGTTTTGAGCGCCTTGAGTGAGGAGCTCCATGTTAGTTTTGCGTGGGTGCTGAAGCTGCTTGATTCCATCCCACTGGGCTCAATGGGCATGGGACCGGAAGTGACCCAACAGGGTTTCCTAGATAGCTGCCAGGACAGCTGATGGTATGTGAAGTTCATGAGGCAGGTGGAGTTGTTTTGGCAGTGGAAGAGCTGTGCTGCTGCTTCGGGCAGTTGCCATTCACCACCAGACTCCCTTCCCTAGGTGTCATATCCACTTTCAGACATATGTGCTGCCAGAGCACTTGGTTTCCATGGCAGCGGCAAATAACTTGGGCACTGAACTTGTCTTTGGCTGTGGAGTTTTGAGCGCCTTGAGTGAGGAGCTCCATGTTAGTTTAGTGTGGGTGCTGAAGCTGCTTGATTCCATCCCACTGGGCTCAATGGGCATGGGACCGGAAGTGACCCAACAGGGTTTCCTAGATAGCTGCCAGGACAGCTGATGGTATGTGAAGTGCATGAGGTAGGTGGAGTAGTTTTGGCACCGGAAGAGCTGTGCTGCTCCTTAGGGCAGTTGCCATTCACCACCAGACTCCCTTCCCTAGGTGTCATATCCACTTTCAGACATATGTGCTGCCAGAGCACTTGGCTTCCATGGCAGCGGGAAATGGCTTGGGCACTGAACTTGTCTTTGGCTGTGGAGTTTTGAGCGCCTTGAGTGAGGAGCTCCATGTTCGATTTGTGTGGGTGCTGAAGCTGCTTGATTCCATCCCACTGGGCTCAATGGGCATGGGACCTGAAGTGACCCAACAGGGTTTCCTAGATAGCTGCCAGGACAGCTGATGGTATGTGAAGTTCATGAGGCAGGTGGAGTTGTTTTGGCAGTGGAAGAGCTGTGCTGCTGCTTCTGGCAGTTGCCATTCACCAGCACACCCCCTTCCCTAGGTGTCATATCCACTTTCAGATATATGTGCTGCCAGAGCACTTGGTTTCCATGGCAGCGGGAAATGGCTTGGGCACTGAACTTGTCTTTCGCCATGTACATTTGAGCGCCTTGAGTGAGGAGCTCCATGTTCGTTTTGTGTGGGTGCTGAAGCTGCTTGATTCCATCCCACTGGGCTGAATGGGCATGGGACCGAGAGTGACCCAACAGGGTTTCCTAGATAGCTGCCAGGACAGCTGATGGTATGTGAAGTTCATGAGGCAGGTGGAGTTGTTTTGGCAGTGGAAGAGCTGTGCTGCTGCTTCGGGCAGTTGCCATTCACCACCAGACTCCCTTCCCTAGGTGTCATATCCACTTTCAGACATATGTGCTGCCAGAGCACTTGGTTTCCATGGCAGCGGCAAATAACTTGGGCACTGAACTTGTCTTTGGCTGTGGAGTTTTGAGCGCCTTGAGTGAGGAGCTCCATGTTAGTTTTGTGTGGGTGCTGAAGCTGCTTGATTCCATCCCACTGGGCTCAATGGGCATGGGACCGGAAGTGACCCAACAGGGTTTCCTAGATAGCTGCCAGGACAGCTGATGGTATGTGAAGTGCATGAGGTAGGTGGAGTTGTTTTGGCAGTGGAAGAGCTGTGCTACTGCTTCGGGCAGTTGCCATTCACCACCAGACTCCCTTCCCTAGGTGTCATATCCACTTTCAGACATATGTGCTGCCAGAGCACTTGGTTTCCATGGCAGCGGGAAATGGCTTGGGCACTGAACTTGTCTTTGGCTGTGGAGTTTTGAGCGCCTTGAGTGAGGAGCTCCATGTTAGTTTTGTGTGGGTGCTGAAGCTGCTTGATTCCATCCCACTGGGCTCAATGGGCATGGGACCGGAAGTGACCCAACAGGGTTTCCTAGATAGCTGCCAGGACAGCTGATGGTATGTGAAGTGCATGAGGTAGGTGGAGTAGTTTTGGCACCGGAAGAGCTGTGCTGCTCCTTAGGGCAGTTGCCATTCACCACCAGACTCCCTTCCCTAGGTGTCATATCCACTTTCAGACATATGTGCTGCCAGAGCACTTGGTTTCCATGGCAGCGGGAAATGGCTTGGGCACTGAACTTGTCTTTGGCTGTGGAGTTTTGAGCGCCTTGAGTGAGGAGCTCCATGTTAGTTTTGCGTGGATGCTGAAGCTGCTTGATTCCATCCCACTGGGCTCAATGGGCATGGGACCGGAAGTGACCAAACAGGGTTTCCTAGATAGCTGCCAGGACAGCTGATGGTATGTGAAGTTCATGAGGCAGGTGGAGTAGTTTTGGCACTGGAAGAGCTGTGCTGCTGCTTAGGGCAGTTCTCATTCACTAGTACACTCCCTTTCCTAGGTGTCATATCCACTTTCAGACATATGTGCTGCCAGAGCACTTGGTTTCCATGGCAGCGGGAAATGGCATGGGCACTGAACTTGTCTTTGGCCGTGGAGTTTTGAGCGCCTTGAGTGAGGAGCTCCATGTTCGTTTTGTGTGGGTGCTGAAGCTGCTTGATTCCATCCCACTGGGCTCAATGGGCATGGGACCGGAAGTGACCCAACAGGGTTTCCTAGATAGCTGCCAGGACAGATGATGGTATGTGAAGTTCATGAGGCAGGTGGAGTTGTTTTGGCAGTGGAAGAGTTGTGCTGCTGCTTCGGGCAGTTGCCATTCACCAGCACACTCCCTTCCCTAGGTGTCATATCCACTTTCAGACATATGTGCTGCCAGAGCACTTGGTTTCCATGGCAGCGGGAAATGGCTTGGGCACTGAACTTGTCTTTGGCCGTGGAGTTTTGAGCGCCTTGAGTGAGGAGCTCCATGTTCCTTTAGTGTGGGTGCTGAAGCTGCTTGATTCCATCCCACTGGGCTCAATGGGCATGGGACCAGAAGTGACCCAACAGGGTTTCCTAGATTGCTGCCAGGACAGCTGATGGTATGTGAAGTTCATGAGGCAGGTGTAGTAGTTTTTTCACTGGAAGAACTGTGCTTGTGCTTCGGGCAGTTGCCATTCACCACCAGACTCCCTTCCCTAGGTGTCATATCCACTTTCAGACATATGTGCTGCCAGAGCACTTGGTTTCCATGGCAGCGGGAAATGGCTTGGGCACTGAACTTGTCTTTGGCTGTGGAGTTTTGAGCGCCTTGAGTGAGGAGCTCCATGTTCGTTTTGTGTGGGTGCTGAAGCTGCTTGATTCCATCCCACTGGGCTCAATGGGCATGGGACCGGAAGTGACCCAACAGGGTTTCCTAGATAGCTGCCAGGACAGCTGATGGTATGTGAAGTTCATGAGGTAGGTGAGTTGTTTTGGCAGTGGAAGAGCTGTGCTGCTGCTTCAGGCTGTTGCCATTCACCAGCACACTCCCTTCCATAGCTGTCATATCCACTTTCAGACATATGTGCTGCCAGAGCACTTGGTTTCCATGGCAGCGGGAAATGGCTTCGGCACTGAACTTGTCTTTGACCGTGGAGTTTTGAGCGCCTTGAGTGAGGAGCTCCATGTTAGATCTGTGTGGGTGCTGAAGCTGCTTGATTCCATCCCACTGGGCTCAATGGGCATGGGACCGGAAGTGACCCAACAGGGTTTCCTAGATAGCTGCCAGGACAGCTGATGGTATGTGAAGTTCATGAGGCAGGTGGAGTTGTTTTGGCACCGGAAGAGCTGTGCTGCTGCTTCGGGCAGTTGCCATTCACCAGCACACTCCCTTCCCTAGGTGTCATATCCACTTTCAGACATATGTGCTGCCAGAGCACTTGGTTTCCATGGCAGCGGGAAATGGCTTGGGCACTGAACTTGTCTTTGGCTGTGGAGTTTTGAGCGCCTTGAGTGAGGAGCTCCATGTTCGTTTTGTGTGGGTGCTGAAGCTGTTTGATTCCATCCCACTGGGCTCAATGGGCATGGGACCGGAAGTGACCCAACAGGGTTTCCTAGATAGCTGCCAGGACAGCTGATGGTATGTGAAGTTCATGAGGCAGGTGGAGTTGTTTTGGCACTGGAAGAGCTGTGCTGCTGCTTCTTGCAGTTGCCATTCACCACCACACTCCCTTCCCTAGGTGTCATATCCACTTTCAGACATATGTGCTGCCAGAGCACTTGGTTTCCATGCCAGCGGGAAATGGCTTGGGCACTGAACTTGTCTTTGGCCGTGACGTTTTGAGCGCCTTGAGTGAGGAGCTCCATGTTAGATCTGTGTGGGTGCTGAAGCTGCTTGATTCCATCCCACTGGGCTCAATGGGCATGGGACCGGAAGTGACCCAACAGGGTTTCCTAGATAGCTGCCAGGACAGCTGATGGTATGTGAAGTGCATGAGGTAGGTGGAGTAGTTTTGGCACCGGAAGAGCTGTGCTGCTCCTTAGGGCAGTTGCCATTCACCACCAGACTCCCTTCCCTAGGTGTCATATCCACTTTCAGAGATATGTGCTGCCAGAGCACTTGGCTTCCATGGCAGCGGAAAATGGCTTGGGCACTGAACTTGTCTTTGGCTGTGGAGTTTTGAGCGCCTTGAGTGAGGAGCTCCATGTTAGTTTTGTGTGGGTGCTGAAGCTGCTTGATTCCATCCCACTGGGCTCAATGGGCATGGGACCGGAAGTGACCCAACAGGGTTTCCTAGATAGCTGCCAGGACAGCTGATGGCATGTGAAGTTCATGAGGCAGGTGGGGTTGTTTTGGCAGTGGAAGTGCTGTGCTGCTGCTTCGGGCAGTTGCCATTCACCACCACACTCCCTTCCCTAGGTGTCATATCCACTTTCAGACATATGTGCTGCCAGAGCACTTGGTTTCTATGGCAGCGGGAAATGGCTTGGGCACTGAACTTGTCTTCGGCTGTGACGTTTTGAGCGCCTTGAGTGAGGAGTTCCATGTTAGATCTGTGTGGGTGCTGAAGCTGCTTGATTCCATCCCACTGGGCTCAATGGGCATGGGACCTGAAGTGACCCAACAGGGTTTCCTAGATAGCTGCCAGGACAGCTGATGGTATGTGAAGTTCATGAGGCAGGTGGAGTTGTTTTGGCAGTGGAAGAGCTGTGCTGCTGCTTCGGGCAGTTGCCATTCACCAACACATTCCAATCCCTAGGTGTCATATTCACTTTCAGACATATGTGCTGCCAGAGCACTTGGTTTCCATGGCAGCGGGAAATGGCTTGGGCACTGAACTTGTCTTTGGCTGTGGAGTTTTGAGCGCCTTGAGTGAGGAGCTCCATGTTCGTTTTGTGTGGGTGCTGAAGCTGCTTGATTCCATCCCACTGGGCTCAATGGGCATGGGACCGGAAGTGACCCAACAGGGTTTCCTAGATAGCTGCCAGGACAGCTGATGGTATGTGAAGTTCATGAGGCAGGTGGAGTTGTTTTGGCACTGGAAGAGCTGTGCTGCTGCTTCGGGCAGTTCCCATTCACCACCACACTCCCTTCCCTAGGTGTCATATAAACTTTCAGACATATGTGCTGCCAGAGCACTTGGTTTCCATGGCAGTGCGAAATGGCTTGGGCACTGAACTTGTCTTTGGCCGTGGAGTTTTGAGCGCCTTGAGTGAGGAGCTCCATGTTCCTTTAGTGTGGGTGCTGAAGCTGCTTGATTCCATCCCACTGGGCTCAATGGGCATGGGACCAGAAGTGACCCAACAGGGTTTCCTAGATAGCTGCCAGGACAGCTGATGGTATGTGAAGTTCATGAGGCAGGTGTAGTAGTTTTTTCACTGGAAGAACTGTGCTGCTGCTTCGGGCAGTTGCCATTCACCAGCACACTCCCTTCCCTAGGTGTCATATCCAATTTCAGACATATGTGCTGCCAGAGCACTTGGTTTCCACGGCAGCGGGAAATGGCTTGGGCACTGAACTTGTCTTTGGCTGTGGAGTTTTGAGCGCCTTGAGTGAGGAGCTCCATGTTAGATCTGTGTGGGTGCTGAAGCTGCTTGATTCCATCCCACTGGGCTCAATGGGCATGGGACCGCAAGTGACCCAACAGGGTTTCCTAGATATCTGCCAGGACAGCTGATGGTATGTGAAGTTCATGAGGCAGGTGGAGTTGTTTTGGCAGTGGAAGAGGTGTGCTGCTGCTTCGGGCAGTTGCCATTCACCAGCACACTCCCTTCCCTAGGTGTCATATCCACTTTCAGACATATGTGAAGTTCATGAGGCAGGTGGAGTTGTTTTGGCACCGGAAGAGCTGTGCTGCTGCTTCGGGCAGTTGCCATTCACCAGCACACTCCCTTCCCTAGGTGTCATATCCACTTTCAGACATATGTGCTGCCAGAGCACTTGGTTTCCATGCCAGCGGGAAATGGCTTGGGCACTGAACTTGTCTTTGGCTGTGGAGTTTTGAGCGCCTTGAGTGAGGAGCTCCATGTTAGTTTTCCGTGGGTGCTGAAGCTGCTTGATTCCATCCCACTGGGCTCAATGGGCATGGGACCGCAAGTGACCCAACAGGGTTTCCTAGATAGCTGCCAGGACAGCTGATGGTATGTGCAGTTCATGAGGCAGGTGGAGTTGTTTTAGCAGTGGAAGAGCTGTGCTGCTGCTTAGGGCAGTTGCCATTCACCAGCACACTCCCTCCCCTAGGTGTCATATCCACTTTCAGACATATGTGCTGCCAGAGCACTTGGTTTCCATGGCAGCGGCAAATAACTTGGGCACTGAACTTGTCTTTGGCCGTAACGTTTTGAGCGCCTTGAGTGAGAAGCTGCATGTTAGATTTGTGTGGGTGCTGAAGATGCTTGATTCCATCCCACTGGGCTCAATGGGCATGGGACCGGAAGTGACCCAACAGGGTTTCCTAGATAAGTGCCAGGACAGCTGATGGTATGTGAAGTTCATGAGGCAGGTGGAGTTGTTTTGGCAGTGGAAGAGCTGTGCTGCTGCTTCGGGCAGTTCCCATTCACCACCACACTCCCTTCCCTAGGTGTCATATCCACTTTCAGACATATGTGCTGCCAGAGCACTTGGTTTCCATGGCAGAGGGAAATGGCTTGGGCACTGAACTTGTTTTTGGCCGTGACGTTTTGAGCGCCTTGAGTGAGGAGCTGCATGTTAGATCTGTGTGGGTGCTCAAGCTGCTTGATTCCATCCCACTGGGCTCAATGGGCATGGGACCTGAAGTGACCCAACATGGTTTCCTAGATAGCTGCCAGGACAGCTGATGGTATGTGAAGTTCATGAGGCAGGTGGAGTTGTTTTGGCACTGGAAGAGCTGTGCTGCTGCTTCGGGCAGTTGCCATTCACCAGCACACTCCCTTCCCTAGGTGTCATATCCACTTTCAGACATATGTGCTGCCAGAGCACTTGGTTTCCATGGCAGTGCGAAATGGCTTGGGCACTGAACTTGTCTTTGGCTGTGGAGTTTTGAGCGCCTTGAGTGAGGACCTCCATGTTCGTTTTGTGTGGGTGCTGAAGCTGCTTGATTCCATCCCACTGGGCTCAATGGGCATGGGACTAGAAGTGACCCAACAGGGTTTCCTAGATAGCTGCCAGGACAGCTGTTGGTATGTGAAGTTCATGAGGCAGGTGGAGTAGTTTTTTCACTGGAAGAACTGTGCTGCTGCTTCGGGCAGTTGCCATTCACCACCAGACTCCCTTCCCTAGGTGTCATATCCACTTTCAGACATATGTGCTGCCAGAGCACTTGGTTTCCATGCCAGCGGGAAATGGCTTGGGCACTGAACTTGTCTTTGGCCGTGGAGTTTTGAGCGCCTTGAGTGAGGAGCTCCATGTTCGTTTTGCGTGGGTGCTGAAGCTGCTTGATTCCATCCCACTGGGCTCAATGGGCATGGGACCGGAAGTGACCCAACAGGGTTTCCTAGATAGCTGCCAGGACAGCTGATGGTATGTGAAGTTCATGAGGCAGGTGGAGTTGTTTTGGCAGTGGAAGAGCTGTGCTGTTGCTTCGGGCAGTTGCCATTCACGAACATACTCCCTTCCCTAGGTGTCATATCCATTTTCAGACATATGTGCTGCCAGAGCACTTGGTTTCCATGGCAGCGGGAAATGGCTTGGGCACTGAACTTGTCTTTGGGCGTGGAGTTTTGAGCGCCTTGAGTGAGGAGCTCCATGTTAGATCTGTGTGGGTGCTGAAGCTGCTTGATTCCATCCCACTGGGCTCAATGGGCATGGGACCGGAAGTGACCCAACAGGGTTTCCTAGATAGCTGCCAGGACAGCTGATGGTATGTGAAGTTCATGAGGCAGGTGGAGTTGTTTTGGCAGTGGAAGAGGTGTGCTGCTGCTTCGGGCAGTTGCCATTCACCAGCACACTCCCTTCCCTAGGTGTCATATCCACTTTCAGACATATGTGCTGCCAGAGCACTTGGTTTCCATGGCAGCGGGAAATGGCTTGGGCACTGAACTTGTCTTTGGCTGTGGAGTTTTGAGCGCCTTGAGTGAGGAGCTCCATGTTCGTTTTGTGTGGGTGCTGAAGCTGTTTGATTCCATCCCACTGGGCTCAATGGGCATGGGACCGGAAGTGACCCAACAGGGTTTCCTAGATAGCTGCCAGGACAGCTGATGGTATGTGAAGTTCATGAGGCAGGTGGAGTTGTTTTGGCAGTGGAAGAGCTGTGCTGCTGCTTCTTGCAGTTGCCATTCACCACCACACTCCCTTCCCTAGGTGTCATATCCACTTTCAGACATATGTGCTGCCAGAGCACTTGGTTTCCATGGCAGCGGGAAATGGCTTGGGCACTGAACTTGTCTTTGGCCGTGACGTTTTGAGCGCCTTGAGTGAGGAGCTCCAGGTTAGATCTGTGTGGTTGCTGAAGCTGCTTGATTCCATCCCACTGGGCTCAATGGGCATGGGACCGGAAGTGACCCAACAGGGTTTCCTAGATAGCTGCCAGGACAGCTGATGGTATGTGAAGTTCATGAGGCAGGTGGAGTTGTTTTGGCAGTGGAAGAGCTGTGCTGCTGCTTCGGGCAGTTGCCATTCACCAGCACACTCCCTTCCCTAGGTGTCATATCCACTTTCAGACATATGTGCTGCCAGAGCACTTGGTTTCCATGGCAGCGGGAAATGGCTTGGGCACTGAACTTGTCTTTGGCTGTGGAGTTTTGAGCGCCTTGAGTGAGGAGCTCCATGTTCGTTTTGTGTGGGTGCTCAAGCTGCTTGATTCCATCCCACTGGGCTCAATGGGCATGGGACCGGAAGTGACCCAACAGGGTTTCCTAGATATCTGCCAGGACAGCTGATGGTATGTGAAGTTCATGAGGCAGGTGGAGTTGTTTTGGCAGTGGAAGAGCTGTGCTGCTGCTTCGGGCAGTTGCCATTCACCAGCACACTCCCTTCCCTAGGTGTCATATCCACTTTCAGACATATGTGCTGCCAGAGCACTTGGTTTCCATGGCAGCGGGAAATGGCTTGGGCACTGAACTTGTCTTTGGCTGTGGAGTTTTGAGCGCCTTGAGTGAGGAGCTCCATGTTAGTTTTCCGTGGGTGCTGAAGCTGCTTGATTCCATCCCACTGGGCTCAATGGGCATGGGACCGCAAGTGACCCAACAGGGTTTCCTAGATAGCTGCCAGGACAGCTGATGGTATGTGCAGTTCATGAGGCAGGTGGAGTTGTTTTAGCAGTGGAAGAGCTGTGCTGCTGCTTAGGGCAGTTGCCATTCACCAGCACACTCCCTCCCCTAGGTGTCATATCCACTTTCAGACATATGTGCTGCCAGAGCACTTGGTTTCCATGGCAGAAGGAAATGGCTTGGGCACTGAACTTGTCTTTGGCCGTAACGTTTTGAGCGCCTTGAGTGAGAAGCTGCATGTTAGATTTGTGTGGGTGCTGAAGATGCTTGATTCCATCCCACTGGGCTCAATGGGCATGGGACCGGAAGTGACCCAACAGGGTTTCCTAGATAAGTGCCAGGACAGCTGATGGTATGTGAAGTTCATGAGGCAGGTGGAGTTGTTTTGGCACTGGAAGAGCTGTGCTGCTGCTTCGGGCAGTTGCCATTCACCACCACACTCCCTTCCCTAGGTGTCATATCCACTTTCAGACATATGTGCTGCCAGAGCACTTGGTTTCCATGGCAGAGGGAAATGGCTTGGGCACTGAACTTGTTTTTGGCCGTGACGTTTTGAGCGCCTTGAGTGAGGAGCTGCATGTTAGATCTGTGTGGGTGCTCAAGCTGCTTGATTCCATCCCACTGGGCTCAATGGGCATGGGACCGCAAGTGACCCAACAGGGTTTCCTAGATAGCTGCCAGGACAGCTGATGGTATGTGAAGTTCATGAGGCAGGTGGAGTTGTTTTGGCACTGGAAGAGCTGTGCTGCTGCTTCGGGCAGTTGCCATTCACCAGCACACTCCCTTCCCTAGGTGTCATATCCACTTTCAGACATATGTGCTGCCAGAGCACTTGGTTTCCATGGCAGCGGGGAATGGCTTGGGCACTGAACTTGTCTTTGGCTGTGGAGTTTTGAGCGCCTTGAGTGAGGACCTCCATGTTCCTTTTGTGTGGGTGCTGAAGCTGCTTGATTCCATCCCACTGGGCTCAATGGGCATGGGACTAGAAGTGACCCAACAGGGTTTCCTAGATAGCTGCCAGGACAGCTGTTGGTATGTGAAGTTCATGAGGCAGGTGGAGTAGTTTTTTCACTGGAAGAACTGTGCTGCTGCTTCGGGCAGTTGCCATTCACCACCAGACTCCCTTCCCTAGGTGTCATATCCACTTTCAGACATATGTGCTGCCAGAGCACTTGGTTTCCATGCCAGCGGGAAATGGCTTGGGCACTGAACTTGTCTTTGGCCGTGGAGTTTTGAGCGCCTTGAGTGAGGAGCTCCATGTTCGTTTTGCGTGGGTGCTGAAGCTGCTTGATTCCATCCCACTGGGCTCAATGGGCATGGGACCGGAAGTGACCCAACAGGGTTTCCTAGATAGCTGCCAGGACAGCTGATGGTATGTGAAGTTCATGAGGCAGGTGGAGTTGTTTTGGCAGTGGAAGAGCTGTGCTACTGCTTCGGGCAGTTGCCATTCACCAGCACACTCCCTTCCCTAGGTGTCATATCCACTTTCAGACATATGTGCTGCCAGAGCACTTGGTTTCCATGGCAGCGGGAAATGGCTTGGGCACTGAACTTGTCTTTGGCTGTGGAGTTTTGAGCGCCTTGAGTGAGGAGCTCCATGTTCGTTTTGTGTGGGTGCTGAAGCTGCTTGATTCCATCCCACTGGGCTCAATGGGCATGGGACCGGAAGTGACCCAACAGGGTTTCCTAGATAGCTGCCAGGACAGCTGATGGTATGTGAAGTTCATGAGGCAGGTGGAGTTGTTTTGGCACTGGAAGAGCTGTGCTGCTGCTTCTTGCAGTTGCCATTCACCAACACACTCCCTTCCCTAGGTGTCATATCCACTTTCAGACATATGTGCTGCCAGAGCACTTGGTTTCCATGGCAGCGGGAAATGGCTTGGGCACTGAACTTGACTTTGGCCGTGACGTTTTGAGCGCCTTGAGTGAGGAGCTCCATGTTAGATCTGTGTGGGTGCTGAAGCTGCTTGATTCCATCCCACTGGGCTCAATGGGCATGGGACCGGAAGTGACCAAACAGGGTTTCCTAGATAGCTGCCAGGACAGCTGATGGTATGTGAAGTTCATGAGGCAGGTGGAGTTGTTTTGGCAGTGGAAGAGCTGTGCTGCTGCTTCGGGCAGTTGCCATTCACCAGCACAGTCCCTTCCCTAGGCGTCATATCCACTTTCAGACATATGTGCTGCCAGAGCACTTGGTTTCCATGGCAGCGGGAAATGGCTTGGGCACTGAACTTGTCTTTGGGCGTGGAGTTTTGAGCGCCTTGAGTGAGGAGCTCCATGTTAGTTTTCCGTGGGTGCTGAAGCTGCTTGATTCCATCCCACTGGGCTCAATGGGCATGGGACCGCAAGTGACCCAACAGGGTTTCCTAGATATCTGCCAGGACAGCTGATGGTATGTGAAGTTCATGAGGCAGGTGGAGTTGTTTTGGCAGTGGAAGAGCTGTGCTGCTGCTTCGGGCAGTTCCCATTCACCACCACACTCCCTTCCCTAGGTGTCATATCCACTTTCAGACATATGTGCTGCCAGAGCACTTGGTTTCCATGGCAGAGGGAAATGGCTTGGGCACAGAACTTGTTTTTGGCCGTGACGTTTTGAGCGCCTTGAGTGAGGAGCTGCATGTTAGATCTGTGTGGGTGCTGAAGCTGCTTGATTCCATCCCACTGGGCTCAATGGGCATGGGACCGGAAGTGACCCAACAGGGTTTCCTAGATAGCTGCCAGGACAGCTGATGGTATGTGAAGTTCATGAGGCAGGTGGAGTTGTTTTGGCACCGGAAGAGCTGTGCTGCTGCTTCATACAGTTGCCATTCACCAACACACTCCCTTCCCTAGGTGTCATATCCATTTTCAGACATATGTGCTGCCAGAGCACTTGGTTTCCATGGCAGCGGGAAATGGCTTGGGCACTGAACTTGTCTTTGGCTGTGGAGTTTTGAGCGCCTTGAGTGAGGAGCTCCATGTTCGTTTTGTGTGGTTGCTGAAGCTGCTTGATTCCATCCCACTGGGCTCAATGGGCATGGGACCGGAAGTGACCCAACAGGGTTTCCTAGATAGGTGCCAGGACAGCTGATGGTATGTGAAGTTCATGAGGCAGGTGGAGTTGTTTTGGCAGTGGAAGAGCTGTGCTGCTGCTTTGGGCAGTTGCCATTCACCAACACACTCCCTTCCCTAGGTGTCATATCCATTTTCAGACATATGTGCTGCCAGAGCACTTGGTTTCCAAGGCAGCGGGAAATGGCTTGGGCACTGAACTTGTCTTTGGCCGTGACGTTTTGAGCGCCTTGAGTGAGGAGCTCCATGTTCGTTTTGCGTGGGTGCTGAAGCTGCTTGATTCCATCCCACTGGGCTCAATGGGCATGGGACCGGAAGTGACCCAACAGGGTTTCCTAGATAGCTGCCAGGACAGCTGATGGTATGTGAAGTTCATGAGGCAGGTGGAGTTGTTTTGGCACTGGAAGAGCTGTGCTGCTGCTTCTGGCAGTTCCCATTCACCACCACACTCCCTTCCCTAGGTGTCATATCCACTTTCAGACATAGGTGCTGCCAGAGCACTTGGTTTCCATGGCAGAGGGAAATGGCTTGAGCACTGAACTTGTTTTTGGCCGTGACGTTTTGAGCGCCTTGAGTGAGGAGCTGCATGTTAGATCTGTGTGGGTGCTCAAGCTGCTTGATTCCATCCCACTGGGCTCAATCGGCATGGGACCGGAAGTGACCCAACAGGGTTTCCTAGATAGCTGCCAGGACAGCTGATGGTATGTGAAGTTCATGAGGCAGGTGGAGTTGTTTTGGCACTGGAAGAGCTGTGCTGCTGCTTCGGGCAGTTGCCATTCACCAACACATTCCCTTCCCTAGGTGTCATATCCACTTTCAGACATATGTGCTGCCAGAGCACTTGGTTTCCATGGCAGCGGGAAATGGCTTGGGCACTGAACTTGTCTTTGGCCGTGGAGTTTTGAGCGCCTTGAGTGAGGACCTCCATGTTCCTTTTGTGTGGGTGCTGAAGCTGCTTGATTCCATCCCACTGGGCTCAATGGGCATGGGACCAGATGTGACCCAACAGGGTTTCCTAGATAGCTGCCAGGACAGCTGTTGGTATGTGAAGTTCATGAGGCAGGTGGAGTTGTTTTGGCAGTGGAAGAACTGTGCTGCTGCTTCGGGCAGTTGCCATTCACCACCAGACTCCCTTCCCTAGGTGTCATATCCACTTTCATAGATATGTGCTGCCAGAGCACTTGGTTTCCATGGCAGCGGGAAATGGCTTGGGCACTGAACTTGTCTTTGGCCGTGGAGTTTTGAGTGCCTTGAGTGAGGAGCTCCATGTTCGTTTTGCGTGGGTGCTGAAGCTGCTTGATTCCATCCCACTGGGCTCAATGGGCATGGGACCGGAAGTGACCCAACAGGGTTTCCTAGATAGCTGCCAGGACAGCTGATGGTATGTGAAGTTCATGAGGCAGGTGGAGTTGTTTTGGCACTGGAAGAGCTGTGCTGTTGCTTCGGGCAGTTGCCATTCACGAACATACTCCCTTCCCTAGGTGTCATATCCATTTTCAGACATATGTGCTGCCAGAGCACTTGGTTTCCATGGCAGCGGGAAATGGCTTGGGCACTGAACTTGTCTTTGGCCGTGACGTTTTGAGCGCCTTGAGTGAGGAGCTCCATGTTAGATCTGTGTGGGTGCTGAAGCTGCTTGATTCCATCCCACTGGGCTCAATGGGCATGGGACCGAAAGTGACCCAACAGGGTTTCCTAGATAGCTGCCAGGACAGCTGATGGTATGTGAAGTTCATGAGGCAGGTGGAGTTGTTTTGGCACTGGAAGAGCTGTGCTGCTGCTTCTTGCAGTTGCCATTCACCACCACACTCCCTTCCCTAGGTGTCATATCCACTTTCAGACATATGTGCTGCCAGAGCACTTGGTTTCCATGGCAGCGGGAAATGGCTTGGGCACTGAACTTGTCTTTGGCCGTGACGTTTTGAGCGCCTTGAGTGAGGAGCTCCATGTTAGATCTGTGTGGGTGCTGAAGCTGCTTGATTCCATCCCACTGGGCTCAATGGGCATGGGACCGGAAGTGACCCAACAGGGTTTCCTAGATAGCTGCCAGGACAGCTGATGGTATGTGAAGTTCATGAGGCAGGTGGAGTTGTTTTGGCAGTGGAAGAACTGTGCTGCTGCTTCGGGCAGTTGCCATTCACCAGCACACTCCCTTCCCTAGGTGTCATATCCACTTTCAGACATATGTGCTGCCAGAGCACTTGGTTTCCATGGCAGCGGGAAATGGCTTGGGCACTGAACTTGTCTTTGGCCGTAACGTTTTGAGCGCCTTGAGTGAGAAGCTCCATGTTAGATCTGTGTGGGTGCTGAAGCTGCTTGATTCCATCCCACTGGGCTCAATGGGCATGGGACCGGAAGTGACCCAACAGGGTTTCCTAGATAAGTGCCAGGACAGCTGATGGTATGTGAAGTTCATGAGGCAGGTGGAGTTGTTTTTGCACTGGAAGAGCTGTGCTGCTGCTTCGGGCAGTTGCCATTCACCAACACACTCCCTTCCCTAGGTGTCATATCCACTTTCAGACATATGTGCTGCCAGAGCACTTGGTTTCCATGGCAGCGGGAAATGGCTTGGGCACTGAACTTGTCTTTGGCCGTGGAGTTTTGAGCGCCTTGAGTGAGGACCTCCATGTTCCTTTTGTGTGGGTGCTGAAGCTGCTTGATTCCATCCCACTGGGCTCAATGGGCATGGGACCAGATGTGACCCAACAGGGTTTCCTAGATAGCTGCCAGGACAGCTGTTGGTATGTGAAGTTCATGAGGCAGGTGGAGTTGTTTTGGCAGTGGAAGAACTGTGCTGCTGCTTCGGGCAGTTGCCATTCACCACCAGACTCCCTTCCCTAGGTGTCATATCCACTTTCATAGATATGTGCTGCCAGAGCACTTGGTTTCCATGGCAGCGGGAAATGGCTTGGGCACTGAACTTGTCTTTGGCCGTGGAGTTTTGAGCGCCTTGAGTGAGGAGCTCCATGTTCGTTTTGCGTGGGTGCTGAAGCTGCTTGATTCCATCCCACTGGGCTCAATGGGCATGGGACCGGAAGTGACCCAACAGGGTTTCCTAGATAGCTGCCAGGACAGCTGATGGTATGTGAAGTTCATGAGGCAGGTGGAGTTGTTTTGGCACTGGAAGAGCTGTGCTGTTGCTTCGGGCAGTTGCCATTCACGAACATACTCCCTTCCCTAGGTGTCATATCCATTTTCAGACATATGTGCTGCCAGAGCACTTGGTTTCCATGGCAGCGGGAAATGGCTTGGGCACTGAACTTGTCTTTGGCCGTGACGTTTTGAGCGCCTTGAGTGAGGAGCTCCATGTTAGATCTGTGTGGGTGCTGAAGCTGCTTGATTCCATCCCACAGGGCTCAATGGGCATGGGACCGAAAGTGACCCAACAGGGTTTCCTAGATAGCTGCCAGGACAGCTGATGGTATGTGAAGTTCATGAGGCAGGTGGAGTTGTTTTGGCAGTGGAAGAGCTGTGCTGCTGCTTCTTGCAGTTGCCATTCACCACCACACTCCCTTCCCTAGGTGTCATATCCACTTTCAGACATATGTGCTGCCAGAGCACTTGGTTTCCATGGCAGCGGGAAATGGCTTGGGCACTGAACTTGTCTTTGGCCGTGACGTTTTGAGCGCCTTGAGTGAGGAGCTCCATGTTAGATCTGTGTGGGTGCTGAAGCTGCTTGATTCCATCCCACTGGGCTCAATGGGCATGGGACCGGAAGTGACCCAACAGGGTTTCCTAGATAGCTGCCAGGACAGCTGATGGTATGTGAAGTTCATGAGGCAGGTGGAGTTGTTTTGGCAGTGGAAGAACTGTGCTGCTGCTTCGGGCAGTTGCCATTCACCAGCACACTCCCTTCCCTAGGTGTCATATCCACTTTCAGACATATGTGCTGCCAGAGCACTTGGTTTCCATGGCAGCGGGAAATGGCTTGGGCACTGAACTTGTCTTTGGCTGTGGAGTTTTGAGCGCCTTGAGTGAGGAGCTCCATGTTCGTTTTGTGTGGGTGCTGAAGCTGCTTGATTCCATCCCACTGGGCTCAATGGGCATGGGACCGGAAGTGACCCAACAGCGTTTCCTAGATACCTGCCAGGACAGCTGATGGTATGTGAAGTTCATGAGGCAGGTGGAGTTGTTTTTGCACTGGAAGAGCTGTGCTGCTGCTTCGGGCAGTTGCCATTCACCAACACACTCCCTTCCCTAGGTGTCATATCCACTTTCAGACATATGTGCTGCCAGAGCACTTGGTTTCCATGGCAGCGGGAAATGGCTTGGGCACTGAACTTGTCTTTGGCCGTGGAGTTTTGAGCGCCTTGAGTGAGGACCTCCATGTTCCTTTTGTGTGGGTGCTGAAGCTGCTTGATTCCATCCCACTGGGCTCAATGGGCATGGGACCAGATGTGACCCAACAGGGTTTCCTAGATAGCTGCCAGGACAGCTGTTGGTATGTGAAGTTCATGAGGCAGGTGGAGTTGTTTTGGCAGTGGAAGAACTGTGCTGCTGCTTCGGGCAGTTGCCATTCACCACCAGACTCCCTTCCCTAGGTGTCATATCCACTTTCATAGATATGTGCTGCCAGAGCACTTGGTTTCCATGGCAGCGGGAAATGGCTTGGGCACTGAACTTGTCTTTGGCCGTGGAGTTTTGAGCGCCTTGAGTGAGGAGCTCCATGTTCGTTTTGCGTGGGTGCTGAAGCTGCTTGATTCCATCCCACTGGGCTCAATGGGCATGGGACCGGAAGTGACCCAACAGGGTTTCCTAGATAGCTGCCAGGACAGCTGATGGTATGTGAAGTTCATGAGGCAGGTGGAGTTGTTTTGGCACTGGAAGAGCTGTGCTGTTGCTTCGGGCAGTTGCCATTCACGAACATACTCCCTTCCCTAGGTGTCATATCCATTTTCAGACATATGTGCTGCCAGAGCACTTGGTTTCCATGGCAGCGGGAAATGGCTTGGGCACTGAACTTGTCTTTGGCCGTGACGTTTTGAGCGCCTTGAGTGAGGAGCTCCATGTTAGATCTGTGTGGGTGCTGAAGCTGCTTGATTCCATCCCACAGGGCTCAATGGGCATGGGACCGAAAGTGACCCAACAGGGTTTCCTAGATAGCTGCCAGGACAGCTGATGGTATGTGAAGTTCATGAGGCAGGTGGAGTTGTTTTGGCAGTGGAAGAGCTGTGCTGCTGCTTCTTGCAGTTGCCATTCACCACCACACTCCCTTCCCTAGGTGTCATATCCACTTTCAGACATATGTGCTGCCAGAGCACTTGGTTTCCATGGCAGCGGGAAATGGCTTGGGCACTGAACTTGTCTTTGGCCGTGACGTTTTGAGCGCCTTGAGTGAGGAGCTCCATGTTAGATCTGTGTGGGTGCTGAAGCTGCTTGATTCCATCCCACTGGGCTCAATGGGCATGGGACCGGAAGTGACCCAACAGGGTTTCCTAGATAGCTGCCAGGACAGCTGATGGTATGTGAAGTTCATGAGGCAGGTGGAGTTGTTTTGGCAGTGGAAGAACTGTGCTGCTGCTTCGGGCAGTTGCCATTCACCAGCACACTCCCTTCCCTAGGTGTCATATCCACTTTCAGACATATGTGCTGCCAGAGCACTTGGTTTCCATGGCAGCGGGAAATGGCTTGGGCACTGAACTTGTCTTTGGCTGTGGAGTTTTGAGCGCCTTGAGTGAGGAGCTCCATGTTCGTTTTGTGTGGGTGCTGAAGCTGCTTGATTCCATCCCACTGGGCTCAATGGGCATGGGACCGGAAGTGACCCAACAGCGTTTCCTAGATACCTGCCAGGACAGCTGATGGTATGTGAAGTTCATGAGGCAGGTGGAGTTGTTTTGGCAGTGGAAGAGCTGTGCTGCTGCTTCGGGCAGTTGCCATTCACCAGCACACTCCCTCCCCTAGGTGTCATATCCACTTTCAGACATATGTGCTGCCAGAGCACTTGGTTTCCATGGCAGAGGGAAATGGCTTGGGCACTGAACTTGTCTTTGGCCGTAACGTTTTGAGCGCCTTGAGTGAGAAGCTCCATGTTAGATTTGTGTGGGTGCTGAAGATGCTTGATTCCATCCCACTGGGCTCAATGGGCATGGGACCGGAAGTGACCCAACAGGGTTTCCTAGATAAGTGCCAGGACAGCTGATGGTATGTGCAGTTCATGAGGCAGGTGGAGTTGTTTTTGCACTGGAAGAGCTGTGCTGCTGCTTCGGGCAGTTGCCATTCACCACCACACTCCCTTCCCTAGGTGTCATATCCACTTTCAGACATATGTGCTGCCAGAGCACTTGGTCTCCATGGCAGAGGGAAATGGCTTGAGCACTGAACTTGTCTTTGGCTGTGGAGCTTTGAGCGCCTTGAGTGAGGAGCTCCATGTTCGTTCTGTGTGGGTGCTGAAGCTGCTTGATTCCATCCCACTGGGCTCAATGGGCATGGGACCGGAAGTGACCCAACAGGGTTTCCTAGATAGCTGCCAGGACAGCTGATGGTATGTGAAGTTCATGAGGCAGGTGGAGTTGTTTTGGCAGTGGAAGAGCTGTGCTGCTGCTTCGGACAGTTGCCATTCACCAACACACTCCCTTCCCTAGGTGTCATATCCATTTTCAGACATATGTGCTGCCAGAGCACTTGGTTTCCATGGCAGCGGGAAATGGCTTGGGCACTGAACTTGTCTTTGGCCGCGGAGTTTTGAGCGCCTTGAGTGAGGAGCTCCATGTTAGTTTTGCGTGGGTGCTGAAGCTGCTTGATTCCATCCCACTGGGCTCAATGGGCATGGGACCGGAAGTGACCCAACAGCGTTTCCTAGATAGCTGCCAGCACAGCTGATGGTATGTGAAGTTCATGAGGCAGGTGGAGTTGTTTTGGCACTGGAAGAGCTGTGCTGCTGCTTCTGGCAGTTGCCATTCACCACCACACTCCCTTCCCTAGGTGTCATATCCACTTTCAGACATATGTGCTGCCAGAGCACTTGGTTTCCATGGCAGCGGGAAATGGCTTGGGCACTGAACTTGTTTTTGGCCGTGACGTTTTGAGCGCCTTGAGTAGGAGCTGCATGTTAGATCTGTGTGGGTGCTCAAGCTGCTTGATTCCATCCCACTGGGCTCAATGGGCATGGGACCGGAAGTGACCCAACAGGGTTTCCTAGATAGCTGCCAGGACAGCTGATGGTATGTGAAGTTCATGAGGCAGGTGGAGTTGTTTTGGCAGTGGAAGAGCTGTGCTGCTGCTTCTGGCAGTTGCCATTCACCACCACACTCCCTTCCCTAGGTGTCATATCCACTTTCAGACATATGTGCTGCCAGAGCACTTGGTTTCCATGGCAGCGGGAAATGGCTTGGGCACTGAACTTGTCTTTGGCTGTGGAGTTTTGAGCGCCTTGAGTGAGGAGCTCCATGTTAGTTTTGCGTGGGTGCTGAAGCTGCTTGATTCCATCCCACTGGGCTCAATGGGCATGGGACCGGAAGTGAGCCAACAGGGTTTCCTAGATAGGTGCCAGGACAGCTGATGGTATGTGAAGTTCATGAGGCAGGTGGAGTTGTTTTTTTTTTTAATTATTTATTATTTAACTTCAGTAATTACATTGTATTATGTGACACAGTTACATAGATACTTGGGTTCTCCCCACCCCTCCCCAAACCCTCCCACCATGGTGGATTCCTCCACCTTGTTGCATAACCACAGCTCAAGTTCAGTTGAGATTTCCCCATTGCAAGCGTATACCAAACATAGAGTCCAGCATCTTATTGTCCCGTCAAGTTCAACGGCTTCTTAGGTATACCCTCTCTGGTCTAATGACAGAGCCAGCAGAGTATCATCCCAGTCAATTGAAAGCTCCAACATACCTTCAGCAAAAATTTACATCATTATGGAATTAATTGACATAGTAATGAGTAACCAATATGTTTAAAGTAAATGCGGGTTCCAAGCCACCTTCTGTGACCACCTCACCTATACTTCAATTTTAGTTTATACACAACATATAACATTCAAAACATAACATGTTATACATAACATCATATCACCTTAAATTAAGGCAAACATGTGGTATTTAATCTTTTGGGATTGGCTCATTTCCCTTCGCATTATGGCAGTGGAGTTTTGAGAACCTTGAGTGAGGAGCTCCATGTTCATTTTGTGTGGGTGCTCAAGCTGATTGATTCCATCCCACTGGGCTCAATGGGCATGGGTCCGGAAGTGACCCAACAGGGTTTCCTAGATAGCTGCCAGGAAGTTCATGAGGCAGGTGGAGTTGTTTTGGCACTGGAAGAGCTGTGCTGCTGCTTCGGGCAGTTGCCATTCACCAACACACTCCCTTCCCTAGGTGTCATATCCACTTTCAGACATATGTGCTGCCAGAGCACTTGGTTTCCATGGCAGCAGGAAATGGCTTGGGCACTGAACTTGTCTTTGGCTGTGGAGTTTTGAGCGCCTTGAGTGAGGAGCTCCATGTTAGATCTGTGTGGGTGCTGAAGCTGCTTGATTCCATCCCACTGGGCTCAATGGGCATGGGACCGGAAGTGAGCCAACAGGGTTTCCTAGATAGCTGCCATGACAGCTGATGGTATGTGAAGTTCATGAGGCAGGTGGAGTTGTTTTGGCAGTGGAAGAGCTGTGCTGCTGCTTCGGGCAGTTGCCATTCACCAGCACACTCCCTTCCCTAGGTGTCATATCCACTTTCAGACACATGTGCTGCCAGAGCACTTGGTTTCCATGGCAGCGGGAAATGGCTTGGGCACTGAACTTGTCTTTGGCCATAGAGTTTTGAGCGCCTTGAGTGAGGCGCTCTATGTTCGTTTTGTGTGGGTGCTGAAGCTGCTTGATTCCATCCCACTGGGCTCAATGGGCATGGGACCGGAAGTGAGCCAACAGGGTTTCCTAGATACGTGGCAGGACAGCTGATGGTATGTGAAGTTCATGAGGCAGGTGGAGTTGTTTTTTTTTTTTTAATTCTTTATTATTTAACTTCAGTAATTACATTGTATTATGTGACACAGTTACATAGATACTTGGGTTCTCCCCACCCCTCCCCAAACCCTCCCACCATGGTGGATTCCTCCACCTTGTTGCATAACCACAGCTCAAGTTCAGTTGAGATTTCCCCATTGCAAGCGTATACCAAACATAGAGTCCAGCATCTTATTGTCCCGTCAAGTTCAACGGCTTCTTAGGTATACCCTCTCTGGTCTAATGACAGAGCCAGCAGAGTATCATCCCAGTCAATTGAAAGCTCCAACATACCTTCAGCAAAAATTTACATCATTATGGAATTAATTGACATAGTAATGAGTAACCAATATGTTTAAAGTAAATGCGGGTTCCCAGCCACCTTCTGTGACCACCTCACCCATACTTCAATTTTAGTTTATACACAACATATAACATTCAAAACATAACATGTTATACATAACATCATATCACCTTAAATTAAGGCAAACATGTGGTATTTAACCTTTTGGGATTGGCTCATTTCCCTTCGCATTATGGCAGTGGAGTTTTGAGAACCTTGAGTGAGGAGCTCCATGTTCATTTTGTGTGGGTGCTCAAGCTGATTGATTCCATCCCACTGGGCTCAAAGGGCATCGGACCGGAAGTGACCCAACAGGGTTTCCTAGATAGCTGCCAGGAAGTTCATGAGGCAGGTGGAGTTGTTTTGGCCATGGAAGAGCTGTGCTGCTGCTTCGGGCTGTTGCCATTCACCAGCACACTCCCTTCCCTAGGTGTCATATCCACTTTTAGACATATGTGCTGCCAGAGCACTTGGTTTCTATGGCAGCGGGAAATGGCTTGGGCACTGAACTTGTCTTTGGCCGTGACGTTTTGAGCGCCTTGAGTGAGGAGCTCCATGTTCATTTTCTGTGGGTGCTGAAGCTGCTTGATTCCATCCCACTGGGCTCAATGGGCATAGGACCCGAAGTGACCCAACAGGGTTTCTTAGATAGCTGCCAGGACAGCTGATGGTATGTGAAGTTCATGAGGTAGGTGGAGTTGTTTTGGCAGTGGAAGAGCTGTGCTGCTGCTTCACGCAGTTGCCATTCACCACCACACTCCCTTCCCTAGGTGTCATATCCACTTTCAGACATATGTGCTGCCAGAGCACTTGGTTTCCATGGCAGCAGGAAATGGCTTGGGCACTGAACTTGTCTTTGGCTGTGGAGTTTTGAGCGCCTTGAGTGAGGAGCTCCATGTTCGATTTGTGTGGGTGCTGAAGCTGCTTGATTCCATCCCACTGGGCTCAATGGGCATGGGACCGGAAGTGACCCAACAGGGTTTCCTAGATAGCTGCCAGGACAGCTGATGGTATGTGAAGTGCATGAGGCAGGTGGAGTTGTTTTGGCAGTGGAAGAGCTGTGCTGCTGCTTCGGGCAGTTGCCATTCACCAGCACACTCCCTTCCCTAGGTGTCATATCCACTTTCAGACATATGTTCTGCCAGAGCACTTGGTTTCCATGGCAGCGGGAAATGGCTTGAGCACTGAACTTGTCTTTGGCTGTGGAGTTTTGAGCGCCTTGAGTGAGAATCTCCATGTTAGTTTTGTGTGGGTGCTGAAGCTGCTTGATTCCATCCCACTGGGCTCAATGGGCATGGGACCGGAAGTGACCCAACAGGGTTTAATAGAGGGCTGACAGGACAGCTGATGGTATGTGAAGTTCATGAGGCAGGTGGAGTTGTTTTGGCACTGGAAGAGCTGTGCTGCTGCTTCGGGCAGTTGCCATTCACCAACACACTCACTTCCCTAGGTGTCATATCCACTTTCAGACATATGTGCTGCCAGAGCACTTGGTTTCCATGGCAGCGGGAAATGGCTTGGGCACTGAACTTGTCTTTGGCCGTGATGTTTTGAGCGCCTTGAGTGAGGAGTTCCATGTTAGATCTGTGTGGGTGCTCAAGCTGCTTGATTCCATCCCACTGGGCTCAATGGGCAAGGGACCGGAAGTGACCCAACAGAGTTTCCTAGATAGCTGCCCGGACAGCTGATGGTATGTGAAGTTCATGAGGCAGGTGGAGTTGTTTTGGCACTGGAAGAGCTGTGCTGCTGCTTCGGGCAGTTGCCATTCACCAGCACACTCCCTTCCCTAGGTTTCATATCCACTTTCAGACATATGTGCTGCCAGAGCACTTGGTTTCCATGGCAGCAGGAAATTTCTTGGGCACTGAACTTGTCTTTGGCCGTGACGTTTTGAGCGCCTTGAGTGAGGAGCTCCATGTTAGATTTGTGTGGGTGCTGAAGCTGCTTGATTCCATCCCAGTTTGTTCAATTGGCATGCGACCGGAAGTGACCCAACAGGGTCTCCTAGATAGCTGCCAGGACAGCTGATGGTATGTGAAGTTCATGAGGCAGGTGGAGTTGTTTTGGCACTGGAAGAGCTGTGCTGCAGCTTTGGGCAGTTGCCATTCACCAGCACACTCCCTTCCCTAGGTGTCATATCCACTTTCAGACATATGTGCTGCCAGAGCACTTGGTTTCCATGGCAGAGGGAAATGGCTTCGGCACTGAACTTGTCTTTGGCTGTGGAGTTTTGAGCGCCTTGAGTGAGGAGCTCCATGTTACATTTGTGTGGGTGCTGAAGCTGCTTGATTCCATCCCCCTGGGCTCAATGGGCATGGGACCGGAAGTGAGCCAACAGGGTTTCCTAGATAGCTGCCAGGACAGCTGATGGTATGTGAAGTTCATGAGGCAGGTGGAGTTGTTTTGGCAGTGGAAGAGCTGTGCTGCTGCTTCTGGCAGTTGCCATTCACCAGCACACTCCCTTCCCTAGGTGTCATATCCACTTTCAGACATATGTGCTTCCAGAGCACTTGGTTTCCATGGCAGCGGGAAATGGCTTGGGCACTGAACTTGTCTTTCTCCATGTACATTTGAGCGCCTTGAGTGAGGAGCTCCATGTTAGATTTGCGTGGGTGCTCAAGCTGCTTGATTCCATCCCACTGGGCTCAATGGGCATGGGACCGGAAGTGACCCAACAGGGTTTCCTAGATAGCTGCCAGGACAGCTGATGGTATGTGAAGTTCATGAGGCAGGTGGAGTTGTTTTGGCACTGGAAGAGCTGTGCTGCTGCTTCAGGCAGTTGCCATTCACCAACACACTCCCTTCCCTAGGTGTCATATCCACTTTCAGAGATATGTGCTGCCAGAGCACTTGGTTTCCATGGCAGCGGGAACTGGCTTGGGCACTGAACTTGTCTTTGGCTGTGGAGTTTTGAGCGCCTTGAGTGAGGAGCTCCATGTTCGTTTTGTGTGGGTGCTGAAGCTGCTTGATTCCATCCCACTGGGCTCAATGGGCATGGAACCGGAAGTGACCCAACAGGGTTTAATAGAGAGCTGACAGGACAGCTGATGGTATGTGAAGTTCATGAGGCAGGTGGAGTTGTTTTGGCACTGGAAGAGCTGTGCTGCTGCTTCGGGCAGTTGCCATTCACCAGCACACTCACTTCCCTAGGTGTCATATCCACTTTCAGAGATATGTGCTGCCAGAGCACTTGGTTTCCATGGCAGCGGGAAATGGCTTGGGCACTGAACTTGTCTTTGGCTGTGGAGTTTTGAGCGCCTTGCGTGAGGAGTTCCATGTTAGATCTGTGTGGGTGCTCAAGCTGCTTGATTCCATCCCACTGGGCTCAATGGGCATGGGACCAGAAGTGACCCAACAGGGTTTCCTAGATAGCTGCCAGGACAGCTGATGGTATGTGAAGTTCATGAGGCAGGTGGAGTTGTTTTGGCAGTGGAAGAGCTGTGCTGCTGCTTCAGGCAGTTGCCATTCACCAGCACACTCCCTTTCCTAGGTGTCATATCCACTTTCAGACATATGTGCTGCCAGAGCACTTGGTTTCCATGGCAGCGGGAAATGGCTTGGGCACTGAACTTGTCTTTGGCTGTGGAGTTTTGAGCGCCTTGAGTGAGGAGCTCCATGTTCGTTTTGTGTGGGTGCTGAAGCTGCTTGATTCCATCCCACTGGGCTCAATGGGCATGGGACCGGAAGTGACCCAACAGGGTTCCTAGATAGGTGCCAGGACAGCTGATGGTATGTGAAGTTCATGAGGCAGGTGGAGTTGTTTTGGCAGTGGAAGAGCTGTGCTGCTGCTTCAGGCAGTTGCCATTCACCAGCACACTCCCTTCCCTAGGTGTCATATCCACTTTCAGACATATGTGCTGCCAGAGCACTTGGTTTCCATGGCAGCGGAAAATGGCTTGGGCACTGAACTTGTCTTTGGCCGTGGAGTTTTGAGCGCCTTGAGTGAGGAGCTCCATGTTAGATTTGTGTGGGTGCTCAAGCTGCTTGATTCCATCCCACTGGGCTCAATGGGCATGGGACCGGAAGTGACCCAACAGGGTTTCCTAGATAGCTGCCAGGACAGCTGATGGTATGTGAAGTTCATGAGGCAGGTGGAGTTGTTTTGGCAGTTTAAGAGCTGTGCTGCTGCTTCAGGCAGTTGCCATTCACCAACACACTCCCTTCCCTAGGTGTCATATCCACTTTCAGAGATATGTGCTGCCAGAGCACTTGGTTTCCATGGCAGCGGGAAATGACTTGGGCACTGAACTTGTCTTTGGCCGTGGAGTTTTGAGCGCCTTGAGTGAGGAGCTCCATGTTCGTTTTGTGTGGGTGCTGAAGCTGCTTGATTCCATCCCACTGGGCTCAATGGGCATGGGACCGGAAGTGACCCAACAGGGTTTCCTAGATAGCTGCCAGGACAGCTGATGGTATGTGAAGTGCATGAGGCAGGTGGAGTTGTTTTGGCAGTGGAAGAGCTGTGCTGCTGCTTCGGGCAGTTGCCATTCACCAGCACACTCCCTTCCATGGTTGTCATATCCACTTTCAGACATATGTGTTGCCAGAGCACTTGGTTTCCATGTCAGCGGGAAATGGCTTGGGCACTGAACTTGTCTTTGGCTGTGGAGTTTTGAGCGCCTTGAGTGAGGAGCTCCATGTTCGTTTTGTGTGGGTGCTCAAGCTGCTTGATTCCATCCCACTGGGCTCAATGGGCATGGGACCGGAAGTGAGCCAACAGGGTTTCCTAGATAGCTGCCAGGACAGCTGATGGTATGTGAAGTGCATGAGGCAGGTGGAGTTGTTTTGGCAGTGGAAGAGCTGTGCTGCTGCTTCGGGCAGTTGCCATTCACCAGCACACTCCCTTCCCTAGGTGTCATATCCACTTTCAGACATATGTGCTGCCAGAGCACTTGGTTTCCACGGCAGCGGGAAATGGCTTGAGCACTGAACTTGTCTTTGGCTGTGGAGTTTTGAGCGCCTTGAGTGAGGAGCTCCATGTTCGTTTTGTGTGGGTGCTGAAGCTGCTTGATTCCATCCCACTGGGCTCAATGGGCATGGGACCGGAAGTGACCCAACAGGGTTTAATAGAGAGCTGCCAGGACAGCTGATGGTATGTGAAGTTCATGAGGCAGGTGGAGTTGTTTTGGCACTGGAAGAGCTGTGCTGCTGCTTCGGGCAGTTGCCATTCACCACCACACTCCCTTTCCTAGGTGTCATATCCACTTTCAGAGATATGTGCTGCCAGAGCACTTGGTTTCCATTGCAGCGGGAAATGGCTTGGGCACTGAACTTGTCTTTGGCTGTGGAGTTTTGAGCTCCTTGAGTGAGGAGCTCCATGTTCGTTTTGTGTGGGTGCTCAAGCTGCTTGATTCCATCCCACTGGGCTCAATGGGCGTGGGACCAGAAGTGACCCAAAAGGGTTTCCTAGATAAGTGCCAGGACAGCTGATGGTATGTGAAGTTCATGAGGCAGGTGGAGTTGTTTTGGCAGTGGAAGAGCTGTGCTGCTGCTTCAGGCAGTTGCCATTCACCAGCACACTCCCTTCCCTAGGTGTCATATCCACTTTCAGACATATGTGCTGCCAGAGCACTTGGTTTCCATGTCAGCGGGAAATGGCTTGGGCACTGAACTTGTCTTTGGCTGTGGAGTTTTGAGCGCCTTGAGTGAGGAGCTCCATGTTAGATTTGTGTGGGTGCTGAAGCTGCTTGATTCCATCCCACTGGGCTCAATGGGCATGGGACCGGAAGTGACCCAACAGGGTTTCCTAGATAGCTGCCAGGACAGCTGATGGTATGTGAAGTTCATGAGGCAGGTGGAGTTGTTTTGGCAGTGGAAGAGCTGTGCTGCTGCTTCGGGCAGTTGCCATTCACCAGCAAACTCCCTTCCCTAGGTGTCATATCCACTTTCAGACATATGTGCTGCCAGAGCACTTGGTTTCCATGGCAGCGGGAAATGGCTTGGGCACTGAACTGCTCTTTGGCCATGACGTTTTGAGCGCCTTGAGTGAGGAGCTCCATGTTCGTTTTGTGTGGGTGCTGAAGCTGCTTGATTCCATCCCACTGGGCTCAATGGGCATGGGACCGGAAGTGACCCAACAGGGTTTCCTAGATAGCTGCCAGGACAGCTGATGGTATGTGAAGTTCATGAGGCAGGTGGAGTTGTTTTGGCACTGGGAGAGCTGTGCTGCTGCTTCGGGCAGTTGCCATTCACCAGCACACTCCCTTCCCTAGGTGTCATATCCACTTTCAGACATATGTGCTGCCAGAGCACTCGGTTTCCATGGCAGCGGGAAATGGCTTGGGCACTGAACTTCTCTTTGGCCGTGACGTTTTGAGCGCCTTGAGTGAGAATCTCCATGTTAGTTTTGTGTGGGTGCTGAAGCTGCTTGATTCCATCCCACTGGTGTCAATGGGCATGGGACCGGAAGTGACCCAACAGGGTTTCCTAGATAGCTGCCAGGACAGCTGATGGTGTGTGAAGTTCATGAGGCAGGTGGAGTTGTTTTGGCACTGGAAGAGCTGTGCTGCTGCTTCAGGCAGTTGCCATTCACCAGCACACTCCCTTCCCTAGGTGTCATATCCACTTTCAGACATATGTGCTGCCAGAGCACTTGGTTTCCATGGCAGCAGGAAATGGCTTGGGCACTGAACTTTCTTTGGCTGTGGAGTTTTGAGCGCCTTGAGTGAGAACCTCCATGTTAGATCTGTGTGGGTGCTCAAGCTGCTTGATTCCATCCCACTGGGCTCAATGGGCATGGGACCGGAAGTGAGCCAACAGGGTTTCCTAGATAGCTGCCAGGACAGCTGATGGTATGTGAAGTTCATGAGGCAGGTGGAGTTGTTTTGGCAGTGGAAGAGCTGTGCTGCTGCTTCGGGCAGTTGCCATTCACCACCACACTCCCTTCCCTAGGTGTCATATCCACTTTCAGACATATGTGCTGTCAGAGCACTTGGTTTCCATGGCAGCGGGAAATGGCTTGGGCACTGAACTTGTCTTTGGCCGTGGAGTTTTGAGAGCCTTGAGTGAGGAGCTCTATGTTAACTTTGTGTGGGTGCTCAAGCTGCTTGATTCCATCCCACTGGGCTCAATGGGCATGGGACCGTAAGTGACCCAACAGGGTTTCCTAGATAGCTGCCAGGACAGCTGATGGTATGTGAAGTTCATGAGGCAGGTGGAGTTGTTTTGGCACTGGAAGAGCTGTGCTGTTGCTTTGGGCAGTTGCCATTCACCAGCACACTCCCTTCCCTAGGTGTCATATCCACTTTCAGACATATGTGCTGCCAGAGCACTTGGTTTCCATGGCAGCGGGAAATGGCTTGGGCACTGAACTTGTCTTTGGCTGTGGAGTTTTGAGCACCTTGAGTGAGGAGCTTGATGTTAGTTTTGTGTGGGTGCTGAAGCTGCTTGATTCCACCCCACTGGGCTCAATGGGCATGGGACCGGAAGTGACCCAACAGGGTTTCCTAGATAGCTGCCAGGACAGCTGATGGTATGTGAAGTTCATGAGGCAGGTGGAGTTGTTTTGGCAGTGGAAGAGGTGTGCTGCTGCTTCGGGCAGTTGCCATTCACCAGCACACTCCCTTCCCTAGGTGTCATATCCACTTTCACACATATGTGCTGCCAGAGCACTTGGTTTCCATGGCAGAGGGAAATGGCTTGGGCACTGAACTTGTCTTTGGCTGTGGAGTTTTGAGCGCCTTGAGTGAGGAGCTCCATGTTCGTTTTGTGTGGGTGCTGAAGCTGCTTGATTCCATCCCACTGGGCTCAATGGGCATGGGACCGGAAGTGACCCAACAGGGTTTCCTAGATAGCTGCCAGGACAGCTGATGGTATGTGAAGTTCATGAGGCAGGTGGAGTTGTTTTGGCACTGGAAGAGCTGTGCTGCTGCTTCGGGCAGTTGCCATTCACCAACACATTCCCTTCCCTAGGTGTCATATCCACTTTCAGACATATGTGCTGCCAGAGCACTTGGTTTCCATGGCAGTGCGAAATGGCTTGGGCACTGAACTTGTCTTTGGCCGTGGAGTTTTGAGCGCCTTGAGTGAGGACCTCAATGTTCGTTTTGTGTGGGTGCTGAAGCTGCTTGATTCCATCCCACTGGGCTCAATGGGCATGGGACCAGAAGTGACCCAACAGGGTTTCCTAGATAGCTGCCAGGACAGCTGTTGGTATGTGAAGTTCATGAGGCAGGTGGAGTTGTTTTGGCAGTGGAAGAACTGTGCTGCTGCTTCGGGCAGTTGCCATTCACCACCAGACTCCCTTCCCTAGGTGTCATATCCACTTTCATAGATATGTGCTGCCAGAGCACTTGGTTTCCATGCCAGCGGGAAATGGCTTGGGCACTGAACTTGTCTTTGGCCGTGGAGTTTTGAGCTCCTTGAGTGAGGAGCTCCATGTTCGTTTTGCGTGGGTGCTGAAGCTGCTTGATTCCATCCCACTGGGCTCAATGGGCATGGGACCGGAAGTGACCCAACAGGGTTTCCTAGATAGCTGCCAGGACAGCTGATGGTATGTGAAGTTCATGAGGCAGGTGGAGTTGTTTTGGCAGTGGAAGAGCTGTGCTGCTGCTTCGGGCAGTTGCCATTCACCAGCACACTCCCTTCCCTAGGTGTCATATCCACTTTCAGACATATGTGCTGCCAGAGCACTTGGTTTCCATGGCAGCGGGAAATGGCTTCGGCACTGAACTTGTCTTTGGCTGTGGAGTTTTGAGCGCCTTGAGTGAGGAGTTCCATGTTAGATCTGTGTGGGTGCTCAAGCTGCTTGATTCCATCCCACTGGGCTCAATGTGCGTGGGACCTGAAGTGACCCAACAGGGGTTCCTAGATAGCTGCCAGGACAGCTGATGGTATGTGAAGTTCATGAGGCAGGTGGAGTTGTTTTGGCAGTGGAAGAGCTGTGCTGCTGCTTCAGGCAGTTGCCATTCACCAGCACACTCCCTTCCCTAGGTGTCATATCCACTTTCAGACATATGTGCTGCCAGAGCACTTGGTTTCCATGTCAGCGGGAAATGGCTTGGGCACTGAACTTGTCTTTGGCCGTGGAGATTTGAGCGCCTTGAATGAGGAGCTCCATGTTCGTTTTGTGTGGGTGCTGAAGCTGCTTGATTCCATCCCCCTGGGCTCAATGGGCATGGGACCGGAAGTGACCCAACAGGGTTTCCTAGATAGCTGCCCGGACAGCTGATGGTATGTGAAGTTCATGAGGCAGGTGGAGTTGTTTTGGCAGTTTAAGAGCTGTGCTGCTGCTTCGGGCAGTTGCCATTCACCAGCACACTCCCTTCCCTAGGTGTCATATCCACTTTCAGACATATGTGCTGCCAGAGCACTTGGTTTCCATGGCAGCGGGAAATGGCTTGGGCACTGAACTTGTCTTTGGCCGTGGAGTTTTGAGCGCCTTGAGTGAGGAGCTCCATGTTAGATCTGTGTGGGTGCTGAAGCTGCTTGAATCCATCCCACTGGGCTCAATGGGCATGGGACCGGAAGTGAGCCAACAGGGTTTCCTAGATAGCTGCCAGGACAGCTGATGGTATGTGAAGTTCATGAGGCAGGTGGAGTTGTTTTGGCAGTGGAAGAGCTGTGCTGCTGCTTCGGGCAGTTGCCATTCACCAACACACTCCCTTCCATGGTTGTCATATCCACTTTCAGACATATGTGTTGCCAGAGCACTTGGTTTCCATGTCAGCGGGAAATGGCTTGGGCACTGAACTTGTCTTTGGCTGTGGAGTTTTGAGCGCCTTGAGTGAGGAGCTCCATGTTCGTTTTGTGTGGGTGCTCAAGCTGCTTGATTCCATCCCACTGGGCTCAATGGGCATGGGACCGGAAGTGAGCCAACAGGGTTTCCTAGATAGCTGCCAGGACAGCTGATGGTGTGTGAAGTGCATGAGGCAGGTGGAGTTGTTTTGGCACTGGAAGAGCTGTGCTGCTGCTTCAGGCAGTTGCCATTCACCAGCACACTCCCTTCCCTAGGTGTCATATCCACTTTCAGACATATGTGCTGCCAGAGCACTTGGTTTCCATGGCAGCGGAAAATGGCTTGGGCACTGAACTTGTCTTTGGCCGTGGAGTTTTGAGCGCCTTGAGTGAGGAGCTCCATGTTAGATTTGTGTGGGTGCTCAAGCTGCTTGATTCCATCCCACTGGGCTCAATGGGCATGGGACCGGAAGTGACCCAACAGGGTTTCCTAGATAGCTGCCAGGACAGCTGATGGTATGTGAAGTTCATGAGGCAGGTGGAGTTGTTTTGGCAGTTTAAGAGCTGTGCTGCTGCTTCAGGCAGTTGCCATTCACCAACACACTCCCTTCCCTAGGTGTCATATCCACTTTCAGAGATATGTGCTGCCAGAGCACTTGGTTTCCATGGCAGCGGGAAATGACTTGGGCACTGAACTTGTCTTTGGCCGTGGAGTTTTGAGCGCCTTGAGTGAGGAGCTCCATGTTCGTTTTGTGTGGGTGCTGAAGCTGCTTGATTCCATCCCACTGGGCTCAATGGGCATGGGACCGGAAGTGACCCAACAGGGTTTCCTAGATAGCTGCCAGGACAGCTGATGGTATGTGAAGTGCATGAGGCAGGTGGAGTTGTTTTGGCAGTGGAAGAGCTGTGCTGCTGCTTCGGGCAGTTGCCATTCACCAGCACACTCCCTTCCATGGTTGTCATATCCACTTTCAGACATATGTGTTGCCAGAGCACTTGGTTTCCATGTCAGCGGGAAATGGCTTGGGCACTGAACTTGTCTTTGGCTGTGGAGTTTTGAGCGCCTTGAGTGAGGAGCTCCATGTTCGTTTTGTGTGGGTGCTCAAGCTGCTTGATTCCATCCCACTGGGCTCAATGGGCATGGGACCGGAAGTGAGCCAACAGGGTTTCCTAGATAGCTGCCAGGACAGCTGATGGTATGTGAAGTGCATGAGGCAGGTGGAGTTGTTTTGGCAGTGGAAGAGCTGTGCTGCTGCTTCGGGCAGTTGCCATTCACCAGCACACTCCCTTCCCTAGGTGTCATATCCACTTTCAGACATATGTGCTGCCAGAGCACTTGGTTTCCATGGCAGCGGGAAATGGCTTGAGCACTGAACTTGTCTTTGGCTGTGGAGTTTTGAGCGCCTTGAGTGAGGAGCTCCATGTTCGTTTTGTGTGGGTGCTGAAGCTGCTTGATTCCATCCCACTGGGCTCAATGGGCATGGGACCGGAAGTGACCCAACAGGGTTTAATAGAGAGCTGCCAGGACAGCTGATGGTATGTGAAGTTCATGAGGCAGGTGGAGTTGTTTTGGCACTGGAAGAGCTGTGCTGCTGCTTCGGGCAGTTGCCATTCACCACCACACTCCCTTTCCTAGGTGTCATATCCACTTTCAGAGATATGTGCTGCCAGAGCACTTGGTTTCCATTGCAGCGGGAAATGGCTTGGGCACTGAACTTGTCTTTGGCTGTGGAGTTTTGAGCTCCTTGAGTGAGGAGCTCCATGTTCGTTTTGTGTGGGTGCTCAAGCTGCTTGATTCCATCCCACTGGGCTCAATGGGCGTGGGACCAGAAGTGACCCAAAAGGGTTTCCTAGATAAGTGCCAGGACAGCTGATGGTATGTGAAGTTCATGAGGCAGGTGGAGTTGTTTTGGCAGTGGAAGAGCTGTGCTGCTGCTTCAGGCAGTTGCCATTCACCAGCACACTCCCTTCCCTAGGTGTCATATCCACTTTCAGACATATGTGCTGCCAGAGCACTTGGTTTCCATGTCAGCGGGAAATGGCTTGGGCACTGAACTTGTCTTTGGCTGTGGAGTTTTGAGCGCCTTGAGTGAGGAGCTCCATGTTAGATTTGTGTGGGTGCTGAAGCTGCTTGATTCCATCCCACTGGGCTCAATGGGCATGGGACCGGAAGTGACCCAACAGGGTTTCCTAGATAGCTGCCAGGACAGCTGATGGTATGTGAAGTTCATGAGGCAGGTGGAGTTGTTTTGGCAGTGGAAGAGCTGTGCTGCTGCTTCGGGCAGTTGCCATTCACCAGCAAACTCCCTTCCCTAGGTGTCATATCCACTTTCAGACATATGTGCTGCCAGAGCACTTGGTTTCCATGGCAGCGGGAAATGGCTTGGGCACTGAACTGCTCTTTGGCCATGACGTTTTGAGCGCCTTGAGTGAGGAGCTCCATGTTCGTTTTGTGTGGGTGCTGAAGCTGCTTGATTCCATCCCACTGGGCTCAATGGGCATGGGACCGGAAGTGACCCAACAGGGTTTCCTAGATAGCTGCCAGGACAGCTGATGGTATGTGAAGTTCATGAGGCAGGTGGAGTTGTTTTGGCACTGGGAGAGCTGTGCTGCTGCTTCGGGCAGTTGCCATTCACCAGCACACTCCCTTCCCTAGGTGTCATATCCACTTTCAGACATATGTGCTGCCAGAGCACTCGGTTTCCATGGCAGCGGGAAATGGCTTGGGCACTGAACTTCTCTTTGGCCGTGACGTTTTGAGCGCCTTGAGTGAGAATCTCCATGTTAGTTTTGTGTGGGTGCTGAAGCTGCTTGATTCCATCCCACTGGTGTCAATGGGCATGGGACCGGAAGTGACCCAACAGGGTTTCCTAGATAGCTGCCAGGACAGCTGATGGTGTGTGAAGTTCATGAGGCAGGTGGAGTTGTTTTGGCACTGGAAGAGCTGTGCTGCTGCTTCAGGCAGTTGCCATTCACCAGCACACTCCCTTCCCTAGGTGTCATATCCACTTTCAGACATATGTGCTGCCAGAGCACTTGGTTTCCATGGCAGCAGGAAATGGCTTGGGCACTGAACTTTCTTTGGCTGTGGAGTTTTGAGCGCCTTGAGTGAGAACCTCCATGTTAGATCTGTGTGGGTGCTCAAGCTGCTTGATTCCATCCCACTGGGCTCAATGGGCATGGGACCGGAAGTGAGCCAACAGGGTTTCCTAGATAGCTGCCAGGACAGCTGATGGTATGTGAAGTTCATGAGGCAGGTGGAGTTGTTTTGGCAGTGGAAGAGCTGTGCTGCTGCTTCGGGCAGTTGCCATTCACCACCACACTCCCTTCCCTAGGTGTCATATCCACTTTCAGACATATGTGCTGTCAGAGCACTTGGTTTCCATGGCAGCGGGAAATGGCTTGGGCACTGAACTTGTCTTTGGCCGTGGAGTTTTGAGAGCCTTGAGTGAGGAGCTCTATGTTAACTTTGTGTGGGTGCTCAAGCTGCTTGATTCCATCCCACTGGGCTCAATGGGCATGGGACCGTAAGTGACCCAACAGGGTTTCCTAGATAGCTGCCAGGACAGCTGATGGTATGTGAAGTTCATGAGGCAGGTGGAGTTGTTTTGGCACTGGAAGAGCTGTGCTGTTGCTTTGGGCAGTTGCCATTCACCAGCACACTCCCTTCCCTAGGTGTCATATCCACTTTCAGACATATGTGCTGCCAGAGCACTTGGTTTCCATGGCAGCGGGAAATGGCTTGGGCACTGAACTTGTCTTTGGCTGTGGAGTTTTGAGCACCTTGAGTGAGGAGCTTGATGTTAGTTTTGTGTGGGTGCTGAAGCTGCTTGATTCCACCCCACTGGGCTCAATGGGCATGGGACCGGAAGTGACCCAACAGGGTTTCCTAGATAGCTGCCAGGACAGCTGATGGTATGTGAAGTTCATGAGGCAGGTGGAGTTGTTTTGGCAGTGGAAGAGGTGTGCTGCTGCTTCGGGCAGTTGCCATTCACCAGCACACTCCCTTCCCTAGGTGTCATATCCACTTTCACACATATGTGCTGCCAGAGCACTTGGTTTCCATGGCAGAGGGAAATGGCTTGGGCACTGAACTTGTCTTTGGCTGTGGAGTTTTGAGCGCCTTGAGTGAGGAGCTCCATGTTCGTTTTGTGTGGGTGCTGAAGCTGCTTGATTCCATCCCACTGGGCTCAATGGGCATGGGACCGGAAGTGACCCAACAGGGTTTCCTAGATAGCTGCCAGGACAGCTGATGGTATGTGAAGTTCATGAGGCAGGTGGAGTTGTTTTGGCACTGGAAGAGCTGTGCTGCTGCTTCGGGCAGTTGCCATTCACCAACACATTCCCTTCCCTAGGTGTCATATCCACTTTCAGACATATGTGCTGCCAGAGCACTTGGTTTCCATGGCAGTGCGAAATGGCTTGGGCACTGAACTTGTCTTTGGCCGTGGAGTTTTGAGCGCCTTGAGTGAGGACCTCAATGTTCGTTTTGTGTGGGTGCTGAAGCTGCTTGATTCCATCCCACTGGGCTCAATGGGCATGGGACCAGAAGTGACCCAACAGGGTTTCCTAGATAGCTGCCAGGACAGCTGTTGGTATGTGAAGTTCATGAGGCAGGTGGAGTTGTTTTGGCAGTGGAAGAACTGTGCTGCTGCTTCGGGCAGTTGCCATTCACCACCAGACTCCCTTCCCTAGGTGTCATATCCACTTTCATAGATATGTGCTGCCAGAGCACTTGGTTTCCATGCCAGCGGGAAATGGCTTGGGCACTGAACTTGTCTTTGGCCGTGGAGTTTTGAGCTCCTTGAGTGAGGAGCTCCATGTTCGTTTTGCGTGGGTGCTGAAGCTGCTTGATTCCATCCCACTGGGCTCAATGGGCATGGGACCGGAAGTGACCCAACAGGGTTTCCTAGATAGCTGCCAGGACAGCTGATGGTATGTGAAGTTCATGAGGCAGGTGGAGTTGTTTTGGCAGTGGAAGAGCTGTGCTGCTGCTTCGGGCAGTTGCCATTCACCAGCACACTCCCTTCCCTAGGTGTCATATCCACTTTCAGACATATGTGCTGCCAGAGCACTTGGTTTCCATGGCAGCGGGAAATGGCTTCGGCACTGAACTTGTCTTTGGCTGTGGAGTTTTGAGCGCCTTGAGTGAGGAGTTCCATGTTAGATCTGTGTGGGTGCTCAAGCTGCTTGATTCCATCCCACTGGGCTCAATGTGCGTGGGACCTGAAGTGACCCAACAGGGGTTCCTAGATAGCTGCCAGGACAGCTGATGGTATGTGAAGTTCATGAGGCAGGTGGAGTTGTTTTGGCAGTGGAAGAGCTGTGCTGCTGCTTCAGGCAGTTGCCATTCACCAGCACACTCCCTTCCCTAGGTGTCATATCCACTTTCAGACATATGTGCTGCCAGAGCACTTGGTTTCCATGTCAGCGGGAAATGGCTTGGGCACTGAACTTGTCTTTGGCCGTGGAGATTTGAGCGCCTTGAATGAGGAGCTCCATGTTCGTTTTGTGTGGGTGCTGAAGCTGCTTGATTCCATCCCCCTGGGCTCAATGGGCATGGGACCGGAAGTGACCCAACAGGGTTTCCTAGATAGCTGCCCGGACAGCTGATGGTATGTGAAGTTCATGAGGCAGGTGGAGTTGTTTTGGCAGTTTAAGAGCTGTGCTGCTGCTTCGGGCAGTTGCCATTCACCAGCACACTCCCTTCCCTAGGTGTCATATCCACTTTCAGACATATGTGCTGCCAGAGCACTTGGTTTCCATGGCAGCGGGAAATGGCTTGGGCACTGAACTTGTCTTTGGCCGTGGAGTTTTGAGCGCCTTGAGTGAGGAGCTCCATGTTAGATCTGTGTGGGTGCTGAAGCTGCTTGAATCCATCCCACTGGGCTCAATGGGCATGGGACCGGAAGTGAGCCAACAGGGTTTCCTAGATAGCTGCCAGGACAGCTGATGGTATGTGAAGTTCATGAGGCAGGTGGAGTTGTTTTGGCAGTGGAAGAGCTGTGCTGCTGCTTCGGGCAGTTGCCATTCACCAACACACTCCCTTCCATGGTTGTCATATCCACTTTCAGACATATGTGTTGCCAGAGCACTTGGTTTCCATGTCAGCGGGAAATGGCTTGGGCACTGAACTTGTCTTTGGCTGTGGAGTTTTGAGCGCCTTGAGTGAGGAGCTCCATGTTCGTTTTGTGTGGGTGCTCAAGCTGCTTGATTCCATCCCACTGGGCTCAATGGGCATGGGACCGGAAGTGAGCCAACAGGGTTTCCTAGATAGCTGCCAGGACAGCTGATGGTGTGTGAAGTGCATGAGGCAGGTGGAGTTGTTTTGGCACTGGAAGAGCTGTGCTGCTGCTTCAGGCAGTTGCCATTCACCAGCACACTCCCTTCCCTAGGTGTCATATCCACTTTCAGACATATGTGCTGCCAGAGCACTTGGTTTCCATGGCAGCGGGAAATGGCTTGGGCACTGAACTTTCTTTGGCTGTGGAGTTTTGAGCGCCTTGAGTGAGAACCTCCATGTTAGATCTGTGTGGGTGCTCAAGCTGCTTGATTCCATCCCACTGGGCTCAATGGGCATGGGACCGGAAGTGAGCCAACAGGGTTTCCTAGATAGCTGCCAGGACAGCTGATGGTATGTGAAGTTCATGAGGCAGGTGGAGTTGTTTTGGCAGTTTAAGAGCTGTGCTGCTGCTTCGGGCAGTTGCCATTCACCAGCACACTCCCTTCCCTAGGTGTCATATCCACTTTCAGACATATGTGCTGTCAGAGCACTTGGTTTCCATGGCAGCGGGAAATGGCTTGGGCACTGAACTTGTCTTTGGCCGTGGAGTTTTGAGAGCCTTGAGTGAGGAGCTCTATGTTAATTTTGTGTGGGTGCTCAAGCTGCTTGATTCCATCCCACTGGGCTCAATGGGCATGGGACCGTAAGTGACCCAACAGGGTTTCCTAGATAGCTGCCAGGACAGCTGATGGTATGTGAAGTTCATGAGGCAGGTGGAGTTGTTTTGGCACTGGAAGAGCTGTGCTGTTGCTTTGGGCAGTTGCCATTCACCAGCACACTCCCTTCCCTAGGTGTCATATCCACTTTCAGACATATGTGCTGCCAGAGCACTTGGTTTCCATGGCAGCGGGAAATGGCTTGGGCACTGAACTTGTCTTTGGCTGTGGAGTTTTGAGCACCTTGAGTGAGGAGCTTGATGTTAGTTTTGTGTGGGTGCTGAAGCTGCTTGATTCCACCCCACTGGGCTCAATGGGCATGGGACCGGAAGTGACCCAACAGGGTTTCCTAGATAGCTGCCAGGACAGCTGATGGTATGTGAAGTTCATGAGGCAGGTGGAGTTGTTTTGGCAGTGGAAGAGGTGTGCTGCTGCTTCGGGCAGTTGCCATTCACCAGCACACTCCCTTCCCTAGGTGTCATATCCACTTTCACACATATGTGCTGCCAGAGCACTTGGTTTCCATGGCAGAGGGAAATGGCTTGGGCACTGAACTTGTCTTTGGCTGTGGAGTTTTGAGCGCCTTGAGTGAGGAGCTCCATGTTCGTTTTGTGTGGGTGCTGAAGCTGCTTGATTCCATCCCACTGGGCTCAATGGGCATGGGACCGGAAGTGACCCAACAGGGTTTCCTAGATAGCTGCCAGGACAGCTGATGGTATGTGAAGTTCATGAGGCAGGTGGAGTTGTTTTGGCACTGGAAGAGCTGTGCTGCTGCTTCGGGCAGTTGCCATTCACCAACACATTCCCTTCCCTAGGTGTCATATCCACTTTCAGACATATGTGCTGCCAGAGCACTTGGTTTCCATGGCAGTGCGAAATGGCTTGGGCACTGAACTTGTCTTTGGCCGTGGAGTTTTGAGCGCCTTGAGTGAGGACCTCAATGTTCGTTTTGTGTGGGTGCTGAAGCTGCTTGATTCCATCCCACTGGGCTCAATGGGCATGGGACCAGAAGTGACCCAACAGGGTTTCCTAGATAGCTGCCAGGACAGCTGTTGGTATGTGAAGTTCATGAGGCAGGTGGAGTTGTTTTGGCAGTGGAAGAACTGTGCTGCTGCTTCGGGCAGTTGCCATTCACCACCAGACTCCCTTCCCTAGGTGTCATATCCACTTTCATAGATATGTGCTGCCAGAGCACTTGGTTTCCATGCCAGCGGGAAATGGCTTGGGCACTGAACTTGTCTTTGGCCGTGGAGTTTTGAGCTCCTTGAGTGAGGAGCTCCATGTTCGTTTTGCGTGGGTGCTGAAGCTGCTTGATTCCATCCCACTGGGCTCAATGGGCATGGGACCGGAAGTGACCCAACAGGGTTTCCTAGATAGCTGCCAGGACAGCTGATGGTATGTGAAGTTCATGAGGCAGGTGGAGTTGTTTTGGCAGTGGAAGAGCTGTGCTGCTGCTTCGGGCAGTTGCCATTCACCAGCACACTCCCTTCCCTAGGTGTCATATCCACTTTCAGACATATGTGCTGCCAGAGCACTTGGTTTCCATGGCAGCGGGAAATGGCTTCGGCACTGAACTTGTCTTTGGCTGTGGAGTTTTGAGCGCCTTGAGTGAGGAGTTCCATGTTAGATCTGTGTGGGTGCTCAAGCTGCTTGATTCCATCCCACTGGGCTCAATGTGCGTGGGACCTGAAGTGACCCAACAGGGGTTCCTAGATAGCTGCCAGGACAGCTGATGGTATGTGAAGTTCATGAGGCAGGTGGAGTTGTTTTGGCAGTGGAAGAGCTGTGCTGCTGCTTCAGGCAGTTGCCATTCACCAGCACACTCCCTTCCCTAGGTGTCATATCCACTTTCAGACATATGTGCTGCCAGAGCACTTGGTTTCCATGTCAGCGGGAAATGGCTTGGGCACTGAACTTGTCTTTGGCCGTGGAGATTTGAGCGCCTTGAATGAGGAGCTCCATGTTCGTTTTGTGTGGGTGCTGAAGCTGCTTGATTCCATCCCCCTGGGCTCAATGGGCATGGGACCGGAAGTGACCCAACAGGGTTTCCTAGATAGCTGCCCGGACAGCTGATGGTATGTGAAGTTCATGAGGCAGGTGGAGTTGTTTTGGCAGTTTAAGAGCTGTGCTGCTGCTTCGGGCAGTTGCCATTCACCAGCACACTCCCTTCCCTAGGTGTCATATCCACTTTCAGACATATGTGCTGCCAGAGCACTTGGTTTCCATGGCAGCGGGAAATGGCTTGGGCACTGAACTTGTCTTTGGCCGTGGAGTTTTGAGCGCCTTGAGTGAGGAGCTCCATGTTAGATCTGTGTGGGTGCTGAAGCTGCTTGAATCCATCCCACTGGGCTCAATGGGCATGGGACCGGAAGTGAGCCAACAGGGTTTCCTAGATAGCTGCCAGGACAGCTGATGGTATGTGAAGTTCATGAGGCAGGTGGAGTTGTTTTGGCAGTGGAAGAGCTGTGCTGCTGCTTCGGGCAGTTGCCATTCACCAACACACTCCCTTCCATGGTTGTCATATCCACTTTCAGACATATGTGTTGCCAGAGCACTTGGTTTCCATGTCAGCGGGAAATGGCTTGGGCACTGAACTTGTCTTTGGCTGTGGAGTTTTGAGCGCCTTGAGTGAGGAGCTCCATGTTCGTTTTGTGTGGGTGCTCAAGCTGCTTGATTCCATCCCACTGGGCTCAATGGGCATGGGACCGGAAGTGAGCCAACAGGGTTTCCTAGATAGCTGCCAGGACAGCTGATGGTGTGTGAAGTGCATGAGGCA